>NC_088251.1:2350000-2666071 GCF_036013445.1 Caloenas nicobarica
TATAACCAGTCAGCCCTGAAATGGTCAGGCAGTTGGACTAGGTGATCATGGTAGGTCTCGTCCAACTGAAATAGTCTATTCCATTCTATCCCATTAATATTCCATTCCATTCTATTTTATTAGTATTCCATTGTATTCCATGTCATTGCATTCCATGCAATTCCATATCTTTTGATTCTATTCCATGCCATGCCATTCTATATTCCATGCCATGCCATTCTATATTCCATGCCATTCTATATTCCATGCCATGCCATTCTATATTCCATGCCATGCCATTCTATATTCCATGCCATTCTATATTCCACGCCATGCCATCCTTCTATTATACTCAACTCTCTGGCCCTCACACTGAGTGAGGACAGAGCTGTGCTTGCCCCTGGTGAGGGGACACCCTTTTTCTCCTCGACACCCTTCTTTGGACCATCAATGCACCAAGTCTATAGCTTGTTTCCACACAGCTCATGGCACATGAGACACATCAGAGCTCACCATGCGTGACACGGGAGACATCCGAGCTGCTGACCCCGTGCCATGACAATCAGCGATGCTCGGGAGCCCGGGACACATAGGAGGAACAAGGAATTCCCTGTTGGGAAGATGCTCCCAGTGACGGCATGTAGCGGTACCCACCAGTGCGGAGCCGGTGAGTGCCAGGAGTAATGACAAGCTGTTGTAACACTGCTCCTGCAGCAGCGGGCAAGGATTAGGAGGCTGTCAGAAGGCATCACGGATGGTTTGGGGAGCACTTTCTGAAGTCAGTCTGAATTAATAAATAAAGACAAGCTTCCCCTTACAGCTCTTTTATGATGGGGATGGGTCTGCATGAAAATCAGCCAAAATGGGAACAAGTTTGGATTATTAACGGTCACTTTTGTTTAACGAATGCTTTTTGTATAACCACCTTGTGCATCCTGGGAAGGGAAGATGTTCAATTATTAAAATGAGCATTAAATTATTTCTTTCTTTCATTTGTTTTCCCAAACTAAACAGATTGTAAGCAGAAACTCACCGTTTCTACAGGGTTTTTTTTGGTTTTGTACTAACAGGTAGCATGCCCATGCTCATTTAAATGCTGCAACTGTCTGAGCTCGGTCACAATGGATTGTCTTTCTTCCTCCCCACAAGGCACCTTTTTCAACTAATCACATAAAATTTACACACACCTATGGACAATCCCACATTAATTAAAATAAAACTATATTCTTGAGGAAAAAGACAAAACTTAACAAAACAACAAAAACCACACACCACAACCCACACCAAAGTTTGGCTTAAACCGACAGAGGACTAGCAGTCTCTGCAAATTATCCAGGTAGATTAGAAAGTACTCCCTTATACTTCCACATCTCCCCTTTGGTACAGTTCCTGTTGAATTAGATATGGCTGGAAGCAAGATATCTGTTCAGTCACCTTAGCAAAGAGCTACTGAAACCAGTAAGTGCCAAACTGAAAGAAAAAAATAAGAGGTTCCTTAAGAGATTCGCCTGAAAGCCCAACAGGGCTTAAGTGATGCAAACCAGAAGCTGGTTGCATTAGAAGATCACTGAAGCCAATGAATAGAGAACGAGGGCAAGAAAACTGGTTGTGCACCATGAGACATGGAGACGGGGCAGAGCTGCTGATGCCTTCAGGAGAGGATGCCCTAACTTTGGGGTCTCCAGGCGCTCACAAATAATAAAACAACCAGTACTCTCTAGCTGTCATATTGGTGAAGAAAACCTTGAAAACGTGACCCAGATGTAACCAACGCGGTGATGTCTGCTTGTGTTTGCCAAAAGCCCAGGATGATGCATGATGACAGGCTGGATGCTAACTCAGGGATCATACTTTAAATGTTAGAGTTGCTACTTACTTCTTTGCTCGTCAAAGCAAGCAGGAGAAAAAAGAAATCCCATACTATGGAAATCTAAAGCCAGACTTCCCACAGTATACACCCGGGGCAAACTGCTCAGCAAAGGGATAGAAGATGCAAACTTGGAAAGTCGCGTCTTGATCGCACAGGATGCTCCTGCAGTCACGCAGGCTGATGTTGCAGAGGAAATATCAGGAAATACTTCCCAAATTTGTGAATTTGTGATACATTCGTCTCCTGAGTGAGACCACACTTCCATACACGAGGGTGACTGTGCCCAAAACTTCTGCTGTACGGGGTTTTTTTGCCGTCATTCCCGTAAAGCCCAGGCCAGCTGCACACACCAGGTTTACCTGCCGCAGAAGTGTGTTTCCTTCGGCTGGTGCAGGGCGCTTGCTGTTTTGTGAGTCTCTTCAGCACAGCTGAGTACTCCTTCACTTGGATAATTAATTTGAAATTAAATATTAAATATTAATAAATATAACTCAGGTAATAAATTGCATATACTAATTTAATTAAAAATAGATTATAGCATATTTTACAAATGGGACATTTTTGTAAGGAAATATAATGGACTTGTTATGTTTCTGCTTTATCCTAAGAATGAGTAATCTTCCTGTGCATTTAGTCCTTATTGTGTCTCATTAAATTTTTAAAAACAGCTATTTTAATTGTCAAGTATTTGACAGACTGCTAGAAAAACCTGACACTTAAGTTTCAATTTTACAAAATGTATTTTTAATGAAGACTTTTGCATCCTACTTTATTATCTATAATCGTCTTGAAGAAAAAAAGAAGGGGGGGAAAAAGGGGAAAAAAAGTCAAATACAACAAAATTTCCATACCTCCATATCTGCTCAAATTAAGTTGTTCGTTTGAGATATCCCAGAAATCATCCGGGCTTTGTTGTGCCAAGCACCGAAGATACCTGGGCAGTCTGCTCAGCAAAAACCACAACTAGTGCTTAAAGTCGTGAGACTTCAGTGGGGACCTTCCCATGATGGGAAGGTCTGGGAGTCACAGTGAACTGAAATGTCCTGTCCAAGAGCTCTGTTTGGTGCAAAATGGGTGCAAAAGGGATGATCTCTATGATGCACCCATCCCAAAAAGCTCCATGGCAGAGAGATGTTGCCTGAACCAGGGAGAGTGTTTTCTCCTCCCTGGAAGGTGATGGTCATGGAAAAATGCACAAGAACATGGAAAGCGCTTCCGAGATGGGTTTAGTTCAAGAAGCCAATTTTCCAGAGAGGAAAAGTGGATTTTCCTCATTGCAGCAGCTTTTCCCAGGCACCTGGGAGCAGCACAAACCATGCCAAGAGGAGAGAGGGACCATCAGACAGCCAGAAACTGCTGCAAGTGGACAGAAGTGATAAAGCAAAGTAGCACAATGACTTGACATTCGCGGCTGCACAAAACAAGCGTAATTTATACACCGAGGGGTAGAACGGGCCTTGTAACGGGAAAAGCAATTAGCAGAAGCATGCAGAGGGAGGTGGAGGCCCTCTTTATATTACAGCCGTACTGTCACTCGCCTTCCTCGCTTATATACTGCTGCTGGCAAGGCGGACCTGATGGAGAAGGGATGTGCTGACAGCGGCTTGTGAGCTGCGGGGCTTAAAGTTGAGGCATTGAGTTTTCCTTATTCCTTTTCTTTTGCACGAGTTGCTTTGCCGTTAACTGTTTCAGGCCAGTGCATCTACGATCAGAAGCTTCCAAATTGCTAAAAGTGACCACAGGTTGGTCAGTGGGTTTTTTCTCTCCCAATATACAAGAACAAGTACCGAATGAGCTGTCTCTGGGGAAACCCAGCTCTACTTGCCTTCCTTAGCAGTACAAAACCTCCGGGCCTTTTATTCTTCTTTTTCATAAGGAATTGCTTCCACGTGAGCAAGAGTTTTATATTCTTTTTCTCAGTTTATAAAACTGAACGGAATTTAACCAGGCTAGGAAACAGCAGAGGGAAAATGTGCATAACTGTGGAGACAACATACTTTTTGAGGGAAAGGGTTTACACATCATACCACCCCCAAGGGAAATGTAATTGATTCACCAACAAGTTAAATGGATTTTTTGTACCTATTCCACGTGTTAAATACCTGCCGACCCACGAGGACACTTTTCCTCCTTCAGAGAGGGAGAGTCACACCCTAAAGGAAGGCATAAACACACTTACAAATATTTTATGGTGTTTTAATGTGAAATACATGTTGTTGCAAGTTAACCACAGGCCACTAATATCAACAGAGAACCTGCTGGCCTTCTTGGCGGTCTCTCTGATGGCATGGCCCCATCCCCTCATTCCTTTTTTTCCCTGCCTTTATCTCTCCTTTTCTCCATCACCTGTGCCCTGCAGCACGGAGGTCCACACCTCTGGCATGTTGCTGGTGTTTGAACTTCATAGATCAAAAACAGGCCAAAGATTTCTGCTCACATTGAAAGTTCGGTAGAGATGCTGTCATCCGACACCACCGACATAATCACAAAAACCTCGCCTTACTCTTCAGGATCAAGATAATCATGGTAAAACGCCAAGTTTTACATACATTTTCTAACAGAAGCTCCTTTCCCGTTTGAAACCTGGTAAGTTTTCCTGCGATCTGCAGTTTCTCCAGGTTCAGGTTGCCAGGGCTAGAGGACTCCCTCCGCACAAACTTCTCAGCAGGAACCGAGTCAGCACGTTACTGAAATGGTTTATAGCCCTTATGCACATAGAGAAGGTGGCATTCAAAAGGCAAACCCCAGAAACAGCCAGCGATGGAGTGAGGGATTTATGAGTGTCGTATGGTCACTGGAAAGGTGAGGGATTTCATCTCTCGTCTCCAGGTTTCTACTCTGAGGGGTTTCTAAGGCGAGCAATTATGCCCGGAATCCACCAACCCACCTTTATAACGCACAAAAGAAAATAAGTTTACTGATAAACCGACAATCAGCTTCCACTATTCTATGAAAACATTTTTTTAGTCTTATTGTCAGCCTTTTCTGACTACAGTAGCATCATGTTTGTCCTTGCTACTAGTTCCCAAATAAAACAAGAAGTAGCAATGCCCTGAAGCATCTTCTGAAACTCGGTATACAGACACCCTAGGAAGTCAAGGAGAGCAAACATCCAGAGTTGTTTGCAATACCTTCCTTTTCCTGAGAATCACCTTTTCCAAAAGAACCCTTCGTACATATAAGCATATGTAAACATTTGCACCTTGTAACTAAACCCCTCAAAAACAGATTCTCTACTCTCTGTATTTGATTTCTACCTCTAACCATGCATTTTGCTTAAGCCCTGGTCACATGCCAGCACCCATCTGTGTAAATATGCAATTTTTCTAGCTGAATTGCACATCCACAGCCACGGCTCAACCATAGAAAGATCATGTAAATAATGGAAGCTGACAGCATAAGTAATTTTTTTCATGTATCAGACGCCATGGTTGACTGCTGAACTGTGAGATCTGCTGTTTTTAGACTGTGCTAAGTTCTCCCCTTTCACCCCTGAAGATTCAAGACTAAAGGATGAATCTTGAATCACATGCTTCAAATGTTTTCCTTATCACAGAGCTCAGTCAACGCTTGTTCAATCCTACGACCTTTCCCTACAGTGAGCTGCATCTTTCCTCCACCTTTCAAGGCCCCTTATTAAAACGGTAGCTGGTGTAACTGGAAACACATGAAGTGACCATCACAAATCACATGACTGCCCAGTGTATTAATGGAGGGGGCAGTTAAGAAGTCACTAATCCCTAAAAGAAAGAGTTAAGGAAAGCTAAGTAGTACGGAGCTTTTATTTTTTCTGTTTCCGATGTTCTCATTAAGTCGAGAAATCTGTCTTGTAAATATAAGAAATTAAACATGGAGAGTCCAAAGGCAGGGAGGAGCACAAGGCTTTAAAGAAAGTGCCAGGTCTATAACACAATGGCCTGTGTAATTGGTTCTTTTGAAGTTTCTAATCATTCCTGGTAAAATCAAGTGGAAGTGACAAGTGAGGCTATTGGAACAGTGACTCCGTACAATGGTGGCACATGGGACTCGAACCAGTTTGTGTGGTGATCGTTAATTGTTTGGGGGCTTCCTTTAAGCACAAAAGGTATCTGAAGAGTTACTATTAAAAAAAAAAAAAAAAAAATCTTCCTGGCATAAATTATGTGGTCAGTATTTCAGATCTCATACAAATCATTTGCCTGTGAAAATGTTATCAAAATATGAGCTATCCCTTTCAAATATATTTTAAACAATGTTAATGTATTTTCACATGTCATCAGCTGACAGCTCCACCATCGTGGCTCGTCAGCCACCAGGGAAATTTGCATGCATTTGAATTCACCCTGCCAAGCACAGGCAGCCCCGACTGACAGCCCATTTAACTAGGTGATAAGTTAATCTGTACAACATTTGATAGATTTCTGTCTTTTACCTAAGCCATAGTTTGTGAAAATGATTCAGCAACGGGATTTGCAAACCGGTCGTGTCTCTGTGTTCCATCTCAGTGGGAGGTGTTGTATTTCTTCATGTATAATGCTGGTCTCCACCCAAGACAGCCACATCAAGCTAAACAAAATGCTGCCCCAAAAACACCAGGATTCACGGTTTCCATTCTTTTCCTTCTACAAACGCAACTTTTCAGCTATAGCTCAGGTTAATTATGGAATCAGAGATATTTTGCAAGGGTGGCAAATGGTCTCAATCCACCACCTCTTCACACCTGCCTTCTCACGAGGTCTGCTCTGATTTCTGAGGTCCTCATCCAGAATGGTTTGTTTGAGAGCCCGGGCCAGGTTCACCCTGTCTCATGGCTCAACACAACATGACGTGGTCAACGTACATCACCGCATATAAAATGCAAGCAGAAGATGACGTTTGCAAAAGCCACCCACAAATATTCACAGCTGCCAGTAACACAAATTATCATTAAGCGACACAATGTCACAGATTTTAAATACATTCCTTGCATTGCCAGAATTTTACATTAAAAATCCCCCACCTCCAACAACAGTATTTGTTTCCTCGCAGTTCCTATGATTACTGCAATATCTATGAGATTCATTTGCATGGCCATCTAAACAGGCATCTCAAGGCTTCTGATGGGGTTGTGTATTTAACCACAACAAAATGCAGAGGGCATTTTGATGTTTGGAAATGCCCAGAAGGAGATTTTTATTTACTTTCTCTTACACAGTACATTACCAAAGCCACGAGACTCAGTAGTCAACAAGCCATTATTTATTTATTCAAAACATCTTTCATTTCCTGAGATGCAATATGTCATTAACTGGGCACATACTGTTGTTACATGAAGTAAATATCAACAGGCAGATGCAAATCAGGATACCTCACCCATAATGATATATTCTGATAACGACCATTTTCAAAGAGTTGTTAAAATGTTAGTAAATATCTTACTGGTTTCGGTAGCAAATGCTCAGAAAAGGGTAGTCAGGGCAACAGAGATGCTACCATAGGCAGATGAGTTTGGTGAATTAAATTTCACATGTACATCCTCTATGCCAAACCTGCTGAAGATGGAGAGCTACAAAAAGCTTTGGAAACATAAGAGCTTAATGTGCACTGAGCCATTTGTTTAGACAAAATTTCAGATGAAAGTAACACATTAGCAACATTTGGAAAGAATCGTTTTCTCATCAAGGCAGAGGCGCAGGCTTAAAATATTAATTAAATAGAACTCAAGTCTGTGTAAACCTTGAAAGCTGATGCCAAGAAACTAAATATATTGAACCTAAAGGTAGGCTAAAGTGGAAATACCCATGGGCAAGTTCCAGTGCAGAAATGTAGGTCAGGAGCCTGCTTCTCAAAATGCATCACCCTTAATGCTCCCTATTTAATGTATGGAGTATTAGTAGTTTAAGAGGCGATGGGATTTTATGCATTTTTTATGTATATAAAATCTTGATGTGAGCAACCAAACTTCATACCCTCCCCAGTATTGTCATGAGTCCTTCTTGATCTTTGCAGAAGATATAAAGGCTCGTCTGATAAAACACCTCTAGAAACTCTAGTAATTGCCTCAAGAGCCAGCAATTTCACCAGTTTATCTCAAGACAAATGCATTACGGACATAGAATTGTCTTCACATTCCTCAAAAGTTACATTTTCATCTGCTTTTGTGGTCCACACCTGTAGCTCGCTCACAAGGCAGAAAGAAGACCTTGGAAGGACATGGGAAAAACCTGCGATTTGAAGTACTAACACAGCAAAAGAGGTATTTAGAACAGGTATGTCTGTAATTGTGATAAATTTAGAAAATTCTCCATGTTCGGAGGCCCCTCAAAATCCTTCTTCTGTGAGCACCACGAGCAAGGCCAGGCAGAAACAGGTCTGGAGTCATGGGAACAGCTTCACCGCACACCAGGAGAGACAAAAGTCTTAAAGAAAACCAACTCCTCTTTCCTGGAATTTTAGAAGCAGACAGCAGGGAAAATAAGCCCACGTTATTACTGTTATTATTATTGTTGTTATTACTACTACTTCTACCCTAGGAGCAACGCACAGGTCATGGGCTGCTCTATAGTAGACAAGTGAAGTCTGTGCAGCACCCTAGAAGCAACTGGCCTGAAACAACACAAATCTGAGCCCTCCTAGACCACAAGAGTGATGCTGGGCGGCCCGATTCGTGTCCCTGAGCCTTAGTTTCTCCTCCTTAAAACATAGATGGGAATCCTTGTTTCCTCCTACTTTTAGCTCTGAAGGTTCCTACAGATATGCAAGACCTAGTGCGAGGGGACCCAGATGCTGCTTTAATAAAAATAATTCAACATGGAATAAATAGCCATGATATTAGGGGTGTGAAAAGCCAAGAGGAGAGTTAATAGGAAGGCAGGAGGTGGTGAGATGGGTAATGAGGTGCCTACAGGGGAGGGAATGGGAGCAGGGACCAGGGACAAAGGGTTTGTGCCCGGAGCAGGGTGGCGAGTGCAGCACGGCTACGGCTGAGGGCTGGGGGTGATGGGGAGGTGCTGCCTTAATTCTGAGCGGCTTTTCAGGGGTTAGGATTCTCTGGGATGTTTCATTAAGATTTTTTTGTCCTGGGAAAACTCTTGGCACTGGATGCACATCCCATTAACGGCACGAACAGCAGCAGGACCAGCGGCATTGAGCTGCTCCCCCATCCGCTCCCACATACACTTCAGACAATAGAGTCAGCTGAGGACAAAGCAAAGAGCCATTGGACCCGCACTCGCAGTTTAGGCTGGCACTTGCCTTTTATTTTTCACTCGATATGACACAGAGTGAGAAAACAAAAATCACAACCCCTTAAAAAAGCCCCACAGAACATTTTATTCAACATGAAGTTTTATTACTGCCAACTGCAAATCAAGAACTAGGATTTTTAGTAGTATTCCTATTTAACAAATTAATTTTTTAAGACAATTATCAAGTTATCAGCACGATATGTGTTTTCACTAGAGACTATGTGGGGATAGTCCATATTTTCTGCACCCAGTATACCATCCTGAGGCACATATTTATCCATTCTGCAGCAAACACTGCAACATGAAACGCCATTAACTGTAATCTCCTGGCCACAAGACCAGACTTTCCCCTTCTGTGTTGACCAGGGGTCAACGTTGATGTGCAACACTTCATCCAAAGTGTTTGGCAGCAACCACTTCAGGCAACAGAAAAATTCCAATCTGCACAAATTTTCAGCCAGGACAGCGGGGAAAAAAAAAAAAAAAAAGAAAAAAAAACAAAGAAAAAAACCATGCCACTTTGCATTAAAAATATGAAGGCTGGTTTTAGATAATTAAACCTTCACTCCTCTCGGTTTTTTAAAACAAAGCAAAACAGTTTCCAAATCCTTTCTTATTTCTCTAACCCTATTGCAAACGCAATGTAAATCCAACATGAGTGTATGCACACACGCTGAATATTTTTCAAATTAATATCTTGCAATTCAGAGAAAAAGAAGACAGACAATCACGAAGCCTCCTCTTTCCCACCAAACAAAACTCTGTAAATCAAGCAGCTTTCTTCTGAAAGCCATAGAATACGTGCAGCGCGCTCACGCATGGATACCGAGAGCTGTTTCCCCTGAATGGTAACTATGTGCAAGCACTCAGGGTCCCTCTCCCATATGGCACGGCCGCCCCCTGCCAGCACAGGTAGCAGAAGGGGACACGAAGAATACAGCCTGACTTTAAAGCACGTGAAGCATGGAAGGGTTGAACCGTGCCTCATCTGCTCCTGTAAAAAACCTTACAAAACCAGAAGCACTGGCATCTGCAATCCAGAACATCATTTGGCACCGTTTAAAATTTTTAAGTAATTTTAAATTATTTTTTTTCTGCCCCCCCCTGCCCCCGCCTCAATGCCACATGGTGATTTTTTTGTCCTTCGGAGAGCCAAAGGCAAATACAGACACGCTCAACATACATTGTCAAAAGGAGAGGTTTCCTAGCAACAATACCAATATAAATGGAGCCGAAGTTTCCTTTCCAATCCCTTATGTGACATTAGAGCAATTTGTGACATACAGGAAAGGAGAGGAGAAGTATCTAAAAAATCTGGCTATGCATCATTACCCAAACAGATAAGCAAACCAGTTTGTCAAGTTTTGCTAACACCACAATTATTAAGTGCCTCTAAGTGCAAGATACGGCCAGAAAGGAAAGAAATTCTGGAGTCGTTCCCTGTCTTTTCTCCCAACACCATGTGCTGCCTCACTCGCTCTCCCCAGGGTCCACATGTCCTGGCTCAAACCCAAGGCTCCGGCATAAGGATGCTGTCCCAAGCGAGGAGAACAGCCATCACCTCTGCTGCCGCACTCCACTTTTCAAATCACCATAAAAAAAAAAAAAACCCCACACTTCGGTTTTAACCAGATCAAGCTTCAGACAACTGCCTTTCACCCAAGCTCGGCAAGATATTTGGTACGTTTCAGCAATACGGCAGCGAAACAGGCAGCTCAGCATCGCCCGAGTGCAAACCCTGCGCCGTGCTGCTCTGCACACAGTGCACGCGTGCCGAACGGGAAGGTGTCGGAAAACAAGAAAAACCCGTTAGAGCAGGAGAGCAGCTCCGTTGGGGTCTGTACCTGTGGTCCCACCACAAACAACCTGTGACCAAGCACTAGCTCCTGTGTGGTTCCCGCCTCCACCAGGGAGGTTCCACCTTAGGCCCTTCCTGCACAAATCCATCCACACAACGTGGCAAACCATTGGTTTCCATCTTTGATGCCGTGAAGCACCACTTCTATTTCCCTTTTATTTTTTTCCTTTTTGTACCTCCCAACCAGCCTCCTCAGAAAGACAAAGATGATCCTCTCCAGTCAAGGAGCCACGATGGGAATGCCCACGGGTGTCCCAGCCGGGCTCCCAGCCTCTGGTTTTAATCAGCCGTGGATGATAGGTTCCTAAATTAATCCTCTCCTCTGACAAACCGGTAGCCAAAGTGCTTAACTCGGAGACCAATTTTAAATGCTTAAAGTTACAAGGTCTGAACACGGCATATTATGCCTAACAAGGGAAGAATGACCCCGCTTATCTGTAGTAGGGCCAAGTTTCCCATACCCCAAATCTAATTGCGTGACGACAGCTGCAACTCAAGGAGAGAACACCCTGCGATTGTCATGTCTTGAGACAGCTTTTGGAGTTTGCAGCTTATTGTGAGCTACTGGAGCTGCAGGATGCTTATTTACGGGGCACCATGCAAGACATCTGTTCAGTCTGGCTTTTCAGCTAAAAGGGGATTTATCTTTGGCAAATCAGTTTTGTGGGTCAGGAACCAGTTTCATTACAGTCCAACTGTTTGGCCAGTGCTATCATTTAGTTTGATTTTTGTACCTTCTCCCGAGCACTCTGTGACGAAGAGGCCACAGTCGATCATCCAAGGAGATGCGCTGCTAGAAGCAATCAAATAAAATTAAAACGGTTATCTGAGCAGTGCTGATGCTTTTGACAGATGAGTTTTGAAATGCTTTCTGTGAATTTAGCAGGGAGTAAGAAATTATCAGAAATATCGCAGGACTGAGAACTGGCCAAATGCATCCTGCGCTTGGCAGGGTGGGTTACTGCTGAGAACATCACCCTCCGCTGTATATCACCAGGACACGGCAGGGCAGGCCAGCTGGGTACGGCACAAGAGGAGACTGCAATAAAAGTGCTGCTAAACCAGATGGAAATCTTGAAAAAGCGTCAGAAATAAATCTGGAGGATTTGCATTTTACCTTTTACGTGCAAGATATGGCCATATTCCTCTTTGTGCCTTATTTGCTGCCCACATCTGCGAAGAAAGGGGCGACAGCCTTGCTCAGTGACACACCACTGGGCACTAAGTCTTTCTTCCTCGCCACGGCACGTACCAAACCCAGCCAGATGTGAGCCAATATCACATGCCAGACCATGGCACCAGAATCCCAATAAAAGTAATCTTCATGCATCGAGGTATATATATTTTTTAAGTGAAAAAAAAATCTAAATGTATTAAAGAAATCTAAACATTTACTTTAATAAAACATTTACATTCGTTACCAGGCGAGATATTGCAAACGACTCTGAGTAAGTGAATTTAGCTGAACTTCTGAGCTGTGCAAGCTAATGACTACGCTGACCAGCTTCAAAACCATATTAAGACTACTGATTATTTATTATAAAATGCCTGCACAGAGGGAGAGACCTAATTGTGTGATGAAGATCCCAACCCCTGTGGGTATCACAGCACACTATACCTGTAAGAGTCAGGGCTCATTAGCCTAATCACAAAGAACAATACTGGGAGCAGAGCTCTGCAAAGCTACCAATTTTTTTACTTCCTATGAGTTTCACAGAAACACCCTTTTTTTTTGGTTTGTTTCTTTTTTTTTTTTCCAGTTTGGTGGGGTTCTTTTTGTTGCTACGTCTATCTGGCAACATTCAGCCTTCTCCCCCCAGTCCTCACTGCAGACACCAGCAACCTCAGGCTCTGCGGGGCCACAAATGTTCAGCATCTCCTACGGTACCCAATTAATCACATCCATCCTTTCACCGCGCATCAGCCCCGCAGCCCGCCGGAGCGGTGAGGGTGGTCAGCAGATGGGTGGGTGGTGGGGCCGGAGAGTGATCTTTTCCTTTGCATTAATCTCGCACGTATAAGGCACTGATGCAGCGGGGATTTTTCAGCCCCTGTAATATGTATCACTGATGAGAAGCTTCCCCGTTAAGCTGCTTTGGAATACAGATACAAATTCATTCAGCCTGTATCCCTGTGCCTTGGTATTACCTTATGAGTTTCAAGTGCAGATGCAGCCAGGATAGGATTCATACCTGCATGTCTAATTTTCCTGCTACCCTTCTATGCTGTTCCCTTTCCCCTTTTTCTCAGCCCTATTCCCTCTCCTCCACAATGCAATCCTGAACAAAGGTGACAGTGACCTTTCATAGTGAGAAATATTGCAAGGCTTGTCTAATCAGGCTGGTTATCCATATCTGTGTAGAAAACATCACAAGATTGCATTTTGCATCCTTTTCCCCCACCGATTCATGCCTTGTAAATAGGAAAATGCCTATTTGTTCATCAAAACCATTTAACCGTCAGTGAAAGATCTCATCCTTACAGCAGATTTTAATCTTGTTTCATCCACTCTTGCTTTATAAATGGGGCAAAATGTGGAGGCTTAGTTTTAAATGGCACAAATGATAGAGTCCCTTAAGAAACTACAAGTCTTACAAGATCATCCTGTCAGCAAGTCATTCTTGACAGTCCACCTGAGCGGCTCCTGTTCTTGATGTCACCGCGCTGCTTTCAAGGGTGGCCACTCTTCTCAACTAATGACTATTTCCTTTGCGACTGCACCTCTCGAGTATTGCCCAGCTATTTGCACATCTCTCCCCACTGCATTCCTTACTCTCATCTCTCTTCTCATGAGTCCCGCCTCTCTCTTGCAAAATACGTTTTTATTTGTTAGCATTTTCCTCCTTTCGAAAACATTATGAGCTAGTACATCCCAGCTCCACGGCCTTATGAACCTACCTACGCCTTGCACCTCCTCGGTGCTGTGGTTTTTCGCTGCCACGCCGCACTGGAGCGATCCTGCACCACTTACACAATGTCTGAGCTCCAGGCTCAGCTTTTTCTATCCAATTTTTTAAACCTGGTCTCTTGGACCATTTGCATTTGCCATTTATTCCTTCTTCTTTAACATATAAAACCTGTGCAATCCGCAAGAAGATTCCTAGCTCCAGGTGCTAAGCAAGGCCATCAAACTGGAATGAACATCTCCATGTTCTCCATCTGCACTCAGAATACAGCAAGAAGAGCTTACGTTAGAAACCAAACACAAAAATGGGCACTTGTTCCCTGGCAGGACACAGTTCTGAAAGTGCACGTGCATCTCTGACCTGCCAGCAGACACTGCAGCCTGTTCAGGTCCCTTACATCAAAAAAAGGCTCCAAATTTCATCACCCGGTTTTGCCAGCTTCAGGGCTTCTTACTGAACGTTTGTCCCATCACAAAACGCTAAAAAAACCTGAATGAACCAAGGGTCCCAGAAGGCACACACATACCCACCAAGGGTCCCTGAGCCTCTCATCATACTCGTGTTGCATTTGCCTCATGGGAACAGAGGTAAAGTTTTCATTGCCCAAATGAAGCAGCAGCTGGTGAAGTATTTTACTCTAAAAATTTGTCTAAACCAGACCACTTTAAAACCAGGTACTCGGCTTTAGCAGCGGTAAATTTTACATGGAGCCCAAATGCATGACATGAATGAGAACACATATCCAAAGGCTTCAAAATTAGTAAACAGGGACTGAAAAACCTTGGACAAAACATTGTACCTTAAAAGACTAAGGAACCCATTTGGCCTGCTTTCGGGGTGAAGTATTTTTTTCACACAGCTTTCTGGAGTTCATGGTATAGGGATATGTGAAACATTTATTGTCCATGCCACAAATAGGATATGTGAAGAGATACAGATGGCACGAAAGCTCAATCCCAGTTCTTTTAATAATAATTGAAGATTCCCATCAGCCCATTGAGATCCACTTGGACTGAGATTAGAGTATGAAAAGCAAAAAAAAAAAAGACCAAAATAATGGCTTTAAGAAGCAACATTTTGCACAGCTGTTTCCCCAGAAATTCTTAAGGGTGACAAAATGGGAGGTGCAATTACAGTACACGTGCCCATCAGCCAGCACTGGCCTGGCTCAGGATACCAGGACGCAGGACACCAGGATGGACCAGGCTTCAAAGAGGACCCAGGACCTGCCTTGGGGTACATGTGGCTGCTTCACGTCTTGTGGAAGGGCAGCACATCCCCAGACACGAGGTAACATGGAGGGGCTCAGCCCAGAGCCTTGATTTCTGGGAGAGCTACTGTAAATGTCCCAGACTGTGGGTCCTGCTTTTTGTCAAATACTTCTAACCATGGTTAAACGTCCCAAGCAAGGGGAAGAGCTGCCGCGCAATTTATCTGGAATCTGGTGCTGTCATCTCTCTCGGGGCACGTGTGCTTGCCAGGACTGCGAGGGCAGGCTGTTAACCCAGCCCTTGGAGGGGCGAGGAGTGCTTCATGCTATATCCTTTTAGCAGAAAGGGGACCACATAAATGCCTTTTTAACTCCCAGTTAATCCACAACAACGCTGCTGGTCCACTTAAATCCACAAAAATGAAGACGTGTGAAACCATAAAACTGAGGGCCCTCGGCTGGTGGCGGGGTTGGAAACGGTTCAGAAAGACCGTGTGCTTTTTAAGTTACGTGTTTTCTGAGCATGCCCTTGGTGCTCCTCGGAGGACACAGCCAGCCTGACCTCCCTGGAAGCTTTCGTGCAGACCCACCGTGCTCTTTCCCTTCCACAGGGAGTGGTTTGGCACTGAAAACCTGACGCCCAGCGAGCCAAATGGATCCCCAGCTATGTGCACAGCCACTATTATTTCCTTTGACTTGCTCCAGAGCTGTCCCAGGGGCCCTATACTCTTGCCAAGAACCCATGACATCACTTATATTATTAATAATTACAATGTATTCACAGATGGATGGACAGATGGACACTCGTTGTGCTTAAAGTCAATACCTCTGCTTTCTCATCCCTCCTTCCCACACCCCCAGTTTTCCCATTTGCTTATCTATTCCCTCCCAGGGAGGAAAGGTCAAAACTGGTAGTAGAATGAGTTAGGAATATTTTTCCTCTTAACTAAACAAAAACCATATTACTCAAATGACTCTTCACTTTTCGCTCCAAGCTCACATTTGCTGACTGCACAAGCCTTTCTTAGATTGTATGTTTTTAAGTTCTTGAAGAAAGGAATTGCAAATCTTTGTTCCCTGCCCTGTTACACCACTTACAGAAGAAGAAAGATTCTCCAATGAAAGCTTTGCAAAGGGAAACACAGAGTAATAGCTACAAAGAGCCAGCCACCCTCCTCGTTGACCTGAGCTATTTCACAGTGGCCAAAAGTTTGCTAAGCCTTTGCAGAGCAAACGAGCAGAAAGACCCGGGTCCTGATGGGTCGTAAAGAGCCTGGCTCCTATTTTTATGGCACGGAAAAGCACGGGAAGGGGAGGGCTGGAAGAAATGGGGAGTGATGGAGACGAACTAAGTCATACCGTGAGTCAACACAAGGGCATGTGCTCACTTAGAAAGTTACGCTCTTTTGTTTCCCACTTCTCAGGGGCCCCCAGGAAAATGCTGGTTTTGCAGGAGAGTGGTGGAGCAGCATGTGGTTTCACACCTGGCTCAGGGTTTCTTTGCTGGATCTCATGGAGGAACTACCGTAGTTTAACCTGGGGACTGTCACCTTCAGACACATAAAGGCGGTTAGTTAACAAAGAACAGCAAGTGCCTGCTCCGGGAGGACTGACAGCATCTCACACTGTTGCCTGCCCCAAGCACAGGCTGGTCCCATCGCAGCTCCAGCTCAGAGGACGTTTGGACCGAGCTCTGCTCCCCTGAGCACCCAAGGAAATGCAGCTCCATTCATGGTAGGCAAGAAGTCGTATGAATTGCCATTATGCCCCAGGGGTGCAGGGGAGAAGGGATGAGCCAAAACAACCCCCTACCCCAAGTAAAGACTCGCTAATTGTTTCCTGACAAATCTCAGGTTTAGTACAGAATTTCACTCTAAGGAATTTAAATATTTTTTTGTTAGAAATTACTTGAAAGATACATAGTTACATTATAGTTACATTTTTTGCGCAACAGTTATTATTCTGTCTCCTTCTCAGACACTACTAACACACACACACATCCCCTCCTTAAGGGGATCCTTACCTTAAGGTATGGATTAACGTCCACAGTCTGCCTGCAGACCATTTCTCCATGGTTTCACCAATTAAAATTACCACGTATATATCAAAGAAGAGCAGAAAATACAAAGTGTTCACAGAGCCTATACACAGCACCATGCCAAGACAACATCAACTGGTCAAACATCTCCAGCCACCTCATTTCTGACCTGGACTATGCATTAACCCGGTCCTAGGACTCTTTGGAGGAAATACCTCTCCCTAAATACATAGCAATAGTAGATGCCTTTGGGTGGGCATACACACTTGTGTGTTGTGGCCAAATACTTGTTCCAAGGCAAGATTCCCCGCTCCCAAAGTCTGCACAACAACAAGTCAAGTCCCACTAGGTCTCGTACTGGCTCCCACGCTTGCGATGGAGAGCTCCATCTCAGGGAGACAATTAAAAAAAGCAGGCATTGAAGCAGATTACATCTTTGCTCATTAAAGAAAGAAAATTCCTGTAAACCTGCACGAGCTTATCATAAAAGAAGTATTTTCTTTCCCCTGACAGCTTTTGTTCTGAAAAAAAATAATGCCTTGCATACCTCAAAAGCAGACAAATAAACAAACATCCGAGTCACCTTGGGTTTTGGGGTGGTTGGTTCTTTTTTCTTTGCCGACTGCTAGCAGCCTTATGATTTTCTCAGAGCATGAAAATAAAAATAATATTTTTTATTAAAAAAGGAGACAACTTCAGACTTGACAAAGCTCTTTTTCTTAGTATTGACAAGCAATCATCATCTATCTTACAAATGGGTACTTGCCTCACAGCACATTTGTGCGATCACTGGATTTCTGGTCCTTCGAGAACTGAGATAACAAACGAATCTTCACCGGCTTCAATGATTTCAAAGCTAATCAGAAGATAAAAAGGCTGGCAGGACAGCTGACAATACATTACTAACCAACAACAGATCTTTGCAGGACATTTATGTATTTAAATTCCCAGCCTGGGGAAGCTTGGACACAGGTTTATGAATACAAGGTGGCCAGAGCAAAACAAAGCCAAGCAAGTAACAGCTCAGCATGGACACTGTGAAGGCATCTGGGTGCTTCACCTGGATCCCACATGGTTGCACAAGGCTGTGCCACCATGATGGGACCCACAGAGTGACGCTGTCTGCCCCAGAGGAGGTGGCAGCTGCACCCTTATGGGGATATTCCCCGCAAACCAGCCCACTCAACACCAATTTCTGAAGGAAGGCAAGACAGATAAGAGATGACAAATCCCAGTCACCCCATCCAAGGGCTTCCAGAATTCCCTGAGAGAGAGGAAGGGCCCCAGGACCCACGTACTCGCACGACACACCAGGGGAACAAAACGTATCGCCCCTCCCATGCTCTGAGTAACCGTGGGAGGACGAAAATGTCTTATGGATGATAAAAAGAAACTTGGATAATGTATTGAGAACTCAGCTAATTTCATAGGATGTCTTCCTGAACTATAACTTTCTTACAGGAATTCTTTTTCCATGCCAACACCTGAGGCCTAATGTCCCCTGTTTATTTTTACCATGCGGTGTGTAGATTTCAAACAAGGATGAGGCTTTAAGTCCTGATGCTTAATCAAGCCCAGATTTATATTTGTCATGGAAGCCCCAAATTTCTCTGCATTAGGGTCAACAGCCAGACTCCCATCAAAGCTGGCTCTGCAAAAGGCGATGTGCTGAATCTCCACCGTTCGGCCACTGTCTGTGTTAGGGACCCAGTTTTTGCTGGTAAAAAGATCAATTTAGGTGTTCTTAACAGAGAGAGATGGACTGTGGTCTGAGAAAAACCTCTGCAGAATCTGATGCTCTTTCTTGTGCCCTGATCAGGACCCATAGCAGCAATGGGTCAACACACTGATCACAGATGCCAATGGCAAATGTAAATACCTCAAGCTTCTTTTACTGAGAAAACTCTTCAACCCACCGATAGCCCACTCTTCAAAAGTGTTTGTTTTCCAAAGCAAGTGCCTGTGCGTGTCTGACCTGAAATATGAGCATCTATATATAGATACCAGTCATCGAAAGTAATTACTCAAGTCTCCGTCCAGTCGAGGCGCTGCAAAAGGAATAGTCTGTATTCCCCAGCGACAGTGCCAGGAGGCTGCTGATAATCCTCGCGACTTGGAAGGGGAGCCCAGCGAGAGGTGGCCAGGGCATTTGTCTCTGCCTTTGATGAGGGAACGGTTGGTAAAGATGAGCTACGATAACCTCCTGACTCTAGAAAAATGTTAAAACGCGGCTCAGCAAGGATTGCTGATTGTTTTACTTTACCTCCTGACTCCTGAGTTCAAAGCGGCGAAGCCGTTTCAAAGACAGATGAATATATTTAGATTTTTGGTGACTGATCACAAGTTTCCCAAAAGCTTACATATTCATCCCGACGGGGAAGAGATCACAGAGGGCAGCTGTAATTGGTCCAGAGGTGTTTGGATTATCTGCAGATTACCTGTTTCTTGATGCAAAGAAATATCTGCCAATTTGCTCGGCGGGGCTCGGGAGGAGTTTCGGTGGGAGACCAGATATCGTGACGAGCCCTTCTGACACCAGACCTGCCCCATCATGTCCACTTAGAGCCGCTCCGAGGGGCTGTCACACGGCTCCTCTTCCCTGACTCAATCTCAGCTACCGAAAAGGAAATAAATGGCATTCGAGCTGTTTATTACCCACCTCAGCAGCCTCGTGGTTCTCCTTGCAAGGGTTGGCACTGAGAACCTGCCAAAAAAGCGTCAGGAAAAGTACCACAGGGGCCGATGGGCCGGGGTGGGAGCAGCCCTGTCCCCCACCTAACAGCTGCTCCGATTTATTACATTTTAGTCTTTGGTCAACTTGGAGAAAAAGGCTGAAGAGTGAGTTTCCATTACAACATCCGTCATCTTATCAACCTTATTTTTTGCGATATTTTGTAAATTACAATAAATTTGCTTTCTTCTGAATATTCAGATGCTTCAAAAGGTACCCAAAGGATGCAATTAGACCCTAGGGAAATATGCTATTATGTGCACATATCATGTTTTGCATAGGCTTTCCAGCATCTACATAATTTATGTTTTTCTGCATAATTTCCCCTTTTTATGTTTCCTATGTGTTTGTGAGATAATGCAGAAGTCAGTTCTCTACCACCAAAAATACAGAAAGAACTTAAGTCTGTATTTTTACTTCACCCAATCTGCTTTACTTCCCACAAAACCCCTGGAAAAACCCCTGGAGAAATCCTTTCATATGCACCAAACATCAATGCCTGAGGAAAAACCCAGAAGGTCGAGGCAGCTCTCTGAAAGGAACCAGAACCTTGTCCACTCCCGTATTCATCTGGGCATTTGGAAGGGCCTCTGATGGATAACGTTGAAATGGTAAAGCTTTTAAACTGTTTATAATCCTCCTTTCACGTTTGAAACATACAAAAATAATTCCCCAAAACTTTCAAGTTGCTTTTTAGCTTTGCATGCCAGCCACTTGCATCCAAGCTTGCTTTAAATTGGAAAAAAAAACAAAAAAAAAAAAAAAAAAAGGACTAATAGTAATAAAAAGGAGAGTTTTCAGTCAAGATGAAGTTAAATTTGAAGCCTGCTGTTCTTTTTTAAACTCTGTTGGTTGGAGTTTTTTGTTTGTGAATTTTTAATTTACTTTTTTAAATAAAGGAAATAAAAGTGGAGGGAGAATTTTTCGGGTGACCCCACAACCCCAGTAGCCCCGGGCAAGTGTGGCCACAGGCTGAGCCTCCATCTCAGTCCCTAAATGTAGATCCTCCTCTTCCCTGGGATGCGATGAACAAATAGTGGGCTGGAAAAAATTATTTAACATCTTCAGATGGATTTTTGCTGCCCTCTCTCAGGTACCACCCAGGGATAATAATAATATCTGCCCCTCATCTTTTGCAATCTTATTTTTAAGCGTTTGGAAGAGTGAACCCTTCAGACTCAAAACCAAAAATTGCAGAACAAAGAAACACATAAATCACCTGTTCTCAGAAAAAAAAACCCCAAACCCTAACCTAATACAAACAACCACTCCAGTCCCTGCAAGTGAAATTGGGAGGAAAAGATACACTTCCCTTTGTACCTTACCCAGAATATTATGGAGTATTCCACTTATTTAGAACTCGCTCCTAAGTCCATGTAAAATCAGTCATACACCAGCAAGGAGACATTATAAGTATGTTTTCTTCTCTGCAGACCATGACAGCCTTCAAATTGCCAACAAAAAATGTCCCATGCGAATAAAAGAAAATATTTATGTTGTGAAACCCACAGTGTGAAACAGCAGGAATAAAATAATCTGGTAAAATTTAAAGAATAAGATTCTTTGTAGAATACATAAGAGAACACCTGCTGCTTTCCTTATTTTTTATTTATTATAATTAATATGTTCAAACTAAGCAGTATGCAGATGTATAAAAACAAACAGCTGAAAAAAAAAATAATTAATACTTTTCATTAAAAAGTTCATTTGAAGTTGAGAAAATGTATGATTAATTAATCACAACAGAATCTGCTTACTTAAAAGCCTATTGACATATGTTTTAAAATCATTTGTGTAATTCAAGATAACTAGCAGCAAGGACCACGCATGAGATGTTCTCCCGAAGCCACCAGCCCCTGCAAGCATGATAGTCACTTGGTGGAATACAACTTATTTTAAGATTAAAAATACAGAAGTCCAGAAAAATGCCTTTCAGAGAAGATTTCATTGTGCTTCAGCACTTCTTTCTTCATTAATCAAATATAGTCCAAGCTCACTCATCCTCTCCCCTTTCTCTATTTATAAGCACGCAAATGCCATATAACCAACCCATATTGATAATCAATTTCCTAATGAGATGAAGAAGGACTTGGAAAAAGTTTAGACAGGGTAAAAGTCACCGAAGAGGAATGGAATCAGTCTAGTGAAAACTTAAACACACTACGTCAAGCCTGCGTTTGGTGTGGTTATGGTGAAGGGGAGGAAGATGAAGTGGTTAAAATGAAATTTCTTGAGGAAAAATATTACAGGTGGGACAGACAGTGATGGGTGTGCAAGTGGGGTTCTGGAGGGGGCTTGCAGACCCTTGCCCATGGCGTGCCCTTGGCCTCTGCCTTTGCATCCTCACCACATATTTTCCAAGCTATGAGTGGAGCAATTTTTTTAAATTGCCTCTCTTCACACGACGTGTAAGAAATATCCTACTTTTCAGCCACACCTGGTACCTCAGAAGAGCGGAGAGCGGCTTTTACTAAAACTGTTTGGCCTCGCTTTTGTACCGCCGTAAGATGCGGAGCCTGTTCACGAAAGCATCGTCCCCTTCTTGTTCCTATGATACTGCTCTAATCTCGAAATACAAAGAGGCTCATGTCATACATATATTGTATTGCGTTTCCCGGTGGAATAGGGAAATTAAAACAAAACCACGAGGACACCATGGGATAAACAGCATCTTGTTCTGCACAGGCAGAGGCGGGGGCTCAGCTGCCCAAGAGGTGTGGGGTGCCCCATCTGCCCCAAGGCTGGGACAACCCCCTGCTTGCCAACAGACACAGAGCAAAGCTGAACCGATCCCCAGCTGACCCTGAAGGTGCATAAATTAGAATTAATCTTCCTCAGGATGGGGCAAAAAATTATAAAGTATGAAGGAGAAGCCGGACAGGAAGCACTTTCTTGCAGCCCCTCCTTCCCGAAGCACTTCATTTCTGTCCTACCACGGTGTCAGCATCCAAACCAGACCTCAACGAATCATCGTCACGCCAGAAAATAAAAATCCCTTACAAATCCCTTCGCGCAAAGTAAAACAAATTTCAAAACAAACTCTTTTGAGCAGCAACTGCCATGAATATTGGATGTAAAACCCCCGCCAAAAAAAAAACCACCCACAAAAAAACCCCACAAACAACCCCCCAAAACACAAAACAAAACCACCAAACAAACAAACACAAACTCCGCAATTGATACAGACAAAACAAAATACAACAACAGAGTCCCTCAGGCTCCCTGGTTCTCAAAAAGAGCTGTTTGGTTATCTGAAATACAGCTTAATTTTCAAAAGAGTTCCAGTCTGACACTTTCCACCATACCCCTTTTCAACTTCTTCCACCAGCACCAGCATGTTAAAGTACTTTCCCTTCTGAGGTGTCCAAAGAATAAGGTGGATGAGTGGTATTTTCTCAAAAATGAGGATGATGTGAAATGAGAGAGAAAAAGAGGAGCATTTCCACTGACACCAACCAGAAGAAGGGGAAGGTCGTCCTGTGAGCTCCACGCACCTTTCTTCCCAAGATGGAACATCCCCCAGGGTGCTAAAGCACCTATGGAGGCCTTGATAATATTTTGGTAGTGCCGTTTGGGGTTTTTCGGTGGGGTTTTTGGTGGGCCGTTTTTGTTTTTCAGCAGAACTTCATTTCGCTTGATTTTGGTTTTCCTCTCGTAACTACTGGGGAAGAGCACCAGTGTCCAGGAGGCCCCATTGTCACGTACTTGTCACCCGACATCCCACCTCGCCACCAAGCTCATGGTGCACACTCCATGCACGCACGCAACCTCTCTCCTCGCCATAAAACCTCTTCGCTAAAGCCTCACACAGACCATTACCGCGTTGTTTCATTTATTACAACCCGCCATCCAAACTGCACTCTTAAATAACAGCTTGTACAATAATTAAACGTAGTAGTAAGAACATTGTTAAAATCAATGACCCAGCGCATTAGCAGTTTAAACACGCTTTAAGTTGACTGGATTACAGCAACTGCAGTCTGGGAGGAGTCGAGTAAGCGCGAATTGGGTGGATGAGTGTCCAGAAGCTGCATCTGCACAGGGCTCGGGGTCCCCCAGCAAACCCTTCACCACCTGAGTTTCGGTGGGATGTACCAGTTCTCCGTCCACCTCCTGTGCCCCTGCTCACAGGCTGGTACCAAAACCAGCTTGGGTACACAATATTATCACCACAACACTGTATATATACCAAATACTACGACCATTAACACCAACATTTTAAAGAGAAAATCAAGACACAGAGGAGCAGCTCCTCTTTCCCTTCCGATGAGAGCGATGCTCTAAACATCCAAAATGAAAAGCATGGAGGAATGAAATGAAATGAAATGAAAAAGTGTAGGAAGCTGTCGCAATATTTTTTTCCACAATCCTTTTTCCCCAATTCAAATGTATTTGCCCCAGTTGAGACCACAATCTATTCACTTTTTTTCTCCTGAAATCACCAGAGTGAGAGGGTTTTAGGGACAGGGAAGAGTAACACCCGAGTAGTCCACAATTTATCATGATGCCGCATCTCGGAGGGGACCTCAGAAAGTTTGGCTGAATTAAAAGGAAGTAGGAAAAAACGGAGACATGTGACAGGTAATTGGTGGGCTATATATCCAAATAAATGATAACAGTGCAATTTAAAATAGCATTTGACTTCAAAGCAAAACTGTGCGGAATATGCAACAAATGGGAACTCATTTAAAGCTGCTTGGTGATAATTCTTCAGGTTAAAAAGCGAATAAGCTCAAAAATTCTTAATTCTTCCAAATAAGAATAAAGGCTGGAGAAGCAGAAACAAATTCTTCCCTGCTCAGACAGCAAAAAATAAAATTTCCTGTGTTACTGGGAAATTAAGAAAATAAGAGAAATGGTCTACGAAGGAAAAAAAAATTGTCCAGGAATATTTCTTTTCCTTGTTCAACAATGTAACAGTATTAAACAAAAAGAGAAAGTTGTTTGGAATCCAAAAGTCTATTGAAACCCAGAAAAAGGACCTTTGGACCACTTTAACTCTTCCCTGAAGTGAGAAGATTTCTCAAAACTGACCTCTTCCCATGGAAAACCCACTTCAATAAACTGTAGGGTTTCAATCCAAAAGCATTTGCCAGAAGATTCCCAGGCTAAAATACCTAACCTTAAAGCACATGTAGCTATATGTCAGCATTAAGAAACAATAGCCAAGGGGTTTAACAGACAGATTTTTTCCCCTGAATTTTTTGGCATATCATAGTGAATAGGATTTACGATACATGGAGGAATACCTACGTATGTTTTATGTAATGTACACATAAAAATGTATTTCTTTGTTTCAGGCGGGTGGTGGAGAGATCCCAAGCAGTTCTGACCTCTGCTATTTACAGAGACCTTTGCTGGCAGAGGATGTGCTCCCAAGTACAGCAAAGAGATTATTTTCTCACTCAACTTTTTTATTTATAATATTACAAAAATAAACGTGACATATTTAGGGGATGTGTCACATTTTAAACAGCTCAACCAAGGCACATTTTGGACTTTTTATTTTTAAGGTTTGCCCTTTTAAAAACATAATTTCCTGAATAGTTTTCTACGTATAAAAATCTATTATGATGCTCAGTTTTCATATGTCAGTTAGCATCTTCAAAAGCAAACGCATAGATGCCCATATTAATCTTATTGGAACCAAAGCCAGTACTACAATTCCCTTTTTCAGCAAAGTGCCATGCAGAAGCACTGAAACTGAGACCCAGCCGATACAAAAAGGAGCTGAGCGAATGCAAATTTTTCTCAGCAAGTTCCTACACACTGTCCCCACCATAAGGCACCAGCCGAAAGAAAAACCAAATCCTGTTTTTAAGTCCAACTTAGCTGCAACTAGTTCTTGTGCTTTATAAGAAAAGGAGTCTCATTTATGTCCAAGGAACAGTGTCAGCGGTGCAGGGATACAGCAACCCTCAAAGCGCACAACAAATATTACATTTGTATTTTGGCAGGTGCTGAAGAACATCAGCACTTGTTCTGCAAAGGCAAGGGAGCAAATAGGAAACAGGTTTTGGAAACTGAATTTCCAAACATCACCGGGGTAAATGCCCCGCAAACTGACAAGAAAGTCCTTCTCACAAACGGGCTGGCCTAGGGCCACCCTTTTACCTGAAAGCACCTTTCCTCATTAGTTACGTACCTCGTAACTAATGATGTATAAAAGAGTTGACTGTTTTTAAGATATTTATGTAAGAGGGTCTATGATCAGGTGTACTAAAGCCCCTGAGTGTGTCTGCTCCACTCCTATCCCTGCCTTTAAAAGCCACCAATGTTGACATTTTCACTTTTTTGCCTTGGAAACAAGGGTGATTTAACAGCTCCTTGTGTCAATACTGGCAAACCAGGGCACACGGGGGTTCACGCTAAAGCCCTGCTGATGTTTCCTGATCCTGGTCTTTAAAATCATCAGTACGGACATGTTCAAGAGATAATGTGTAATGATGACTGCCCAGAGAGGTGGTGGCTGAACCATCCCTGGAGACATCCCAGGCCAGGCCGGACGGGGCTCTGAGCAACCTGAGCTGGTGCAGATGTCCCTGCTCATGGCAGGGGGGGCGCTGGGGGAGCTGGGGAGGTCCCTCCAACCCAAACCGTTCTGTGATTCTAACTACCAACCAAAACCATGCAGGCGGTATTGACACATCACATAGATGTGATATCTGACACACTCAGTGTTCTTAAAAAAAATAAAATAAATTTATTTATTACACTTCAAAAAGTGTAATAAATAGATTTTCTAAAACCTAGGAAATGTAGCATCATGGTCCTCTCTGTTCACTGTCTTTAGCAATTCTTGACTAAATTTGCTCAGCTTCCACCAAGACAACATCTCCCTCTCGGCTCTTCCCACCTGGCAGCCACAACACTCGAGCTGGGACACGCGAGTCAGGATGGGTCCTTGTCTGACTCACCCATCACCACGGGGAATGAGGATCCTCCAAACATGCTCATTGCCAACATCCAGCGCTCCAAGAGAGACCATTTTGATTGCGACAGAGAATTGCAAAGTCTTATGCGTCTACTTATTCGGTAAATTCTCATCTACGTACGTGTGGTTATCCGTTGTTAATGACACATCTGACGGAGAGCAGCTCTGTGCAGTTGTGGGTATGGGGCTCCACGATGACCATCGCTGTGCTTAGAAAGCCTGCATGGTGCAAAATTATCCACACCTCCTTGCTGGTATTTTCAAAATCACTTGAAAAAAAATAATAACTAAAAAAATATTGTAACAGATTATTTAGTGAAAAAAAAAAAGGAGGAAAACTATCACAGGTGGTGATGGCAGATGTGAGAGCCCAGGATACTTGGCAAAATAGGGAGTATATTTGATTACTGGTATGGATGTTTCTTTGGTATTGACAGTTCAACTTCTACTGATCTCTTTCGATAGTAAGAAGTTACATAGAGTAATAAAAAATTTGAATTATAGAGTTATAAATCATTGCAATCAATAGCAGCTGCTGTGAGATATCAGCTGGCTAAGCAAGGCTGTAAAATTCCTTCAGTAAAACAATGGCAGCAACTAAATGTTTGAAAACTGATCATCACTGTCAGGTCTCAAAATGGATGCATGGTCACATGAAAGACAGCACTTATACATGTCATAGTACAGGGTGAAAGCTACTATATTTCCAGGCACTGATTTTAAGTGATATTATTACAGTTAATTAGTTAACGCTAACTAAGTTTTACGATTTTTTTTTTTTTCTCTTCCCCAATATTTGAAGATTTTTGCCTAGGGGTGTTTTAGGGAGAAGCTGGTGGTCCCCTGGGTGTCCTGAAGGTGCAACCACCCCCCTCCAGCCTTCCCAGATGTCCCATATGTCCCGTTCCCAGACAGGTCAAGAAAGGAGATGGTTGTGGTGACTTTGCTAACTCAATCTCACGACCCGAGGAAGAGCCACTACTGTCTCAGGCTGCAAATCACTGCCCAGTTTTGCGCAGAGGGAAGGTGTGCGGTGACATGGATTTGCAGAGAGATGTTTTGGCACGTACCGATGGCTAACAAGACTCTTGTTGGCTATTTTCAAGCCATGCGAAAATCACACTGCTTCTTTTCCTTTTAACCCATGAATTAAAAAAAAAAACAAACGAAAAGGGTTGTGAGTGAATTATGCAATTAATGCTTGGAAAACAGAACAAGCAGTGAAAAACCTCACAACCTCCCCAGCAGCAGGAAAGCTCCAGCTGAGCAAAATGGTCATTTTTCCCCACCACCTTCCACTAAGGACAGTCCTCTGCATCTATTAAAGAGGTGGGCAGTCACACTGACCTCTGAACAAAGCAGAAAAAAGCTCTTTATGGTAGCAAAGACGTACAGAGACAGTAACTAAAAGCACGTAGCCTTTTTTTTGGCCAAGGAAGCCTTCCTGTATGATTTACACTGTGAATCTGGGAAGACAGTTTCTATCACCATTGATGAAATTCCCGTTCATTGCGTTGCACATGTGGGAAAAAAAAAATAATCAAAATAAACCAAGGCCATTGTTAAACCTTCCATGAGATGTGTGGATAAAAAAGGACAGAATGACAACACAAATTAATTGCTTTCAGTAACGAGCCTTTTCAAGGCCAGTATGTCCAGACAGATTAATTTATCCTGCATTTATATGTACCTGTAAGTAAAAAGTATGCAATCATTGGGGCCAGGCCGGACGGGGCTCTGAGCAACCTGAGCTGGTGCAGATGTCCCTGCTCATGGCAGGGGGGGCGCTGGGGGACCTGGGGAGGGCCCTTCAACCCAAACTATATTCTATCGTTCTATGATCACAAAGGGTTTATGTTCAGAATACAGACATCATCTCACAACACCAGTGCAATTACTATTTTTAGGAAGTTTTACTGATCTGCAGAGGCAAGAATCAAGGGTTTCATCAGGACAGGCACACAAGGAGGCTTGCTTGTTTTTTTTTTTTTTAAAAAAAAAAAAAAAAAAAAAAAAAAAAAAGACTGAAAGACCCAGAAACTCTGCTCACCAGCTTCATCTGTCTTCACCTCTGTTAAGAGCAAACAAATTGTTCTTCATATAGTTCCAGCTTCACCCTTCACCTCTTGGAAGATCACAGAAGAAATATGCCACCGGTACCCAGGAAAACTCCCACAGCGGTTTATCCGTACCAGGTTCAACCTTTTATTTTACCTCTCTGAAATATAGACCAAGTATGAGCCCTTGCCTCATACAAATCTTCTACAAATCTCCCTTTGTTAAGAGCCTTTAGACAACAGAGAAAATTTAACACCGTAAATCTCCAGGGAGAAAGGGGAGATGGAATGGCCCCAAATCAACAGAAATAAAGGCATTTCCAGGTCACTTTTCCAGGCCCATGTCCACCCTGTTGCCCCCAAGGGCTGCCCACCTGGGCCTGGAGGAGACCGGAGAGCAGGACAGACAGACAGGTGGACCAACCGCCCTCCCACATCGGCCTGGACAGCAGACAACCTCCAGCCCTCAAGCAATCCTCCCACTGCAAAGAACGGAACCCAAATGCAATACCGTTTCTACTTAAAATACATGAAAGCCCTTGAGCCACCCCTCCCCTTGCAAGCCAGCAGGATGCTTTTCTCTTTTATGCTCTGGGGAGATTTCTTTCTGTGCCATGAATTTGCATGTTTGTCAGCCTAATTCTAGCCAGATTTGGGGTTTTTTTTGTTTTGATTTGTTTTGGTTTTTAATATAAAAACCCTGTGGTTGGTGAAAAAGTCAGGAAGAGAAGATATACTTCAATTCTTGTGGTGGTGTTGGCCCCTTGGAGAGTCATCTTCTGACTTGCTCTAAGTTCCTTTTCAAAGAGAGAAATAAATAAGAAGCCAAAATGCCTCATTTTTACAGCATCAGTCATTTGACCCAAACTGCGCTTTACCTTATTTAATTTACTTGTTGACAAACCCACAAACCCACAACCCACCACTCACACTTAGCAAGGAAAACCCTCCTTCATCTTTACGCTATCACTTCTTCAATTAAGCCACAGAAGATGCTTTTAAACTCCATCTTTTCCGGTCATTACGTTTTCCACCCAGAGACCAGATCCCTATCACAAAGGGACACTTGGAGGAGCTTGTCCCCTTCCTCACCCACATCCCAAACTAGATCCCAGTGGAAAAAACATTGTTTTTTCCAAGTTGACAGCAGTGCAGGTGCAGGTGATGGAAAACAGAAATCAGAATTTTCTGGAAATCAGAAAATATCTACTAATTCTGGAGCATCTTTTATTCTAGAAGCCATATGTCAATACAATGGATATGAAAGAGACAAATGCACAGAAAAGCCATTTACAAACAAGGACTACAAAATTGCATTACCTATATTTCCCTTTATTTAAGCACATTTGGAAACACTGCCCCAAAAAATGAGCGTGTTTAAGAAGTCCCTGGTTCTCTTCTCATTTTATTGCATCTGTCTCGTTCCTGCTAACATCCCACTTGCAACTCCATCTCATCCATGCACAGCCATTCATCCAACAGAAAAACACCTTGTCATGCAAAAACAAGCTGTGATTTTTAAGCAATTTGGTAATAAGTGTTTTCCAGGTACTAGATAGAGACTCTGTGCACAGGAACAGTCACTTTTTCACCATTCACTGACAAATGACATCAAATTAACAATAATCAAATCAGTGCTTCAGCTGGTACCGAATTTTTAACTATAGACCCATACTACATATTGCTAAAAGATGAGTGAAACAGAGAAAAGGCAGAAAATAAGGAGAAAAAAATAAATTAAACAAAAAGGAAAAACTTCTAATTATCTCTGAATAAATAACTATTTTCACGTCAACCTCTTACCCAGCACAAGTGTAAGCAATATGTATTCTATATTTTCTTGCGGGCAGGTCAAGCTGGTTGAATTCAACCTGCCACCACTGTCTCCTTTGGTCAGCTTTCCTTCCCAAATCTTGAGATTTTCAGGATACCCACAGCTCAGCACACCTCATTTAGAGGTGGCAACAGCTACTGGGAAAATGTATTTAGTAAGAAGGCAAAATTATGGCTCTAAATTCAAACTCTTCTGCCCCTTGTTATGCTTTTGATGCTGGAGGGGAAAAAAATAGATGAATAAAATAAATAATTTTTTTTTTTAAAAATAAAAAGGAGAGAGAGAAAAAGATATTTTTTGCCTTGCAACACAGAACTTGCCGGCTCTGCTGACGCGTGTTGCTGTCTCAAGGACTCTGTTTGGGGAAAGACAATATTCTCGTCATCGCCCCATAACTCTTCCTGCTGGCTGCTCACCCCAATTCTTTTCACGTTACCTTTAGCAAACCCTTGGATGGATGAGCGGGAGTAATACACATCAACCTGGATGCTGACTTTTTCCGAGACAAATTCTTGTTTGATCTGTCGCGTGACCGTTTCGACTGATTTTTTTTCCCAATGTATTTGGGGGAATTGCGGCTCAGCTGATCAAAATTCCTCAGAGGTGGGTAAGAGCACACAAGGCCATTAACAAACCACTGCTAGGAAGCCTCCAAAAGGATTTTACATCCTTAACACAGGGCTAAAAAAAGGCAATAGCAGCTGATTTTGAATTGCAGCCTCCCCAGACAAGCAATAAGGATTGTGCGTTGATTTTCCTGTAGCCACAATGAAGAAAACCCTTGGCTGCACTTCCCCATGCAAGAACACAAAAACAGCACAAAACCAAAATCCAGGTATATGTAAGGGTTTATAATGATATTTGGTTTTTTTCTTTCTTTTCCTTTTTTATTGCTGAAGTCAACACCGTTGTGTTTGCAGGCACCAGCTCTGAACTGGGCTCGGGAAGATTTTGCATAGGGAATAGTTGCACCTCAAAAGGTTCCCTGCTGATGGCTGCAAACAGAACTGAGAAAAAACTGGCAAGAAAAATATTTGCAAATATTTCAATAGTTGCCAACTTTCGTAATGTTATAGCAAGTGTGACTGAGGCTGGAGATTTTCTTAAAACCTCAGTTTTCACAAGCAGAGATTAGAAGAATCACAGAATCACAGAATCACAGAATGTTAGGGATTGGAAGGGACCTCAAAAGATCATCTAGTCCAATCCCCCTGCCAGAGCAGGAAAACTTAGGTGAGGTTACACAGGAAGGCGTCCAGGCGGGTTTTGAATGTCTCCAGAGAAGGAGAATCCACAACCCCCCTGGGCAGCCTGTTCCAGTGTTCTGTCACCCTCACTGAGAAGAAGTTTCTTCTCACATTTAAGTGGAACCTCTTGTGTTCCAGCTTGGACCCATTACCCCTTGTCTTACTGTTGGTTGTCACCGAGAAGAGCCTAGCTCCATCCTCGTGACACCCACCCTTTATATATTTATAAACATTAATGAGGTCACCCCTCAGTCTCCTCTTCTCCAAGCTAAAGAGACCCAGCTCCCTCAGCCTTTCCTCATAAGGGAGATGCTCCACTCCCTTAATCATCTTTGTGGCCCTGCGCTGGACTCTCTCCAGCAGTTCCCTGTCCTTCTTGAACTGAGGGGCCCAGAACTGGACACAATATTCCAGATGAGGTCTCACCAGGGCAGAGTAGAGGGGCAGGAGAACCTCTCTGGACCTACTAACCACCCCCCTTCTAATACACCCCAGGATGCCATTGGCCTTCTTGGCCACAAGGGCACAGTGCTGGCTCATGGTCATCCTGCTGTCCACCAGGACCCCCAGGTCTCTTTCCCCTACACTGCTCTCTAATAGGTCATTCCCCAACCTGTACTGGAACCTGGGGTTGTTCCTGCCCAGATGCAAGACTCTACATTTCCCCTTGTTATATTTCATTAAATTTTTCCCCGCCCAACTCTCTAGCCTGTCCAGGTCTCGCTGGATGGCAGCACAGCCCTCTGGCGTGTCAGCCACTAGCTGAAAGAAACTAGCGATTAAGTGAGAATCAGAGCCTTCCTTCAGATTAACAAGAAAATCAGCAGCCCCCGTAGCTGCAAAGATTCTTAAAAATATGTTCCAACTACAATATATGAACTAAGAAACAGAAGACAAACACAAAAAAAAACCCACAACCACAACCCAATTTTTTGTTACCAACCTGATTTTTTTTGTTGTTCTATAAAATATTGTTGGTGGTTCTTTTCCTTTAATTTTTCATAAGCATTTTGGCTTTTGTTTGCAATCTACAAGGACTCACATAAAAAAATAACAATCAGGCCAAAGACAGCAGTTGTTTCACAAAGAACCTTTTCCCCAAGAACCAGAAATGAGGGATTTACATCTCCTAGTTTCTTCTTCTGCGTACAAGGCTTGTGTTCTACGATTTATCGGATCTGGGTCTTTGAGGCTTTAGGATTTCATGACCTCTCTATTTAGTAAATGTGGAATACACCATCTTTGACTTGCATGCAAAGATAAAGCAATGCTTGGAGCAAGTTACATCTGTTCGACACAACAGAAAACTGTCAACAGTCAAAGAATGTGCAATCAGCTATTAGGACTATTTAATACTCACAGAAAGAAAGGAAACACCGCACACAGAAAAGTGACATTTATCAGGCAGTGAACTGCCAACCGTTTACATTTAGAGTTGGGAAACTGTGATTTTAATTATTACTGCATTATCCTTCGTACATTTTCACACTTGTGTAATGTAGGAACCTCAGAATGACACGACACATTTTAATTAAAACACAATTATTTGTTGATTATTAGATCTGTTCGAATAGTGCCTACTTCTCAGTACCTTTTGCTGTTTTCTTCAATGGTGAATGGCAGCACATCAGAAACAGGAAGAGGAATAGCTCAGATGTGACATATCTTCTTTTTGATACATACTATTTCCTTCTCTTTAGGAGTTTCCTTTCTTAAAGCTCTTTCAATATCTCTGTAATGCTGTAATTTGCTCTGCAGAGGGTGATGCAGTAACGACCTTGTAAAGCCACTAAGTAACTCACAGTTCTCCTTTAGTTATTGTATAATTTGTGACTTTGTTTCCCTCTTTGCCAACTAAATAAGGAAAACTCACCCCAATCTTTGATTTGTTCATCCAGCTGGGCACGTGAGCCACAATTAACCTTCCATAAGTGCCATTACTTTTTTTCCAAGTCAAGCTTACCACTTGCAAACACGACATGAACTAACTCAAGCTTTAGCAGTAGAACAGCTTTGAGCCAAAACAGAAGAACCAGGTGGGTTCTGGAAAGATCTTTCTCCATAGGAATGTGCACAAACCATTCTGGTTGCCCTTTATCACTTCCCTTGGTGAATTCTTCCCTCTCTCCCTTTGGAAACCAACTTTAGATTTTCTTCATGAACACATAAACGGGTAACTTCAAAACTTCACAGCAAAACTAACCAAAACCATCTTTAAACTATGTTCAAAACAATATATCTTCCTTGTTTCTCAGCTGTAAAGGTGGGGAAGAGGAGGAGCCACCAGAATTTTAACCAGTTTTTTCTCACTTAATATGTTATAGAGTACTTAAAAGAACTTCAGTACAAAAATACAAATAAAGAAAAAAACTTACTAGCGAGCAGACTTGACATCCAACACGCAAGTGAAGGAATCTTCTTTGGTCCCCAAGGAAGGTAAAAGCTGACCTTAATACTGTCCCGCATATTTTGAAGCCACAAACCAAAACACTTAATTTTGGTGAAAAACACATGGAGCAAGAATAACAGTAATTATTTCCTCCTTTACCTCTTGCATTCAGAAGTCTCGCCAATGACAACAGTTCTTGAGTTCCATCCCTTCCCTATTTGGGTGTATTAACCTCTAATGAAGGACTTGTTCCCCCTAATTAAGGCAGATACCACTACACTCTCCTAGTCAATCAGGGTAATGAGCGGGTCCTACCTCTCTATTCAGAGAGCAGCACGTCAGTGTTGGCACAAAAGCATCAAGTCTGCTGGCTCTAAAGGGCTTCATTGCCCCAAACTGGGAATTAATGGAGCACACAGCACAAAACTGGGTACCAAAACGAGCATCAGCTATGGAGGGAGGTGGCATCCAAAACATTCATTGAGAAGGGAGCACTAGCAGCACATGTTAGATCAGCAGATTGACAAGACGTACCTGAAACACTGGTATCAATCGCATAGTTAAAGGTCTAGTGGGCAAGTGAGCTTCTCGTCACAAATCCAGTGTCTACCAGGTGTAGATATCTTCAGATATATAGGAACTGAGAATCGAAACTTTACCGACTATGCAAAAACTCTGAAAATAACAGTTGTGGAAAAATGTGACATTAATAAAATTTCCTCTAAACCCATAATATTTTCCTAATGTTAGACTTTTTATCAGTTGAAAATTTCAATTTCCTTTCTTTGTTTCATTGTTCTTTTAGTATGGTAACATGTTAGCCCGGCACATTACTAGTATTAAAAAAAAAAAAAAAAAAAAAAAAGATTGCCTGTAAGAACTTCTGGTCTCAGGAATAAAATTCCAAAGGAAAATTACCTAGGTGAAAGAAAAAAAAATATATATCTATATTTTTTTTTTGGAAGCTCACACTGGAATTTCATCCCATGTATCTTTATTTTTGGATAATGAGATTTTTATTCCTTATATCATTCTTTGTTTTGCACTTATTCCTCTTTTTACATGGTAGTTTGCCAGGTTCTTTGGTGATCAATGCCTGGAAAGCCACCCCAGGCAGCAGCAGAGCAGCCTCCACCCTGCGCCCCAACCTCCTTCGTCAAGAGCCCGAGTTATCCGACCTTCAGCATAAATTCAAGGTTTACTCTGTAGGGAAAACATTTATGAAACTATAGAGCTATTCTGGGGTAAATGATAAAATATAACTTCCCAGTGACTCATATAATCTCATTCAAACTTGTCCTAATTAGGAAACAGGTAATTGTATTTGCTTGGGAGGTGACAGCTGTACTATAAGGCAAAAAATGCAACTTTCTGCAGCGGCTGCAAACTGTTTTCCCCTTCTCCTCCTGCTCTCCCAGAGAAAACTCAGGAAGCCACAAAACAGGTGTAAAAGTGGAACATATGCACATTCCCAAGACCCAAAACGGGTCTTTTTCCAAGACGATCACAGGTCCACCGTGTACCTGGCAGCAAAAACCTGCAAAGGGAGCGCAACGCTGCGGAAACCTCTAAAGGCATCGAGCAGAAAAAGCAGCAGTTTTCCAGGATGATTGGCAAGAGGCAGGTTATCTTCAAGCTGTTGCCAAGGACCGGGACATAATTAGATGTCAGGCGCGATTCAGCAAATGCCACCAGCTCCCCTTTCCACTCCAGCCCAGTGCTGGGGATCGTTCCGAGCATCGCGCAGGCACAGGTTGGGAAATTCTTTGCCTTTAGGCACTAATTTTAAACTCCTCTCACCAATCCCGTGTCCGGGGGTAGGCACGCAGAATTTAGGGCAAGGGGGGAAAAAAAAATAAATAAATGGAACATGGGAGAAAGAAAGAGAAGCATATAGAATATATTAATTGTTGAGATTCACAAAGGAGAGGACAAGACTATACCCCAGCTGCTTTTAGTTATCAATACGGTTTTGCATTCTCCATGTGCCGGTTCGCCAAGGACTCTGTTTCCATGTGCAGAATACGCACCGAGAGATGATGTGTTTGCAGGGATGGCATTTCTTAAAGGGAGACAAAAGCAATCAGCAGTTAATATATAAAAGCCTGACAGTCTATATAGGGATAAAAAAAAGAAATGACAGCTCCCAGTATGCAAAACCTGTGAAAAAGCTCTTAGTCTTATCAGCGTGAATAGACGGGTGTTGAATACTACCTAAAATCTGGTTCTATATGTTTACTTCAAGCTCCACTGAAAATTATGATGCAGGACATGCTCTTTTCCTGAGTTTATTTCATTTTAGTGTTTCTTCAGTCACTGATGCAGAACTTTCCCCATATAGTCAAAGAGTTGAATGGCGTGGCTGAGCTCTGCAAGATTCCCTAATACAAGTTCCATCATCCAGCCCTTTTGCAGGAGGAAAGGCTTCCTGCAGCAGTTGGGTGGGATATTTTGGGGATATTTCCTAGTTTTCAGGCAATGAATCTAGGGTGCCTGAAAAGAAATGGTCACATAAATGTCATCTGAGGATTAATGCCTAATAGGAGCACGCACAAACACATGATATTTTACTCAACGGAACATTCGTTTTTAAATTATTTTAGACTTCCCGTATTAGAAAAAAAGGGATTACTGGAAAAAATGCTTTTTTAATACTTGGGGAGGAAAATGGTTGCGCTAATTGGGATATTACATTGTATTTGTCTGGGAGGGATGTGATGTCACGCTTTCTCTTCATTACACCATACCTACTGTGAGCAACCCATTCACTGGTCGTGCTGCTGCCTAAATTACATCTCTTACTCAAAAAGAACATAAGATGTTACCTTTTTCTTCATGCACGCTGTGCAAATGATCACAAAACTCTCTTTTGCAAGCCACCTTGTGACAATTAATATGATTTGACTGAAGGTTCATCCAAGGTTACATGTTCTTTGCCCCTTTTTAATAGACATTTGAACTTCTGCTAAAAGATATCTAGGGTAATTCCCCCACCAGCAATCTCCAGAGCTGTCTGTGGAGACCGGGGTCTCCTGCTGTACCGTTTCAGATAATATTAGCCCCCACAAGGATGAGACGCTGTTTAAATTCAAATGAAGAGATTATTAAAGACCCTGTCCTGCAGGGAAATGGGAAGAGGCATTCCAGCCCCACCAGTAGATGTGTTAGCTGGGGCCACACAGGACACTGAGGCAGTAGACTCCACGCTGCCTAGCTTTGTGTGCTGGGCAAAAAGGAAAAAATAAGGGAGGGGGAAAATACCCACTTTCTTCCTCCCTGCCTCGATTTTGCCACTGATTAAAAGTTAAGTAGATAAAATGACTCCTCCCTTTGTGCAGGATGAATGTTGACCACGGCGTAATGGGCAGGAGGGAACGACCGGTGCTGCTGGTGGGGAGCAGAAGACCCCGGGCCCACCGTAGACACCACTGAGGCTGTACATTGATTTTCACCCATCACTGACCTGCAGCAAATTGAGAGTTTTGCCCCTGTGCCTCCTCAACAGCAGCATTCAGCCCTTCGTCTCTTTGGTATTAATTGGGAAAAAAACTAAAACCATACCTGAAAAGACTGGTTTGGTTCTCTCTCAGCATCCTCTGTGCTCCCTTTCGTACCCTTTGTCATCCATCTGGTCTCCACTGCCCTCATTTTGCGGTTTGTAGGGAAAATGGTTCGCTGTGGCACTAGTTGTCACAAATGCTTCAAGGAGACCATGTCAATGCGGGGCTGACAGATGCCTTCGGCAGCACCAACCATCTCCACCACTGCATGGAGACATCACTGGAACCTCCCATCCATGGAATGGGCTCCAAACCTCACGGATTTTCACCTAAATCATCCAGGCTTACTATTCAATACAAGCATGGGTAGGGGAGAGAGCAGAGATGATCATAATGCTTAAAATAAAAAAAATTTCAAAAGCAAGAGTTGCTTATTTCTGACTAGATTTAATTGAAAAGGAGAAATATGTCCAAATGATTCCCCCATCCCATTTCTGTACCGGCTGAGGAAGGAGAACATCACTCTCAGTCCCTTGATGGATAACACTGAGGAATGTTGTACCTGAGCAAAATCTTTCAGAGAGGCTGGTAACTAGTCACAATTTTTAGATTTTTCACTGTGCAACTGTCGATTTGAGTGAGATCCTTCCAGTGGTTAAAAATGGTCTCTAAGCAACAAGCACTAAAATGTTTTCAAATCTTTTTATACTTGACCCAGGATTTGTGCTGAGTTGGATGAGTAAATACTGGCATGATATGACATTCTTGTTATTTATGTTCCATCCAAATAAGTGGAAGATAACCTAGGCAAATTTCCATTATCTAATTATAAAAACCTTCTCATATTCCCATGAAACTAATTTTAATTTGATGAAAAACAGACAACTTGGAAATGGATTTCCTACGATTTGAGCGATAAGATTCTTTCTCAGTATGTTCTCAATTTACCAAAGACTCCAAAATTGGAGATCTCTATTAATAAATATGGCTGGTTGCTCATGCAGTGACTTTATGTTATTACAAAAAAAAAAAAAAATATATATATATATAAAAGGGAAAAAGATTTCTAGACTTTGCATCTTCTCTGCTGCATTCGGGGGAAGGAGGGAGGGACCACACTGTGCTTTATTTTCAAGAGAGAGCCAAAGCAGCTGAATTACCCCACATGGGCTCCTGCAGAAATCAGGTGAAGCTCCTGCTTTGCAAGAAGCTCCTTGTGCCCCGTGAGGGTCACATACGTTGAAAACGTTGATAAGAATTCGACAAAAATATTGTCTTTGGAGCACTGATAAAGAAAATTACAGCAAATGCATTAAAATCGTGATAGGCAGGCAATGTACCACAATGGAAAAAACTGTGGTTTGATCCTTATTTCCCATTAAGGTCATAATCCTGCAATTCCTGACACGTGAAAACACCATAATAGAATTCATTGCACAAGCAAGAGTTACCGTGCAGACTACCAGAGACTCTCCTGAAACTTCTGCCATGAGACAATGTGTAAAAACAACACAGAAACCTCAGCTCTGCATCTGACACAAAAGTTCAGACCCGGGTTTGACCGCTTTTCTGACAACTAAGCCACACAACCCCCCGATTTCCTGCAAAATCTAAGAGGAAGATCAATTTAACTAATGATGTGGGGGTTCTGTGTCCCCACGGACCTCACACATATTATTTATAGAATGCATTAATATTTCATTTTTCCCATCCCTAAACAGTCTTTGAGGGTGAAAAAAAGAGATAGCTTGAGACAGGTAACATTTTAATTGAAATTAATGGGATTGGTTTGATTTCACCTCTGAGAATATAAAAATCATTCATTTTTTTTTTGTCATGAAAAGAATCTTTAATTCTCACCGGTACCCTGACAAGTACGACGAACGGTGGGTCACACTGAGAATCCACCTCCTGCCTCTCACTAACCTGTGCTGCCCAGTTTCATGAGAAACTAATGCAGAAAAAAATGCATAGACCATGAAAAGGTAGAGCTAAACCCCTGCTTTTCCTTCCTTTTTTAATGTTGGTTATTGGTCTGCATGGAGAACACCATCCCTTGGATCAGATGGTGCACGGGCAGCTGTGTTGCCATTTTTTCAAGGCTGCCTGTCAATGACTTTAACCCCTGACCGGGAACAGTAAGTATAAGAAGTCTTTATGCTACCTCTGCGTTGGGCTAGACCTGGGCTGCTAAACATGCCAAATTAATGTGCTGTACAGATTGCTGTTCTCTAAAGGCTTCGCTGAAGTGTTGTTGGACCATTTACAAGAGGTTTGCCAAATCGCTGCAAAACTGAGGTATTACCAAAACCGAGAGTGCCGGCCAGCGGCAGGAATCGTTTCATTACTCTCCTTTTATTCATCCCCTAAATAGTTTCATGCTGCCAAAGTAGGCGCATGAACCTCTTTGCTTTAATTTATATTATTGCTATTTATTTTTTCTAGAAGGCGCTAGTATAGGACCGTGTTTTCTAAAGCACCTGAAGTTGCTTAGCTGAACAAATGTGCTGGGGTTTGTGCTTTGAACTCACCTCTGAAAAGCTGAGTCAGTGGAACTCATGCTCCTAAGTCACGTAAGAGCTTTGGAAATCTCACTAAATCCTTTCACAAGCTCAAAATGGAAAACAAATGGACCACCACCCCTGAGCCCAGGTTACCTCGCAGCTCTGTCCTAATTTTCCTCCGCGTGCCCTTCTTCTCGCTGTCCATTATGAAAAAATTTTCCTTTTTTTCATGAAAATCTCTTCTGTAAAATCATACACTTTACAACCCTCATTCATATCACAGCCCCAAGGGCCAGAAGCCGCCTGGTGCCTTCTCTGAGTGGCACCGCACATGTGAATTCAGTCCCAACACAGAGGAAGGTCTTGAAATTATTTCTCTTCTACTGCGATTTGTGAATTATAAATGAGAAAGTGAAATCCAACTCATAGACAGAGGCGAGGAGCAAGTAAAATCCCGCAGAAGCTGGAAGGGAGTAAATAGACAAGTCAGTATGGTGTTCTGCCCTTAGAAAGCGTAAAGACGGCTGCAAGATTCACTTAAAATTTGATTTTATTGCCAGCAAGTGACACTGAGTATAAATAGGAACCTTATAGGATTTTCTGTTGTCTTGTTTAGACCTCTTCTGTTTATTTGTTTGGGAAAACCTTTGAAATGCACATTAAAAAGATTTCAGGAATTGCCTGTGAATATCAGCCTTTCATTTCCTCTGTCATCCTAACTCTGCTTGCTGGAGTCAGATCGGACCCAGGACACAAGGCACAGCTCATGGCCTGTTACCCAAAAAAATCAAATAAAAATGATGGTACAAAACCCTCAGCATAAGTTTTTCAGCTTCAAGCCACAGACCAAGTTAAGCTGGCTCCTTTCAAGGAATTAATAGATAATAATAACAATGAGATGCCTGCTTCTTATGAAGAAAAGTGACTTATATTCCAGTAAGGAAATACTCATCCCGGTGACACGTGGGGTAGACGCTGGCATGAAAGGCTCTGCTATTAGCTACGGTTGTATTATTTTTCATCCAGGTGCCCAAAGGATGTTCCTTTCCTGCTCACACCCAGTGCAGGGTCACCCTTCGTTACAACATTAAAATCTGCTTAATATATTTTTTTTTTATTATCATTTCACATCACAGCCGCGGTAATTGCACCCTCAGGAACAAACCTTCTTCCTGCGGACGCTTTTCAATATTATTGGCATCTTCCTCATTTGGGGACCTGAAATGATCTTTTTTGCATTTTCCCCATGAAATGACAAACACGGCTGGTTGTGGCTCAAGCACTATTTGGAGCATGACCCTCTTGGCTCCTGGTGTTATCCAAATTAGATTTTGATCTTTGTCAATTAGGCTTTGCCACTGTGGACCTGCTGTGCCATTATCAGGAGAATCACTGTCAGGGTTGGTAAGTCAGTGAACTTTGGAAGCCTTTTTGTCACCTTCCAGGGATGCAGCTTTGACAATTAACACTATTAAAAAAAAAAAAAAAATTACAAAAAAAATAAAATGTCTGCTCACAACCTTATTTTTGGCAATCTTTGCACTGTTTGTCATTAAACCAAGAATCACTTGCAGCATGGAGAGCTCTGCCTTCCCATGGAAAAAAAAGAAAAAAAAAAAAGGCATTTTCATTTCTGCAAGCAATTTGGCTTTCCTTTTGTTCCTTTTAATGTTCCTGGCTTGGTAACGTACTCTGCGATGGATTTGTCTAGGGGCCAGTTTTGCTTCTGGGGGAAAAGAAAAAAAAAGTGGCCAACTGAAAAAAAAGATGAATGCCAGGAAATCTTCTCCAGTTGTCACACAGCAGGGCTGGGACGCTGCTCCAGCCCAAGTGTTTTGTCGGCTGGTTCATCTGGAGCATTTAAACTGGGCAAGAAATGGGGGAATGTTGGATGTGGCATTTGTACTGGCCTTGTATCTGGTCACCTCCCGCTGCACCATGTGCCTCGGGCGCCGTTGCAAGTTGTTCAATATGAGCAGATCGGCTGCCAAAAAACTTCATTTTCATTCTCACATTTGAATTCTGGCTCAGCATCTCAGTAATGTGCAACCGTACTGAGTTGCACTGCTTGGGACATGGGATCCACTGCATGGTCTGAGGGGAAGGAGGAGCCTTCCTTGCACAGAAAAAAGTGTCACACGCTTCCCAAATCAGAATTTTCCAGTGGGAGATGCCATTTCATAGGTTTTAACAGCAGGAAGAGCCCCAACGATCATCAGGTCTGACGCTGTGAGCGCCAAAGGTCAACGCTTTACTGAATCAGTGCCTGTCCAAATTATAGCATCTCGGAAAAACTACTTCTGAGCGAAACCTGCCCAGTTCCTACAGCAGTAGCAGCAAAAGTGTAAAAACAACAGACAGAAATAATATGCAAAAGTATAAAAACAACAAACAAATACTATGCAAAAGGAGAAGTAGTTATGGGATAAACATGGAATGCAGGTAAAATCCAAAGTCTGGTAGTGCAAAGTGCATTAAGAAAAAAAAAAAGGGGAAAGTCTACCTAATAGTTTAAAAATAATATCATGAAAAGGTAGGAAAAGGCACCACTAACACAAAAGCTAGAAGTGTTATGGCGTGCAGAAAGCAGCTCAAACAAGAGGAATATCAGTCATTTTCAAACTCCAGAAAGATATATGATTTTCCAAGCTTATCAAACTTACTGTGAAACACTGGGAAAAATACAAAACAGATATAGAAAAGTACGTAAAACATCACAATATCACAAATACATAAAACAAATAAAAATAAATACGTCATATTACTATATTTACTTCCTAGTCCTTCTTACACCGGCTGGCTGAGTTATAAATTGAATATGGATGAAAGAGAAGGTAACATATCCTCAGATTTCAAACATAAATATGTAGTTGTAAAACAAGAACAACCCACGAGCACATATGCCATCCACCTGTCTACGAGAAGTGAATATGTCCTCGAAACACATGTAGTTTTAACACGAGACATGAAACATTTATAGCTTGCGAGGAGAAACGGTCCGAGCCTTCCTTCTGGGGGCAGGACCCACATCTGCTTGTAGGACACTGGATTTTCACCCACAGGGCTCCTGAGTTTTTCTGTTTCTGACACAAAGGGCACGTTTTGGAGGTGCAGAAGTCATTCCCCAACTCCATCCCCATGAGTATGCCCACGTTGGATTAAAAACCCTCCAGCACATCTCTCTCCAACACCCAGGTGATGCAGCTTTTGGCAATTTTCCGCCTCCAATAACAATGCGGGGGTTAAATGTAACATCGGCTTTTCTTTTCTTTTACCACAACCAATTCAAGGCCAGGCTGGACAGGACTCTGAGCAACCTGATCTGGTTGAAGATGTCCCTGCTTATTGCAGGGGAGTTGAACTAAATGACCTTTGAAGGTCCCTTCCAACCCAAAATATTCTATGATTACTTTTTCCAAGCCGGACCCCACCTTTCCCTCATGTTTTATGTGCAAGAAGTAAGATCGAGGTGGCTGGAGTGGAGGAACCATGTGCAGGCCCAGCAGCTCAGCTTCTTTCACAGCATCTTTCTTGGGGATGCTGCTGTTATCTAACGATAGGAAAAAGAGACCACGAACCATCCCTGGAGGTGCTTAAAAGACGTATAAGATGAGGTTCTCAGGGACGTGGGTTAGTGCTAGAGTTAGGTTATGGTTGGACTCAATGATCTTAAGGGTCTCTTCCAACCGAAGTGATTCCGTGATTCTATGAACTTGGTTGGGTTTGTCCCTTGCTGCCCCATTAGCAGGCAGCACTGGGGGACTGAAAGGAGGAGGTCGGGCTCTCATCTCATCGCTCCTCTGACCCACACACACAAAATTTGTGAGAGCAATGAGGACGGGAGAGTTTCTGATACCTGCCAGGCGGGAATTAAATGTGGGAAGAGCCCCGGGAGCTTATGCACAGGGAAGGTCTGGGTAAACAAGCAGATGAAAAGGCTGCTTGGGAAAACGGTTACCACAAGCTGCCTTGGATGGAAAGAATCAATTTTAGCAAGACTATTTACAGGTGAGGTTGCAGGAATGGTTTGTGGTGGTTTTGGGTATTATCATCTCCTTGTCATTCACTTGATTGTTTCAACCAAGCAAATTTAGCTTAAATTTTTCCATATTTTGCCTCCAATTTTAGTCAGAACAAAACCTGTTAATCTTTCTGCAAGCACAGAGAGCAAGAAAATATTTTTTTAATTATTTTTTGACACTAAAACCAACTTACCAGCTCTCAAAGACCTGCGCTTTAGAATGTAAAAAATTGGCATTACAGAAAATCTCATGAAAAGAGTAAAGCAAGGCCAGATTTTGAAGAAACCTGGTTTAAAATTGATCAGCTTATTAGGGTTTGATGCAATGCACTTTGGCATTGAAAGATTTCGGTCCAAGCCTTTAAAATACACACTGCTCATAGTTTTCTATTTCTCAGCTTATTCAGAGTGTTTAAGAACATGTACTAAGCTGGTTTGGCTACAAATTAGCTTGATAGAGAAAGCCAGCACTAGATTTTTAGGATGTTTTATTGTATAGCCTGTCTAAGAAGTGAGGCACAGATTCTGAAGTTCATATATCATTTTCCAAGATTTATTTATTCTTTCTTGCCAACACAGCTACAAAGCCTAGAGGTCAAATCCTACAGCTCTTGAAGTCCATAGTTTTGCCACTGACTTCACTGATGGCATAATTTCAGGCATGAAGACTAGGTTTTTGCTTGAGGTTTATTTTCGTGTTTCAGCTGTGGTTTTAGAACCCTTCCAAAAAAATCTCTATAGAAAACTATAATGAGTATTCATATAAATGGCATTCCCAACTCAAAAACCCAACCAACTATCCAAAAAATGTATCCAAGGAAATGAATGGAAACATACGTTCAAGCCTGACTTTGTCATCTCATGCTCAAAGTTTATAGCATGGTTTTTCAAATCACCTAATGAACTATTGCAATACACTGCTGCACTTTGCATTCTTCAGTGTTTTTAGCTGCTGTTGACAACGTGTGATATTAATGGTCAAGCTGTAAGATTATACCACTGCAAAAAAAATGTGTCTTACCTTCTTGGCTTGCTCCAGCCAGCACAAGCAATTGCACAGGGTGCCAACGCGAGTCTTTTGTCCTGCTTAAATCCTATTTATGCCCCACATCATGCTCCAAAGTGGCCAGCGGACCTTTTGCTGGCCCCATGCACAGGACCACTGTCACCCAGCATAATTCCCACCAAACGTCCCAGCCAAAATAGCATTTATGGGGTAAATGTCTTTCCAAATATGGACATGGACAGATGAGAATAATAAATGCAGCGTATGACTCATTAAATGTAAAGCTTATTTTCTCACACACCTGCAAATACTTGCGTGGATCAGTTCTGGAGAACAAAGTCAAGTTAAAGGCAACTTCCAAATATCCAAATGGAACTCATTAGCGTGGAAGCTGAGACTTTGCCTATGGTATGCAAATTGAAAGAAGAACACCTCATTTAATGGAAATAATATTTTATTTTCATTTCACGTATGTTTATGACATGTAGAGCTAAAAGATATTGCCTGTTGCGTAACAGAATCTATATTAACTAATGTTACAAAATTAAGATTGAAGGACATTGGCTACTGCGGCTGGCCTTGAACCTCCTTCTAACTGGCTTTGAAAAATTATGTAGGAAGTTCTTTTAATGATGTTCGGCCTTAGGTATTGAAATACACACCATTTTAATCCCCACAGCATCCTAAATGTGTATCCTTAGCCCCCTGTAGCAGAGAGAAGGCGATGGCAATTTGCAAGGACAAACTCGCCTGTCCCCATACACACACCCGTAACTGTGGGGCAGGAAGAAAATGTTGTCATTATGCAAGGCTACCACAACTTCTACGCAATTTCACCCTTGCTACAGCAACTGAAGCTCTACAGCTGAATTCTACAAGAACGGCAATTTCTGGCTGAATATAAAACATAGCCAGTGGCAGCAGATTACTTTGAAACACCAGCCCTGAGTAGGTTCAAAATCCTCGTTTCACCGCTGCCAGTTCCATGGGAAATTTCTTGTTGCTAACACTGGCACCGACCCACTGTCATCAGCCTCTTTTGTCACCTTGCCTCAGTTTGCCCATCTGTAAAATGGAGACTGAAAGACCTAGCTTTCTGGACATTTGTTCAAAGAATGCTTTGGACGCAAACCTTTTAATGAGTAAAAAATGATCACTTTAGAAAAGACAAGTTATTATACTTTTACTTATTTATACTTTACAGGGATTTCCTGGTCCTTATTACCAAAATTCTTCTTTACAGGGTGCTTACGCACACACATATTTATATGTGTTTATATACACTATCTATATGTCTGTGCACACCTATAAAAGCATATTCAGACCTCTGTTAATCTAGGACCATGCTAAAACATAGGATTAAGCTCCAGTTCTAATTCTTTTTCTGCATTTTGCTGATAAACAAAGCTGGATCCGCTTGTGTCTGCTTGAACTCAGTGGCAGCTCAGCAGCTAAACCAATTGTAGAAATGCAACATCACAGGCTACAACAAATCTAAAATGACCTAATCCTGTTCCCAGTAACTTCAAAAGACTGGATATTTATGGCAATATCCTGACCCATGCTGGGTCAACAGGGATTTTGCCACTGACCGAAATGAAACCAAGATTTTGGAATAAGGACCTGATCCTCCAATTGATTTAGGTGATCTACAGGAACAAATATCTCCTGAGAAGATAATGGAAGTTAGTGGACCTGGCTACAAGTCAAATTCTTCCTAGGCTGAACTGACATCATAATCATAGCCATACAAATATATATATATTTTCTCAAACGCCTCTACAACCGACAGGATTTTTTTTTTTTTTACTTGAATGGGAAGGAGAAAATCTATATCTTGGAGAGTGAAAAACAAATTAAAGGTTCTCGAAGGGTGTTTCTTAACATTTACCAGTTTTTTTCCCCATGGAAAAGATGAAAAATTAGCTTGAACCCTAGAGCTTTTGGTCTTTTGTAATCTTTTCCTTTTTTTTTTTTTCCCCCCACAATGAATATAGATTTTTAATCCTATGTACAGAGATTTCATGTATTTAGATTTGAAAGCTTTCTTATTGTTATATGAGACTGTTTTAAATTAAAAATGCATATGGGACTTACCTGTACAACGAAAATACAGTTAGCATTCAGGCATAAGCAAACACCATATGAATCTGAGTAATTTTTGGATCTATATAACAAAATAATCCCGGCATCAAGAGAAATACTGCGCTGTCAGGCTCCTCTTGATAAGATAAGAATCTTTGCTGTCTACTTCTATTAGGCTATGGGCAGGAAAGCATCCGTGGTCATTAAGGGAGCTTTGCCATCTCCCATCTGGGTCTCATCAGTGCCTTCCGTGTCACACGGGACCTCGGGAAGTGCAAGAGGACAAGATGCTCCATCCATTAGCTTTTTTTTTTTTTTTTTTCTTATTTTACTGCTCTCTGCTGCTCTTCCGAGTTGGAGTTTGCTTACCTTGGACTCGTCCCATCACTGTCTCGTTCATGATCTTTCAGGCATTCAGGTTTCCTTTAACATCCCCAATTTCTGGGAGCTGTGCTCACAGTGAATAAACTCCTTTCTTCACTTTTACAAGGGCTACAACAACCAGAAACCCGATGTTAGTGCCGTACAATGCCAGGAATGGGTGCTGTTTTCAATGGAACAAAACAGCAAATTCTAAAGGAAATATTGTATTTTTCCATAACATATTTTAATAACGCTATCAGCCAAATGACTTCTGAAGTGCGATCTTAAGGTTAAAACACTGAACAGGGATTCACAAATCTGGGTTAAATTTCTTTGACATAAATTACTTAATCTCTGAAACACTGGATTCTCTGTCAATAAATGGGGATGGTGTTATCTCCTCCCTCTGTCACCCTCCCTGCACTGCCTGCTCAAATATAAAAATCTGGAGGAAGAACCTTCTCAGCTTCTGTGTTTGTGAGACCTCACATGTGGCCAAATACTCATTTGAAGCCTAGAAATACAAGGCAAATAATATCACCAAGACAGATATCTGAAGCACCTGATTAAAAAAAAAAAAGACTAGTTGAAACAATTCCAACTGTCAAACTGTAACAATTAGAGTAGCTAAAAATAACAAAATTCGTACTTAGATATTCACTATTTACTTTTTCACACACTCTTGAACACTGATTTCAAATACCTATTTTGATGAGAATTCCTTTTAGAGGTTTTCTTGCAGGGCTATTTGTGGAAAATGAAGATCAAAAAAGTTAAAAATTTAGATAAACCTGTGAACAGTTGTGAAAAAATACTTTAATTACCATATTTCAGCTACAGGTCAATAACTGAAAACCAAATATTCTATAAATAGTTAATGGAAGTATTGTTTGCTTAGGAAAAAATTGCAAAATGTGTTTGCAACCCTAACTCACCTGATTCACTCAAATATATTCGTGACTTTGGTGGTTTTGATATTTTCATAATTTTTGCTTTTGAGGAGTTCCTATTGAAATTAAATGACTGCTTTTGTGAGTCTTGCCCAACGGTTCAAATATTTGAAGAGAGAGACACCATGTTCTTCAACGAATCCCCAGAAACAGCCTCCCAACCAGTTCCACATGCCACAAGCACGTGAACCTGCAGCAGCATTGATGCTGCTGCAAACCGTGTAAGATGAGACCTATATGAAAAGAAAGCAGATTTTTTCCCCTTTTTTTCTTCATGCATTATTAAAATTGAGATTTTAAAAATTCAAACTTTATTTTTTTCTCCTTTAAAAAATGCAACAGATGTGTGCGAAGACAAAGCCGGTGTCTGCACTACCTCGTGGAAGTCGTTTTATAGTTATGTTAAGCAGTTACCGGAGGAGAGCACAGTGGAATGACTGCATGGATCTGTCATATGTTAATTAGGGGAATCTGTATAGAGCGAAGTTTTATAATCTTGTTCAATTTGAAGAGGTTCTTACAGTTACTGAATGCATTAAAAACCAGAAAATGTTACAGGGATTGTCCATTGAATTCTACACACTGCAAAGCTCACTTGTTGGGCCTGTGGGGAGCGCTGATTTAGTTTTGCTATATAGCCGTATGAGCACAACAAGCAAAACAACGGTATAAAACTGCGCAAATCACAGTCGGTGTAAACCACAAGACACTCGGCAATAAACCTTAATTTGACTGCAAAAAAGCAATTTATAAAAGAGAGCTCTTGAACACCTCTGGTTCCTCTAATCACATCTAATTATGGATAGATATGTTTTGCATGTAGAGCATCAGGAGACACGTTGCGTGTTTGGTGGTGAATCCTGACGTCCTCACTTGGGCAAACTTCACTCTTAAAGCCAGTTTGCGTTTTGCCTCAGAACTGCAGGTCAGACCCCAAGAAAAAGAGATTTTGGTGAAATTCCTTAGGTAAGCAGAGGGATTGCCCCGTGAGCAACAGCTACAGAGAATAAAATGCGGTACTTTTCATGTGGTGGTTTGGTGGCTACAGCAGAAGTGACCACATCCACTTTCTTTTACTCAGAGGAGCCATCTAATTAGCTTCAATGGGGCTCTTGTCCCTGCACACCCAGGGAGAGTGTACAAACCCTTTCTCTTCTGTCTCAGCCATTTCCCATGACGGCTGGCCCTGCAAAGGGCGGAGAGGAGCCACCACCGCCCCCACTGCACAGGGCAGAGGATCCCCCCAGCACCCCTACGTACCTCCCCAAATCAGCCAAGGTGCCCGGCAGAGGCTGCAGCGGTTTCTTCTCCGCACTTCCACAACCAGGCATCCAAAATGATCATTTAATTCCCAGCCGGAGACAGAGATTTTGCAAGGAAGCCGGAGGTCAGGGCAGAAGCAGCACCTTCTCCCCAGGATTGACTGCAGGATGCTCTGACGAGCTGTAGGGGGACATCGCTGGTTCTCCATGGCCAACGAGGCTGGAGGAGGAAAGAAGCAGCAGAAAAGAGAAGGTCAAACCTTGGGATTCACCACCCACCCCAAGGGGCACCCAGAAGCATGGGGTCAGTAGCAGCACATGCCACTGGCAGGGAGGAAAGTGGCCACGATGGGAATTATCACTGCATAATTCCCAGAAAATATGAGTTAATAAAGATATGGCTTAATTAAATCCCATCCTTTGCTCCCTCTCTTCTCCAGACAGTGCAAATCTGTGCAATTTTTAACTTCTGGGCAGGGAATCCTAGAGACTTTTCCCAGGAAACAAACAAACAAACAAACAAAAAAAACCCCAAACAAACAAACAAACAAACCCAAAAAAAACCCCAAAAAAACCCCTTCCCATTGAAGCCTTTCTGCATTTCTGCAAGCTGGGGCCTGCAAGACCTTTAGGTGAAATGGTCTGAATAAGCAGAGAAGATAACAGCAAGCAAAATCAACACATGAGCAAAAATTTTTTGTCATGTAGTTACTTAATAATTATATCAGAAATGGGCCAGGTTGTCCAATTAACTGTTCAGACCAGAGCAACAAGACTTGAATGAGCACAATATGTTAAAATGAGCAGGGTTGAATACACAGATCAGGATGTGGAAAGTTCGTATATCTGAAATACATTCGCACAACAAATACAACTAAGATTTGGCACACCACCCTTATTTTGGGAGATTTAAAATGTAACAGCAACAAATAACATTTTTTCCACAAGAAAAATGTGAATCAGCAGCTTGATCTGTTCCCAGTTTTCACAAGCAAAGACCCGTCTATTATAATCTTGTTTTTCTCAGCCATAAACATAGTGTGAAAAAAAAAAAAAGGAGAAATTTATGTTGAATATGGTTATAGTTATTATTTCCCTTCTGGGGATTTATTAAGCATGTGTTAGGAGTTTAGGTATAAAATGAAATTGTTTTTGCACTACATGGATGTCTTCTGTGACTATCTGTAAAATTTCATTAAGGTGTTAGACTTGATATTGCAGATCAAAGTAATCCCTAGAGATTAAGGAGACCCTGCTAATTGACTGAGGTCATGTACCGCACTTCCCACTGGCACTTTGGCCTCCATTGACTACAGAGGAGCAGCCCCATCTCAAAGGACCATTCTATAAAAATACCATTTTCTTTATCTGTAGTCCAGTTTTCACACCGCTATAATAACAAGGGATTTCATAAATCCAGGTGGACTGATTAGAGTTTTGAGTATGTAACTTTTTGAGTAAAAAAATATACATGATACTTTTGAACAATTTTGACATTTTCTCTTACCCTTTAAAACTCACGGGAACATATTGCACGTTAGGTGTTTAAGAATAAAAAGTGTCAGCATCTATAGCAAGTTCCATCATTCAAACTTGGCACTAAAGAGGATATTGAAAGCATTGCTGCAGACCATTAAAACCAGCTAATTTACAACCAAAGACATTGTTGCATGAAGTGCCAACTTGGTCAATAATTAGGACTTGGGATATATATCCAGCTTTGACAGGAGATAGTTCCTAAAAACCTTTCCCTGTTGATCAAAACATACAATATATTACTCTCATTTGGACAGTCACCGTTAGCTGCATATTGTGATATTATTGAAAATTATGGACTATCGAGGGGGCGTGGTGAGGAATTATTACTGCTGTCAGGAAGATTTGTGAACATGTTGCCGAGATATGTGCTCCCTCTTGGATCCTACGCTTTGAAATGCGAGTGCCGGAAAAGTTGGAGAGAATTCAGAGAAGAGCTATCAGAAATGAAGCACGATTTGGAAAATATGGCTCTTTTCTGTCTTCGTCGTGGGAGAAGTAAGGAACTCATAGCCAATTGACCAGAAGTTTAAGGGTAAGATTTACAGTTGCACGGAAATAAACAGGGGAGATCCGATCATACAGCTCATTAATTTAGCAGACTATGAATAAAGACGACTGACAACAGCAAGCTGAGTGAGAAAGGTGCAAATTAGAAATTAGCTGCCATTTTTAACTCACTAAGTTACACACCGAGTGATTTTGCCAACGTTCTTTCACTAAAAGTCTTAAAACCAAATGATTTTTTGTTGTTGTTAAAAAGCATGCTTTTTCAAAAATATTTTTAAGATCTGATTCAATGATTGTTTTTCCTCAAGTTTATCCAAGTTCTTCTTGAAAGAAAGATCCACACTTGAGGCAATGTCATAAGCAACGGGTTTACTGGGTACATTTTAATGACATTAATGGATGTAACAACCACCCTTCCATTCACCGGATGAAATCCTCATCTAAGCAGAAGAATAGTAGAAGGCTTATGACATACAAAAAATGTGTGTCGTTTGCATGGAGATGAATTTCAGACTTTAGAAGCCAACAGAATCACATTTTCCATTATGTTCACCCAGCAGAACGGATTTCATTAATCAGCCTATCATCAAGGGCTCAGTCCTACCACATTACTCACACTAAGTAATACCTAAGATGCAAATAAGTCCACTAAAGCAAAGGACGCATCTGGAGAAGTTGTGTCATTCTATAAGTAAAGGTGCTTTAATGCACTTTGAGAAATCCCTAGTTTCACAAATGAAATTCTCGTACCCTTTCAGCTCTTCAGAAAGGTCTTGAATAAATAAGCTATTCAACAGAAGCATTTAATTGCCTATAGCACTGGAGAACTATGAAAAAAGTTAAACTGTTGAATGATGTACCTGATGAAAACAGGTAAAATTTACCATATACGACTTGTTTAGCTCAAGCAGACAGTTCAAAATTCCTTTTCTTTCAAAAATTGACGTTGAACTCCTTAAGCCACCATTTTGAGTAAGACACAGGAAGCCTTAAGTCCAAGTAGTATGGGAAGACTTGGTGTAGATGAGGCTTTTTTACTCTTGATTCATTGGAATTCAACATTCTGCCAGTGTTTTAATGTTCCATATACGCATTTAACCATCTTGTTACTTGGAGTGAGCAGGTTTATCCATGATAAGTAATACCTGTCCTTATATGGAATAAAATTTCTGTTTTCTATCTCATTAACATTTTCCTGAAGTTGGCTGGATGCTATATTTATATCCTAAACAGTACCATTAAATTTAAATGATCGAACTGACTAAACAGAGCATGAGAAATCCCAACTTTCATCTTCGCATCACATTGCCCTTTGGTAAATTCCAGGAAGTTTTTTGACCTACCTTTTCTCCAAATGCAAATGCAAATTAAAAAAATTTATTCTTCCCACTGAATTGAGTACTTGCATATTATTCCTTGCAAAATGCCTAATAGATGACAGGTGGGTTTTGTGCCTTTTCATACAGGAAGCTTGTTTGTTGTTTCTTATTGCGATCAGTGGCATGTGAATCATTTGAAAGACTCTTTGGGATAAAATGTGGAAAAAGAATGATATATTTGTTAATTGTTGTTGCCGTTCTTGCTATGATCTTTGGCAACACCTGCTGGTGGTAGCATGCAATGCTGTCACCATTCTATATATATGCCTTCAACATATAGACCTTCAACTGGCCATGCAATCACTACCCATCTGCAAAGAGCATGGACTCCGCCGGCTTAAAAATATCAGGTCAAGTTCACAAGAACATTTGCATAGGCTTTACAGGCTCAAGCACCCTTTCATATTAAAATGTGCCTGATTTTGTTCATCAGTGCATCTGCTGTGATTTGTAAAAGTTGCCATTTTATGGAAACTTAATCCAAAGAGAATTTTGTACAGAATCTCTTCTGTACACTTTCTAGTAACAAGGTATTTTGAGAAGCAAGATAAATAACATTTAGGCATCTAATAAAAACTGTCTGGGGTTTTTTTTTTGGTCTCAAATCTTCTTTTTTACATAGTACAGCAGCCTTGTATTGTAGGTGAAGGTCTGTAAATCTGCAGTAAATGAAAAATAACAGAAGGCGCAGCAGCATTCTTTATGTTAGTCTATATTGATCGGCTCTAATGAGCACCAGTGGAGCTGTAGCTAATGGTGGTATGTCTGGTGTTAAGGGCAAATGTGGGAGAAGATTATCAACCCAAGGGGTTTAACAGTTGCTGGACTGCCCTCAGCCCTCAGGGCAATGATGCACTTGAGAGGTCACTGTATCAAATGAGGGAAAAGATTCAGCTTGTGCTGCTGGAAGAAATGCAGCAGGAGCTGGATTTTAGCCGAGACTACAGGCATCAACAAAACACTTGCACTTTGCCGTTCGTTTCCTCCCTTCTCCTTTCCCCAACCACCGTCTACCTAGCGTTGCATTTCTAATTAAGAATCATAATAGCAGCGATCCGGTAAGGGATGGCACAGAACTGCTCCGAATTATTCAGGTTTGAACGTGCCCACGGACAAAGTGGGCACTTTGGCGCAATCAGTGCAAGGGACTCGCACAGACGCCGAGGAGAATGACAAGTTATGGCGCAGAACATTTCTACACCTGATGCCTGTTTATTACCTGGGGGGGTCACGCTGCCATTTGATGTGAATTTGCTTGATTTTTCATTCACTATGCTGCTTGCTGCCCCCTTCCGAGATCTGAGAGGGGCGAGATGAGTGACCACCAGAGCAGGGAAGGCCACTGGGCTTCAAGGGAAAGTTAACTGGCAGATACGAGAGAATGCTTGCAGTAAAATGTTAGTGCAGAAAGGAAGGTACAGGTATTCAAAAAGATAAAAATGAACTGAGAAATGCCTTGAGGTGTATGGCATGTTGCACATTCTATGCTTTAATAGCATAATGGAATAATTTTAACTGTGTGAGGCTCCAAGACACACCAAGAAGGTCTGTTGAGAACCAAGCAGTGAGATTTCAAATATTTATCACAATAAATACCAATATAAATATAAAACAAGAAACAGAATATATTACTTAATGTTGTAAATAAGCAAATTAAATATTACCTTAGTTCCATTATGCCACGGTACCCTGTGGTTATAGCAAATTATTTATTAGGTCTTTAAAAATTCTAAGACATGGATTCCTCTTGTTCCTTAGAGACCAATGATGGGTCAGATTATTAAAAAAATCTTCACAGTTCTAATTTTTTTGCACTGTCAATATGCAATAAGGCTGAATCTCACATTCTTTGTTCCAGCCAGGGATTTCCAACCAGAGTTTTGCCTGAACAAGAATGAAGCTAGTCAGGATTTGGTCAAAGACGAAGAATATTTCCTACCACTGTCAGCAAAAAATAAGGCTTTCCGACTGTTATCGGGATGTTGACACGAAAATACCTGAAATAAGTGGAGCAGGCACTAAAGCTGGCATTCACACTCACTGGGAGCAATGAGGCTGGAGACGCTAAGAAATGTTTTCTGCCAAGAAGCAGGAGCTGACACATCCGACGCTCGCTGCCTGATGGGCTCCAGCTCTGGGGTTTTGTGTCTGCCGGCTCCCACCACTGTCCATTAGACAGGCACCCGCACCAGGGATGCTGCAGCCACAAGTGACACTAATGTGCTCAACTGTTGACACTGGGAACCCACAGAAAAATGTGTTCATACCTGTGGTTGCATGCATGGTTAAAATGTGAACCGGTCCGGCAAAACAGAATGAGGGAGTTCACATCCCTGCGGCTTCATCTGTCCCCATCCTCATGCCTTGTTAGTGCTGAAATTTCCAGATATCCTAGCAGAAAAAATAAAATAAATAAATAAAAATAAAAATAATAATATTTTTGAAGTACATCCTGAGAAGTATTTATGCATTTCCTGCTGTAGTTTGAATTCATACTTGGTTTAGGCAACATCATGCTGCTTCTTTACAATACGAACATGAGCACAGACGATGTGTCCAATTCATGACATTTATTTTCTACAGACTTGAGTTCATAAGCAGCTTGAGTGAGCTTTCTAATTTACACAGTTATTGAGGTTTCTGCAGAGGAAAAGTAAGATTCCCAGCTCAAGATGAAGCAAAGAGCAAGACAGCATGTTTCAAGTGAGTGCTCACCCTCTTCAAATATATTTTATCTCAAGGTATTTAAGCATGTGCTTTTCTCCTGCTCGTATTTCAGTCTGAAGAGCTCAGGTACCCATGTAGAATTGGATACCCAGAAACACAAAGGACTGTTCAAGTTTGAGAGGTGGGACCTTGTTTTCATTCATGGGCTTCTCTAATACTCTAAACCACTTTACACTCTTTGTTATTGAATTTTAGTTTTGGACATATTTGATCTTAAGGTCATAGATAAAATTTCAGATGCTATTATTGTTCTAATGATAGAAGGCACAGTCAAATTCCTGTCCATATAGTAGCAAACTCTATAGTGTAGAAGGACTATCTTCAAAACGTATAAAAAAAAAATCTCTAGGTACTTAAGTGAAACTTTTTGTCAAAATATTTCTCTGAAAGGATAATGTGAATAATAGAACAAGAAGAGATGACTGGGATGACTTTTTTCTTAAGGAGACTTTACAGTTTTGTAATACATTATTTAATTTATTTCATACCTTTTGTTCTGAGTGTCTGCAATATGAAATCAGCTTCTGCTGGTTTAGCTGAACTAGTGAGTAATGTCCAGGTAAGAAACAAGTCTTGTTGAATCATTTGATATTTTTCTTTCCACAGCTGTATCTCTTTGGTTTGAGGTAAGTACCGTCTGTGTGTTAGAGAGTTCACCAAAGAAGAAGAAAGTGGAAATGCACATCACAGCACTGGCAGGACAGTGGGTCTATACGGGGCTTACTTGGGACCCTGCTATATTTACCCATATCATGGATGTTAACTCCAAAATCTAATTAGTCCGGTTTCTGTGGATATGAAACGGGCTTTATGATAATACAGGCTAATTGGGACAACATAAGGGTAGGATCTTGCTCCGCAACAAAACTCCTTCAGAGTTTAATGATGCAGGAGTTCAGCTAAGGGACCTATCTCTTTTTTTGTTTTTTAATAGTATCGACTAGTCATTTTGAAATGTTTGTTTTGAAAAGGACATGCTATTTATTTTTTCTTTCCATTTCAATATCAAAAATACAAGATCTCACTCTAGCTCAGAACAATAATCCATACAATGAATAATCACTCTGTCACATAACAAGTTTTCCTCTCTCAAATGAAGAAATATTTTCAGCTCTGGAGATTAAGTAACCACAAAATCTACTCGTTTACCCATCAGTCTCAACAAATCCTACCAAGTCATTATAACCTAGGCAGTAAGTAAAATTTTGCTGGCATATTTTTTTCCATATGTATTTCAACCACTTAAATGAAATGCAGCTATTTCAGGGGTTTATAGGAAATGCACCTTATTTACTTTGCACTGGAGGTTTTCATTTCACAGTATCCCAGCCTTCGCCCCTTAAAAACCACTAAATCCCATAAGTGATCCCAAGATGATGCTGTTTAGCACAGGACTATTCTTTTCAACGAAGCAGCAAGTACTGCTGCATGAGCACTTGAAAATGTGCGAGCCTTGCCAGGTTGTGAGAGGAACACAAAACTTGAACCTTTTAGAGGAAAAAAGAGGAAAAAAACCTCCAAAATGAAAAAATTAAAACCACTTTAGAAATTAGCCTGTATTATCATAAAGTCTGTTTCATATCCACAGATCTGATGGAAATCCTCTCTTAAGGAAACGGCCCCTTTCCTACTTACTTATTGACTTCTTCTCAAATAGTGTTGGCTCTGCTCTCGGCATCCTAACGTCTTCCTTACACCTCCTGGGGAGTCCAGTATGAGGATCTTCCTGTACACGTCCCTTATGGAAACACATTCATAATCCACATCAGCCATGGCAGGATGAAGAAGTTTCCTGGTCCTAATTGTCCTGCTTGGAACATCCTGTTGATGAATTAAAATAGGTAAAGTGCAAGTTAGACCATTGAAACTCAAAACAGCACAACTGGCCATAGCCAAGAGGAGCCTGGCTGAGCTTTCAGCATATTTCCAATATCACAAGGCTACCTGTGAGATATCTGAGTGATGGAAAAGTTTTAACCTTAAAAAGTTCTCACAGGTCATTAGAAGAATATTTAATACCAACATTCTTTGTTTGCTATTAGGGTGAAAGAGCCGAAAAATGCCAAATTGTCCCAGTGAAACATGACCCAACCAACATGTTCAGCTTCATGGGGTTTATAGGACTCTCTCCTCTGTCTTTTTGTTTATATGCATCTTTCCGTCTCTGCAATTCAAGCCTGACTCAACACAGAAAAGGAGTCTTCAGAGTGTGGTATTTCTTAGGTACCAAATTATTATATTTATAGGAATTTAGCTAGGTCTCTTCTCCTGGCTGAGTTCTCCTCACTGACTGATGGTTTCAGGTCAGGTCTGCAGTGGGTCTCAACCAGTGCAGTTTTGTTGACTTTAACAGAGCTTCACTGAATTATTTGAGCCAAATCTTTGGCTTCTTATTTCAACGAAGCTCCTAAATTGCTTGAGGACAATATAATGACACAGTGGAAAAGATGCATTTGCCTAACTATTCATTTACTGTCTTTAAGTTCAAAATATTAAATGTAATCTCAGCTCTGAGACTTCCAGGACTTGAGCCTTCAATGGATTGCATTATGCGACAAGACTTTTCGGTCAGAGGATGAGATACTCCTGTTTTCAGGAACTTTTTGCAGTTTGACTTCTCATAGTCAAAAGGACAAGGTTTGGTGTATCTATTAAAGCTCGTTGTGATGAACTCTGTCAACAGATCCATTAGATGAAATTACTACCACTAGTTCCCTCTACTAGTTTTGACCGATACTTTTCTGTCATCAAGATTTATTCCTAAACTTTTCCTTCCAAACTGTTTCTTCTTTTTCTTGGTGGACCATCCCTGCAGTGCTCTTATCTCTGTCCATATGAACTCCTTTTCTGCTTTTGCCCTCTCCTTTTGTCCTCTGCCATCATCTTCTCAGAGAACAGCCCTCCCATGACTATTTACCTGCATTTCTTGAAGGTTTTTTAGCGTCCAGGCTCTATACTTATGCCCACTGTTGCTTGGTTTGGTCATTAGGATATTGAGATCAATTATCCCTTAATCCATCTCTTTTTTTTTTTTCTTACTCCAGAGGAAGTGTAGATTAAAAAATGCTTCTTTCAAAAAATAACCTCACAACATTCAAACATGGGCTGGATGCCTTCTAAGAACCTGGTTCCCCAGTACAAAAATGTTGCTATGCCTAAAATAGAACAGCGGTAGTTTCATATTGAAGCAGTTCTCAACAGCAGTGGCACTAATAGTACCTTGACACAGAAGATCACAAAATCTAATTCAATATGGAGAAAACTTTGTTGGTTGAAAAACAAAGAAACATATCATTTCATTACCCGATCATATAAAAACATTAGCAGTAAAAGGACAGCAAGGAGAGAAAAAACAAGTGCTGAATCATGAAAATACTCAGCAGATCAAGGTCTTTCTTCTAAAAAATCTTTAGCAGGGAAAAGAAGAAACGATGGATATTATTTCCAATTATTTCTCAAATCGGAACAGAGAAAGGAAAATAAAAAACACACACACAGACACACACAAAAAATTCCTGACTTGGTGCTACTGGAGTTTGTAGCTGGAAGGAAAGTCCTTGCTTATATTGAAGTAAAGTTCTGAAAATAAGCAAAGAACAGATTTATTGATTTTTGGTGAAGTCTGGGTGTAAAAAAGAGAAAGAATAAAGAAGTGCTCTTTGCCCGCTATGTCCAAATGACATCCCCAGTGGCCTTCTTAATGGTGGGGGAGGGGAGGGGGCAGGTGCCTACCCCGGCACATGGACACAACTGCCCTTAGGCTAGGGCTAATGGTATTGGCTGAGCCTGCTCTAAGCCTCTCTTTTCTAATAGCCAACTTTCTCTGTGCGAGAAGACAGACAGATATTGATTGGTCCAAATGCCCTTGAGTTGACAACATCTGAAATGAAAATCCACAAGGCTAGCACAAACTTTCTGCAAGTTCAATTTCTGGAATCTGATTATGAGGCTGGACTGCAGAAACCGGTCAGACATGTAAAAGGTCTCCTTTTGTCGCCGGCTTTATACGTGTAATTATCGGGAGGCAGGCGACTTCGTCAGATTTGCCAGACAAATGGCAATTTTAAGAGGGTAATAGCGTTTTGATTAAAGGAAGAAAGCCAGCCACCTCCATTGCGAAGTTTAACGACAAAGGATCTAATTCGCAAAGACACGGGTCGCATTTCCTAGCTCTAAGCAATAATTAGGTATAAATAAATAAAATATGCATTCTCTTTTCATCTGCTGCTACAAGGAGTGCTTTCAGAAGTTACTGAATTGTGTTAGAGAAAGATACACCATTTAAAAGAGTTCACATTTCAGGGAAGTTACTTCATCCACGCAAAGTCTAAAGTTCAAACTCAAGTTGACTACAAGAAAGACTGGTTTTATTTTCTATTTGCTTTGTTCACCAGAATTAAAATATTGAAGTTACAGCTTGCAAGTGTTAAGGGTAGTGAATGGAGAAAGCTGGAAGAGTTTATTTGTACCTTATTAAGCATTCTTTTTTTATTCTACAAATTCCTCCTGAATCAATACATTGACTACTGTATAAACCTTAAATAAAGCATTATTAAAGTAGAAGCAGTGTTCCTGTCGTGGTGGGTTATTTAGAAGCATAAAAGATACACTCTTAAGAATGAGTCTCATGCTAGGTAAAGTACAGCTGGAATACACATTAAATTTATTCAGTCATTGATTTGTAATGTTGATCCTCCATGGCTTCATGTTTCTTTTCTCATTAATCTTAGTTAACCCTCTCAAAACAATGCCAACATTGTCGTTTGATGTATTGAAGATCCAACATGCAGAGGATGCTGCTTTCTGGACTGTGATTCCTGCCATCAGTAGGGCTAAAGTCACAAAACCAGAGAATCTTTTTTGCTCGTTTTTGTATTAAATTTTTTTTAAAAAAGTGTTCTCTCAGAAGGAAAAACAAAGGAAGAAAAAAGAAGTTGTCCTAAGACAGGGCATCTGAATTATTTGGTTGCAGAGTATTAATAGGTCTGCTGGAGGTCTTCTGTGGGGCAAGGAGCAAACTTCTATGGTCTTTCCACTAATAAAAAATCAGCTCAAGAAGAAAGTCACTACAGAGAGAGGCATAAAGCTGCAAAGAACAATCCTAATTTATAAACTAATATCTCTGCCTATAAAGTGCCATTAACTATTTCAATTTGAGATTGTCCTCATCAAAATGATTCCATCTTCTACTTTCGACTCATTCCTATCCACTTGATTATCAGTGCTTTTGTAAAGAAGCTGGTTGAAGAGGAGAGATCATTTTTGGAGGAACCATACATTTGTCATCATGTGTCATGATGCATGTGACAAATATCAGCTGTTCAGAATAAATGGTCCACTTTTGTCATATCTCACTGCAAAACCACAGCTATGTTCATAGCCCTTCCTGAGGATGCAAGTGCTTTTGTTATTGATCAGCTCTATGAGCTTTGATTTTAGCATCCAGCTTTCTTTAAAACTCATCTGCCTTTTAATTATCATGTCCACACTTCCCCATCTGAATTTTTAACAAGCTTTGAATACCAACAATATATTATCAATACAGAAAAAAACCAAACCAAAACAAAAAACTTCCAAGCTTCCATTTTGCCCATAATTATTTACAGACTGCAGGAGATCAAGCCACAGATGACGAATGGACATGCCCTTTTGTATCCATAGAAGTTACATTCAGCATCAAGGGGGAAATGTTTTAGCAGAAGGCAGACTATGAAGTAAATAGCAGCAGCAAATGTGAGTCTTGTTTTCAGTAAATCCATCCCTTGAAACTGTTTCTTCGTTCAGTACCAAATAGTCTTTTTAATCTTTTGGTGTTTTGTTTTTTTCAAATAGCTGCGATAATATTAAAACCATGCTTCAAAGCAAAGAGCATTTCTGGGATTTTCCTAAGAGATGTGGCTTCGGATAAGAAAGTGCAATTGAGTTAAAGCAGTAGGAGAGCCCAGAGTCAGTGGGGTTTGTTGCGATCTGTTGACCACTTCCCAGTAGGCATCTCTGCAGCCACTGAGAATTACTAAACACCATTTCAAGGAATATAGGTAATTCAGTCAACCAAAAAACCAAACAAAATAACCCCAGCATAAAATACATTTTAAAAAACCCTACTGGCAAGTGAAAAGTAGAAATCTGTTGAACCAGCTTTGAATCATTCCCAGTTTACCTAGCTAAATAAAAACTGCATAAAATTTCTTCGTGTGCACATGGATTAGAAAACCACTGCAACCACTGAAATGTTTTTGAGATAGAGAAATTAAAAAGCTGGCTTTTTTCACCCCCAATACTTAGAACATATCACACCTTTCGTGCAAGTATGTCACAACGCTTTACAGAGTAAACGAGAATACACTATTTGATAGGACAATTTGGAGAAGACATTATGACTGAAGAACTTCCTTGCGGTCAGATAAAAGCATGGCTCTCTGTGGCCTGGCCATGATTTTTGCTGAGGTGTCCAGAAAAATCCTTGTAATCTCTGCCATATTTTCATACAATTGTTTCATGGTGGATTCAGGCTGGCTGATAAAGCCAGGACAAATATCTGAGGAACTCTCAGTGCAGCTCATGCAATTCTCAGTCTGTTCTCTTTTTACTTAGTGTCCCTGATTTATCATCATCCAAAAAAAAAAAAAATCTGTAAAAAGAAATCCTCAGCTGGACTTTCACAGCCACTATTGACAAGTAAACACATGTATATATGTCCATACAGATGTCACGCGCTTTTTCTAAAATACCGGCGCATGCAAAATTGAATGAACAATATCTGTTCGTATTTTATCATTATTGCACTTCTAAGACAATACTCTGCTACCTCTATAAAGAGCGATAGGACAGGCAGGCTGGAGTAGCTGCAGGGGATCCTGCGCCTGTTGACTGCCAAAGCTGCTCACTACTTAACAACTGATCAACTGGCCCCCAAGGCAACAGCTTAACAAGCCCCAGTAGAAGTGGACTCAAGATTTCTTCCTCAGCAAAGAAAATGAAACCATTTACCAGCTATGACCAATATCTAGAAATCAAGGGTAGCAGCACCAACAACACTTCAGCTCCCCAGCTCTTTAGAAACAGCGAAGTATTTTTAGGATGAATTCCTAAAGTCGAGCGTGGCTCAAAAATATTGCAATAAGAGAGGGGAATGTGATCCAGGGCTGCTTTGTAGAGACAGAGCTTGGCTTGCTGAGCCTTGCACACTTACTGACTCCAACACCGCCGGTGAGGAGGGATGCTCGTGGGTGCTCCGGGGCAATTCAGTGTCATACGTGTGTGAGAGAGAGAGAAAAAGAGAGAGAAAGAGAGAGCTTGAGTACCGAAATGCAGCAATTCCTCTGGGGTGAGATGTGGCAGCTGTTTACCAGCACAAAGCAATTCTGTGCAGCAGTTTCGAAGAGGAAATGAAGAATACTGTACTCGGCTGAAACTACAGGGGGGATTTTAGGAAGGCAGAATTTAATTACCCAAGCTGGAATTTGGCCAGGACACCAGGGCTCACACCTCTGCTCTCGTGAAAAGCGCCAAGAGGTCTTTAATAGTAACAAACGGTCAAGATTTTGGGTTAGTGTTTCACCTGAACAACAACGCCTTCAATGAGGTTTTGCTCCTCAGCAGCGCATTAACAAAACTTTATCCAAAAGTCCTTGTTTTTGCAGTAGAGTTACCATGAAGAACAGCTTTTCTTATGAAGTTGCTGTTTATCTCAGGATCATCTAGAAAAAGCCACCTCATAACACGTCTTCAGGTCCGCTTCAGGAAATGAAAGGAATATTTGCCATTTTCAGGCGGGGTAGACCATAGAGACTGCCACCTAATATATCCAGATTAGCTGAATCAGTTCCATAACCCACCAATAGCCTGACGCATTTCCTAAAGCATCCATACTCTAGTCCTTCTATCCCTCAAGTCAGCAATGTACTTCTTAGGAGATTTTTTTTCTTTTTAGCAATTTATCAAAAGGGAACTTGAAGCCAGAGGGAGGATTGGCATTTTTCAATTTGTTTCTGTGGCTCACTTTTTTATAGTTTTAATCCTGGAGCCATCAAGAGAGGTGTGAAGAAAACCTGCAAGGACAAACCTTATTTGAAAATTGAAATGGCCTGTTGACAGCCCACCTTCCTGCACACAGATTTATTAGCATATGTTATTATACTTGGTGCATTTACTGGACCATGTTACTTGGGTGACTGGGTGAGGGTTCTCCACTTCAAGTTTCTCCTCTGTTTTCACTTCTGACATTTCTTCCTTAGCTATATTCTCCAAATTAAACTTTGAGTTTTTTAACATTGCTTGAATCCTACTTCCAGCTCCTCATTTCTAGATCATTATTCACATTCTCACTTTATGAATATACTAAAGAACTTGATCATAATGAGGCTGCAGATTGCTGAAACTACCTTGTATTATGTTAACCAGTAACCGTCACATCATTTCTTTGTATTTTCTACTTGTACTAGACTGCTCTATGCTGAGATTGGAACAAGAACTGTTTTCTGCTCCATGCCGCTGCATTACCCTCTGCAGAAGAGCTCACAGACATTTTTGTAATGACCAAATTACTGCTATTAATGAACAAGCTGTCAACTCTGGAAGCCTATTAATTGTCCAGACACTGCCATTTGCTAAAGCTTCTTGGAAAAAGTGAGGGTTCAAAAACCCTGGCTAACTCTAAAACCTCTGTGACAACTTCTAAGATAAGTCCTCAAAAAGATGAAACTGTATAACCTTGAGGTCCTAAGTTTTTGGAAGAACCTTGTCAGACTTTCAGAGGTAGCTTTTGGGTTTGTCTACCAGCAAATGCAAGCGTTTCTCGGGTATGCTCAAGCATATGTATTGTAATCAAACTTGCAAATGCTAATCTGTCATACATTACAGCACTCTCAATGTGTAGAGAGAAGTAGGGATGGTCTTCAGGACCCGTGTCAATAGAAATGGAGCATCAAAGCAAGAACCTAGTACAATGTCACACCCAGTATGACATTCAACGCATGAGAGAATGGGCGACACGTCATGCACAGATGACACGATCTCAGTGAAATAACCTAAGTACAAAATACAGGAACAAAACATTGTGGATTTACCTAACAAAAATAATAATTAAAAAAACTTTAACTCAAAATTCTAGGCATGACTACTCTTGTGACGCTGCACTGGTATGTGAAATTTGAGCTCCATGTCTGCCAGCACCAGGAGGATTTCAATATCACAAGTCCTAATGATTTCTATTGCCTCATCGTAGCATCCTCTGAAAGAAAACAGAGGACCAGATCAATGTGGTCATTGACTGACTCGGTGTATGGAGAGCTGATGTACATTAATACAGTCTACATTCAACTGGAGTGTTCCTCAGAATTACAACTAAAGGTATAACAATGCAATCTTCGCTTTATCCTGAGCAATCCTGAATTGACTTTTCCAGCTCTGTTTTCAAGCAGACACTGCTGGCTCCATCACAAGGCAGTGTCGCAAACCCCCAAGCATCCTCTCCATAAAAAGTGGAGTATCGTTAGGTGAATTAATCCTCAAACAGAAACCATCACAGCACACACCTGCACCATTTAAAAGTACTTTTCACTTCTAAAGCATCTCAGTCGTGTATGCTGATCTATAGGTGCTTTATATATGCTCTTAAAAACCTCACAGGAGATGGTGAGAGGTAAGAATCAATATTCTCATTTTATAGATGAGCAACCAGATTAAACAACATACCAAAGGCTACACAACTGTTTTTACCATGTGTCCATGAACTGGAATCCTACTCTGTTGCTGGGATGCATATAGGATTTCCTCTTAAGCTATAAAACTCATCTTTCTTTCAACCACGATGAACTTGCCTGTAGTGTACAGCTATCCTATTTTGCAGCTTCCTTTTTTTCACCTGTTTGTTTGTTTTACTGATGCAGTATCACCTCTGTAACATGGAAAACCAGACAAACCATCAAGTCCTGCTTTCTGACATAGCAGAGCAAGAGGATTAAAGAATAACTGTTCAGCCTGTAAAATTAAATTACATATACTGTACACACCGTACCCCATTTTATGTACTGCAGAAAAGATCTTGTCAGTGCAGCTGAGGTCTGAGCTGGGTCCGAGGTGTTACACTGTTTATTTCAACAGAAAAGTGACCAAAAGGAGGAAATCCCTATGACCAATAAAATTAACACTGTCTTTCACTAGTACCCAGAGGCCAATGGCAAGCTGTAGGTTTTAGATGTTTTAGGGGATGAATACCTAGCAACCAATAATTCATCCAGCCAAGATAACTATTCAGAGTAAAGAGAGTCCCAAATATAAGTTTTAAAATAAATGAAGCCTTAGATATATTCTTTCCAAGTGTTCATCTTAAACTTTGATTAGTTCAGTGTTTGGTCCACTTCTTTACACAGAAAAACTAGCAGAAGCTAACTCTGTGCCACAAGACTATTTTCAAAGAGAAATAAGAGGAAATCTACAGAGCAAATCTAATCTTTCAAAATCCCAAATTTCAAAAACAGAATTACAAATTATGCTTGAGTGCATTTAAGTTGCATTTTTTGATCCTAGTTTGATACATTTCAACAGAAAAACTTCCTGTCTAATGAACTGAGAGAGTAAATTAGCAGAGCAATGTGAAATGTGATTACCCATAGCACAACTACTAAAACAACTACTGTTGTATAATTTCTTATTTGGTATATGTCTTCTATATTGATTGCTGATGTCAATTGGAAAATAATAGGTAAATGCCTCAAAATAAAGTTAACCTTTGAGTATTTGAAAAATACTTTTGAATACTTCGAAAAAAAGTTGGGTTGGTTGGGGGTTTTTTGTTGTGGGTTTTTTTGGGTTTTTGGGGTTTCTTTGGTTTGTGGGGGGTTTTTTTTGGTTGGGTTTTTTGTTTGTTTATTGGGTTTTTTTCATTTTTCTTGGTTTTCCTGTACGGAAACTGGCAATTCTAATTTCACCATTAGAAAACAGGTCAATCATGAGGGTTATTTCTACCACTTAGTTAATTCAGCATGGACTAGCTCTAAACTTAAAGCAGAGGGACCATTACTTTTTCCATGCCACACAAAGTCTACAAAGTTTAAGCAAGAATATAAGATATAACTGTGACTTCTTGGAAATGAAATAAAATAAAACAAAACAAACCTCTCCCTGTGTTAACTTATTTAGCGTATAGTTATCACAACTCATATTTTCATGTAGGTACCATTTACCAGAGCCTGATTAATTAATAGTAAACACACAGTACAAACTTCAGCTCCATTATTCTTTATCAGGAATGCTGAGAAATAATCTCTCATTATCTCAGTTACAAAAGCTTTTGTTTCTTAAAAAAGTCTTCTCACACTCCTTAACTTCCTACCTGACATCATTTCAGAAGTTCTCAGTAACCATTTCCCAGTATTAGCAACTCTCAAATAAGATAAAGTGATATCACACATATATAATTGTGGTATCTACAAGGCTAAATTACAGCTAAAAATCACGCATTTAAAACTGAATATCTATTTATAGGTATGTTTACATGTTTGTTTCTGTATCTTCCTTCATAATGAAAAATTTTCAAAATACCTGTTGTTAGTAGCCTGGGCAGATGTTATATATGCTGGGAACTTCTTGAAGATTTTAATTCTAACCACTAAAAAAAAAAAAAGTTCATGAATATTTTCATGTCTAAGACTACCAGCAATTTTTCTTTTCCAGTGAAAGAATTTCGCTTAACATCATGGGTCAATCAAGTGCTTTAGTCTCTGGAGAAAGTGGAAGAAATCACTTGAAAATGGCTGGAAAAAATCTTAGTTCCAGAAGGAGTTTTGAAAAGGTGGACTCAAGGTCAGCAAAGTGCTAAACGTTGTTCCCAACTCTCGCCAATCCCTTGGTGATCCAGTTCATACGGCAAGTTGATTAGAACAAGCGGAGCTGACTGCCTTAAAGATGCCTTGTAATTGGTCACAGTGCATCTGTTGGACTTGTAAAAATGAGGTATATTTTATGGAAAGCCAAGGTAGACTTGTGTACACATCTTAGAAGAGGAAGAACAGATGCTCAGTGCCTTAAAAGATATAAATACATATGCTGTGTTTTACGTTGTAAACGTGCATAAACACATATTTTCAAAAATCATTCTCAATTAACCTTAAAGATCTGAAGACCTGGGCAACTTTTATGTCTAATTGGAGCAGCCTTTATACAATAAAACTACTTTTCAGAACAGAACTTAACCATACAGCTGAAGCATTTCTGAGTTAGGCAAGTCCTGTTTTGTTAAGCCTGTATGTGTAAAGCACAATGATCAAATTAGTGAATGTCAGTGTTTTGGAAGTGACTCTTCTATCTAGAGAATAAATACTACTATTGACCTGAATCCCAATAAACTGACATTACTATGTGCCAGCCAGTCATTTTTATATTGAGAATAAGCCAGTGCATGTAGAAGTGATTATAAAAGCTAAATGCTCTTGGGATCCCCTACACTAAAATTAAGCTCAACAAGCTCCTTGGAAAGCTAAACAAACTGTCCAAGATTGTGAAGCTTTGTTTAGGCTGGGAATACTGAAGAAAAAAGAAAAAAAGGAAGAGAAGACCTTAAGATTTGGAAGTAGGTCTTCCAAAAAGGTCATCTCACTTCTTAAAGCACCTGCTGGATTCCTTAACTACGAAGAGGTTTAGTTTAGTATATCTTTTCCTGACTAACCCATTTATTAATTTGATGTATTCAGAGCCAGCTCAGAACATTTTAGACTGCAGTAGTTGACCTGGCAATCAGATGACTATGCTAAGTTTATGACTTAAAAACCAATTTATCATCTTGTTTAACTTCAAGGACACTGGTTTTTCACAACTGTAGATCCTAAAAGGTGAAGTCATGTACACGAGATTGTTAGAATAGAAAAGGTGAAATTTTTAAACTATAGTAACATAATGTAGAGTGACATAATTATATTCAGGAAGAAATCAGTACATTTTTTTTTACATGCATTCACAGAAATGTTTTCTAGACACAATACGTATGTAGCTTTCAGGAATAATTTCAGAATTTTTGTCACTAATAATTTCAGAATAATTATTTTTGCCAAATGTCAAAATATATTAAGCATATCAAACACAGTAAAATTAAGTTTTTACCAAAATTACAGCTTTATAAAGAAATTTATAGTTTAACCAATTGGACTCACTGGGATTTACCACATGAAAAATACGGTGGTTTATCAAAAGAATAAATTAACACTACTGCATTTTATAACTACTACTTTGAATTTAACAGTAATTCAGTAAAATTATTTACCCTACTTCGTAACACAGGTGTCTGCAAAGAACAAAGTCAAACCTCTGTTTGAAGTCAAAGTTGTTCTATGATTGACATACCATCAAAATAATACAACAGAGCTATCACCACATTGGATGAACAAGCAAAACAGAATGTGGGCTGGAAACCAAGGTCATTTTTGTAACTTTGTCAGAATTTTGCAAAGAGCCTTATTTTGACTCTAACAGGAAAGACGCTTTGATGCCTTCCCTTTTAGTAATATTAAAAACCAGTTCAACGGGACTGCAAAAGATTGGGGAATAACTCTATAACCATTGTACCTGTGCAAAACTTTTATTTCCACGCTCACTTAGAGCTTCTATATTTCTACAGATTTTCCGTGTAATAAGACTACAAAGGTTATGAAGTCACTGTAAGCTTTTCAATTTGTATGGATTTCTTCTAAAAATCACAGTTGAATGCATGAATTACTTGGTGGTATTCCATGACCGCTCGTGCAGAAGGTGAGATTGGATGACCATAATAGACCCTGTTGGTCTTAAAATCCATGAGTCAATTAATATATGAATCTGATATAATTTAGAGCCTTGTTTTCTTGGATCCACTTGAGATTAAATATAAATGGCTAAGCTTTAATTATTTTAACATCTGATATTTGTCAAGCAAATTACTTCAAAAATCAAACCATGGCTTTCCATCCTGGTGAAAACATTTAATTACACTAACTACTAGTAAAATTAGTTCAATCTGGTCTCAAATGCTTTTGGTTAGTGTTAAATACTGACATGGCTATTTATCATCCCTCCAGGTTCTGACACTCAGTAACATTTCCCAGTTCCATCGAGGAAAATATTTGTCTACTCACCTGCAACAGAGGCAACAAAAACAACTACCTGTGGCTGTGATCTAGTAAGTGTTTCCAAAGACCTGAGGAGTAATAAATATGATTATTACTAATTATTATAAAAGCTAAAACCATGGATTTTTATATAAGTTTAAAAAATTTTTAAAAATCCCTCAAAACAATAACTCTAGGTTAATAAAACATTTATCAATGATAAGATACCTGCAAAGCCACCTATTTTGTTCCGGTAAAGGCGGCAGCGCTTGGACACGCGACCAACAAAAGATATTCTGATTATTGATAAATTACCATTCTGCTGAGGACCTGACAATTTTTCAATATCAAGATTCACATAGAGAAGATGTTAGAACTGAAAGAAATATATTTTCATGCATTCTTTGACCTATTTTGCTTGCTACGTCTGCAAGTCTCTTCGCTAAAATTCTTTTGCATCGCAACGATATTTTTGGAAGTGGGCCGACAGCGAGCTAAGCCGAGAAACAGAGGAAGTCAATTGTCTGCTTAGAAGCAGAGTGTTGTTTAAAAGTGAAAAGTTTGCAAACATCAGTGTTATGTTAAGTTTCACTTATGGATATTAATATGAGCATGTCCACAATAAGCTGAGGTAGCAATATTTCTTTCATTTGTTCATACCGTGCATTTTCTTCATGACAGTAAAAAACCATTCCTCTGGAATCACTCTAGCACTGCAATAGCTGGGAGTAGTAAGGTGAAATACGGCAGAAAAACAACATTCAGCCAAACAACTTGTTATCGAACACTGTGACAAAAACCGGGTATGATTTCAACAAGGTCACATCTTTAAAAAGAATCACACATCTTGAATGCATAACAACTCGTTCTTACACTCCGAGTTTCACTTACAAGGGAAGATGGCCTGCTAAAACCCATTTTAAATGCACTAACAGACAAAAATTAGAGTTGTTGCTTTAACATGAAGAATTCTACAAGCCCAAACATTTCTCAAACCCCAACACCACCTGAGATGCTCAGTCGAAGTCTGGACAAACATTTGTGTGCTGGTGAAGAGTCAGCTACAACCTATCAAATGACCCGAGGCGAGCAAGGCACGTTGGAACAATTAAAATTATTTTTACCCATGTGGAACCAAACAAAATTAAACATTAAAATGTTAAGATGGCACGACATAGGTTGTGTTTGTCCAAAACCAGTATGAGACAGCCTAACTTACGGTTTTACAGATCCGTTAAAATGTCTAAGGCTAGAGGTAAGGTCGCATACGTCACCTTACCTTGAGAACTTCTCTCTGCTGAGATTTGAGCAGAATTTTCGCCCAACAGTTTACATTTCCCTGTGTTGTTTTTTTTCTGGGATAATACACACGCACAGGTAGAAAGGTGTAGTCAAACGCAAAACACACTTCAGCCTGGTAGTTCTGATCTCCTTTAATCTTCCTCTTTTGATTAACAGTAAGCGCTTCTGTGAAGGACATTTGACGTGGTGCAATAGGTCATTTTCCGGTCTCAACCTTGGCAGTGTAATCAGATACATGGCATGCCTAATAGAGGTCAGTTAATGCAAAGATTAAAATTAACGGGAAGTCAATAAGGGAATAATAAAGGAAAATGATCACCTTGTTGCTCCCACTTCGTAAGAGTAAACCTTACATTGCAGGCCAGTAGTAAAAAGAAAAAATTTAGTTACAAGCGATCCAATAGGCCTTCATAAGCCCTCCAGCAAACAATTTAATGATTTCAGGTACCCTTTAAACTAAGTGGCCAATCACTGTTAAATCCTTTGGTATTCATTGTAATAACATTGATCATGATGAACTCTTTTGGTATTAATGTGGATGTAATATATACCGTTTTAATTATAGAACAAGAAAATCCAATTACCCCTTTGCCTCATCAAAGTTCTTTGCTAGCTGCGACTATTTAAACATACATTATGAAACATTCAAACTGAAAGAGATTTTTGTGCGAAGCAAGGGCCAAATCCTGCCAGATGCTGACCCCTCTTAACTTGCAGCAATTTCGGGAGAAAATGAGCGTGCTGAGCACCTCTGAAGAGACGCAAGGCTCTTTGCAGGATCAGGCCTTGATAGCACAGGGAAAGGTAGAGGACGTAGTCATCAGCTTCAGGAAGACCCTGATTAAAAAGGCAGAAAACATTTATTTATATAAGGGAGTGGAAGCCATTGCACACGTTTAACAAGATTAGTAGTTGGGACACAATTTACTCTATTGAAACATGAATTTTAAATGATGAGCTGAGCAAACCGATTGACTCTTATTCCATGTGCCACCAGCTGAACTCTCCACAATTTTTCCCCTGGCTCCAGGAAACAAGTCGCACTCCAGCCAAGTCAACTGGAAGGAGAAGTTCACATCCTCTGATGCCACCAACCTACTTTGCAGCCAAGAAGCCCAGGTGAACAGATACATCTTGCTGGTCTTCCTTACACGGGTAGAGATCTGCTCCCCACTCACTGCTTCATGTGGGCAGGGACTATTTACACAAGTAAGCCCATTGAGATTTTCCCCTGCATCAATAACCAGAAAGGATTATCTGGAGGAAAAATACAGCCTTCCCAAGAGATCAAATCCCACTTTCTTATTCAGTTCCCACTTTAGTAAAACTCTGAAAAGATGAACATAGAGTGCAAAAATTAGGTGTTGAGAGTTAATCAAAAAAACCCCAAAAGTTCTAGAATTAAGTAGTCCTTTTTGAGCTGATCCTCTGCTTTAAAGAAAGCTAGCTTCAGAAATATATAATTACCCACTGTATCAGTCAGGTTCCCCTATGTAGTAGGAGTCAACCTTCTTGAAGGATGAGATCAGCCCATGCCCAGTGATTATGCTTCATTACTTAATCAAAAATGTGGGGGATTGCTCAAATACATCTGTTCTTCTTCCTTCCTAGCAATTGGCCAAGCAAACCTCATGTCAGAAATGTAATTAAAACATATTTTTTTGGCCACCCTGTCACTTCAGTCCCATAAAAGCAATATTTGCCGGAACAGCTCCAGCAGAACTTCATAACATCACCAAGAACACAAAACACTGCAGAAACCTGCTATTGACGGGAACCTGTTAGGCATTTTCTCTTATTCCAGTTGAAAACCACCACAAAAATCACACACAGAAGAGAATTTTAATGACACCTTCAGTAGATTAATCTAGGCAGAGCTGTCCCAAGCGGCAAGCTGTAACCGAGGTAGCAAGGTGTACTGTCTGACTGGGGACCAGGGGAGTTCTGTACCACTGCGATATATAAATATACTTAGACAACACATGATTTTACAGCAAAATGGCACTGTAATCACGTCAGGCTGTAATTTGCAAGATATCACCGAACGTTTACGAGATAATTGCCTGATTTCTATAGCTCCATTGCAACTAGAACCTGTTAATCTCAAAAGTAGCATTCAGAAAGAACAATACCAAGTTTTCACGATGCTTTAGTGTTACATGAGGCAGTATAGGATTAATAAAGATATTTTAAATGTATTAAATATTGCTCTTTCTTTAAAAATTACATTATAAAAATTTTTCTTAAACATTATTTGAATAAAGCCTCATTACTCACAGTCCAAAGAAGTTCATTAGGAGAAGACCACTTTGGAAAGCATTCAACTTACTAGCCTTTCTTCTCAGCAGTGAATTACATTAGCTACTTCCTAGTTATTTAAATCTTGGAATAAAAGATGTAAACGCTACAGTGACATCTTAAGATCATTGGTAAGGCAGGTCTTGCATGCACAAAAATGCCCAGCTGGTCTGGAGATAAAACAGATTGATAATTAGTTGCAAAATGTAGCATTTCATCAGGAATATTTTGAATAATCCAATTTATCTTTGTCAGATAACGCGGCGCTTTTTTTTTTTTTTTTTTTTTTTCTTCCTTCGGAGGCTCTTTGTTCTTTAACATAATATTATAATTTCAGCCTCCTAATTAAAGCGCCGGTCGGTGGGACCTGCCTTGATGTCACGCCGCGGACCAGGGGCTGACGGCACTGCGCGGAGATAAGGTGCCTGCCCTGAGCCACACGCCACCGCTAACTACCGCGGCGCCCGCTGCCTCCCACCATCCTACTGAGGCTGGAACTGGTTTGATACGGGGAAGATCAAAGCCGGCGGGTCGGCAGGGAGGAGGGCCTGGCTCTGCGGGCTGGTGGGCGCGAGCGGGGCCCGGGTTCGGCAGCTGGGCCCGCTGCGGCTGCACGCTCAGTGCGCCGGCTCCTACCGCCTCGGCTTCCTAATTAACCGATAAAAATGCTCCATCTCCCCTCGCTGCCCCGCATAGGACAAGGGGTGATGGTTTTTAGCCAAAGGAGGGGAGATTCAGGCTGGGCATGAGGAAGAAATTTTTGACCGTGAGAGCCTGGGCCGGGTTGGCCAGAGAGGCGGTGGCTGAACCATCCCTGGAGACATCCCAGGCCAGGCCGGACGGGGCTCTGAGCAACCTGAGCTGGTGCAGATGTCCCTGCCCATGGCAGGGGGGGCGCTGGGGGAGCTTTGAATGCCCCTTCCCACCCAAACTACTCTATGATCACCCGTCTGGTCGTAACCTCACGCTTTGCCCGTTGGGAAAGGGGGATTCTGTGTTTGCACAGCTCAAAGGAACTCCTTCACGTTTGTGATGCTTCTCCCAGGAGCCCGGCATCTTCGAAAACAAGCTACAGCTGGACCAGCCGGTGGCAAGTGCGGTGGCACAGGGCAGGAGGGAGGTAGAACCAGACGCCTGGGTACCTGCGACCGCTCTTCTCAGCGGTCCTTGTGCCTTGAGAGAACAACACGCCGGTGCAGAGACCACCCTGGCCCCACTGCAATCCCTGTCAAACACCTGCAGTCTTTCCCTGCTCCAAACTTTGGCCCTGAAGCAGCAACATGTATTTCTTAAGCAAACACTGCTTTTAAATGCACCCAGCGTAAACGCCAGGTTTACCTCTGAGGTATCAAAGACAAAAAGAGCCACCGAGTGCCTGTGGGACAGTCCTGTCCAGCACAGCCTCACTTCCCAGCCTCGATCTGCACATGCTGCTTGTCACAGAACAGTTTAAAAACACAAGGAAGAGTTTCCAGCCAAATTTTAGCAAATATATTTTCTCAGAAGCAACACAATAACCAAACACCTCACCTGGCAGAGACAACGCTGAAAGGTTTTCAATTAGCTCTTGCAATACATCAGTCCTGCTCCTTCTCTGCTTTGGAATTCATTTACACTGATGGGAAATAGCTGTAAAGTGCCCCTGCCCCAGCCTTACACAACCAAGGACTGAACAAGCATTTGTGATCTGCAACAATAACAACTCCTGCCCACCACGTGCACTTTAAATTGTTCATCGTACTGTTGGCTATAACTTGCGCAAATCATGAAACAAACCCTTTTTCGCATGCCATGCTTTGAATTTTTTAATTTCAGCTGATATCTATGAAGAAAATTAATTTGGGGACCTAGATTAAAGTTTCGTGCTCGTTCTTTGCCAAGCTGTCTTCAATAAGAGATGGAAGTCATGCAGTCTTATCAGACTGCACCTCTGATATGATAATGATATCTGTACCGCCCAGAAAGTAGGTCACAGTAATTCTTCATAGCAGTTTTTGTAACCTACTCAGGGACTACAAGGCCAGCTATTTTAAAGATAATTCTGAATTTCTTTAATAAGATTTTATTGGATTCAGATAATTGATCCGATTATTGAAACCTGGGGAAAGTGCTATTGACCTGAATATATACATCAGTAATTCTCTTTTTCAAATGAATTTAGGTCATCCCAAGCTTATTGTCTCTGTTTAATGTCAGGCAAGGTGCTCACTACAGGCCTGACAAACAGACCCAGGTCCCACACTTGTGCACTTCCCAGGGTCGTGTCCTGTGTCTGCACCTACTTCCCAAACTACGTGGGCAGCTCCCTCCTCCCACGCTTACAATGGGTCGGGGGACTTGAAGTCTGAGTTAAGCACATTGAGACTGGTGTCACCTTGACGACAAGAATAATGTATTTTACTTCCTTTAAATCTTTTTTCTTTTTTTTCCTCTCGGTAGGCAGCATCAGCAGATGTCCAAACCTCTGCAGTTGCCTGTCATCTTTTTTCTGGTACTCCGACTATTTCTGACCATCCAATGCGAGACAACTCCAATTTATCTTCCCTGTTACTCTTTGCTTGCTTCCCGCACCATCATCTGTAAGACTTTTCTCCATAACCTTTGAAATACTTGTTTCCACAGAACCTAGCCCAACCTGCCGTCCCACACTCCTCTCGGAGAAGGAGAACCGCAGCTTGGAAGTCATTTCTAATTACATCTCATAGTCCCTCTTTGCTGTTACCTGCCTTGCTGCCCAGTCTAGTGCAGCGTGGTTAAGAGGAGACACCAACTCCACTATGTGGGTCCTCTTGCAGAACCAGGAGACTGGCCTGTGAGGTGATAGGGACATTTTGGAGCAGATGGTCCATAGTGATCCTTCCTGCCCCGGGTGGCTGGAAGAGCTCTGTATGTCCTCCCTTTCCCCACCTGCTCGATGCCGTGTGGACTCGCACACACACAAAGGCTTTAACCTAGGAAGGACAAAAAATGACGTTTCTCCTCTTCTTGCAGTTTATCAGGCCTGAGTTCAGGGCAGCCGCGTGGCTCTGATTGCCTGGGTACGCCCCACTGGCTGGGCTATTGCTCACCCTATTTCCTTGCTTTAATGCGATGCACTTGATTAGATCTCGCACACCAGACACAGCAGCGATGGGCATGATGGAAATACACACAGAGACGGAAACCTGGAACAGCCTCATTCCCACCGGTCACATACAATGTTACTGAAATTATCTGTACAGCCGTGTCATGGACCTACCTCTATCATTCCAGATCAGTTCCTGATGACTGACCTTCCGCAGAAGCAGCATGTTGTATTCAGGAGTTTGAAAAAAAGAAAAAGTCTTTTTATTTTTTCTTTTATACTCCTCAACTATATAGTTCTCAAAACAAAACTTTTACTTGACCTTAATAATCTCGTCCTTAACTTGACTATGCAGAGTATTTCTTCTTTTTACTTGGATTTTGCTTTTCACGAGTATTTTATTCTTTCTTTTGTACAAACTCCAAGCCTCACTCATCCTCCTTCAAGCATTTTTTCTTCAGATAGTTTCTGTCCTGAAGCAAAAGGTTTTCTCCAAATACCACAATTCTAGCCTGTTAGCAGCTACAAGTTGGTGGCAGTATCACCCTTTCTCTTCAACCAACCTCTTTGAATTACTTGCAACTCTGAAACAAGTCTTTGTCGGTCCTCAATGGTCTCTCAGCCTGGTCAGGAGCTTCTCTCTCAGCGGCATGTGGTGATGGAGGGAATCTCCGCACCGGATTCAGGTACCTGAGCAGGAGGTGACAAGTCCCATCAATGCTGGAGACCAGATGGTGACCACCAGTTGCTGAGCCAAAGCCATCCCAAGCTTTGAAGGTCCACCACAGCCTTCCTCTAGCCCTTGATAACCAATCTACTCAGCTGCACTTTCCTGTGATTTTTTTTTTTTTTTTAACTTTGCTGCTGTTCTTTGTTTCTCTTTGCCTTGTTGTGGAATTACGTGCTCTAATTACGTAAATAAACAGCCAGAACCCAAACCAGACCTCTGGGAGTTCTGAGGGGTTTCCCTTCCCTGCAGACACACTGTCCATTTTCAGGCTCCCACTAGCTTTGCTTTCTTCCTTTTTTTTTTCCTTCTTGTGCTGCCTAGAGGGGGAAATTTGTCACTAAGCAAGAGCAAGTCTCTTAAACTTCTAAGAAAATCATAAACAGGCTGCAGTCCCTCATGAAAGCGAAGAAAACAAATGTGCGAATGGAAAAATCAACTATCTTTAATTTATTTACTGTTGAAAAGCTAATTGCATTCCTTCTCAGAAGCATCAAAAAAGCCTCAAAGTGTTGCAAAACAGGAGAGCGTTTAGGCCACCCCCTGGGATTATTCCAGGCGGCTCCTTTTACCCTCCGTCTGATACCGAAGGAGGCGGTTTGACCCTACAGGCATCATTTCCCCAAAAAGTCCCTCCTGGGGTGCAGGTCCCCAACCCCCTGAGGTCAAGGGGCGGCAGAGGCCTCGTTCCTCACTAAGTTCCCATAGAATATAATTATTTTTTTTCCCCAAGACACTGTGAGGTCAAATGTGAGAAAAAAAAATTCTTCAGCGTCATGAGCAGGTTTGAGATTTTTCCAGATTAAATTTGCCCTTGGAGGAGTCCTGTAGCATTCAACAGGTGCAGCTCCAGAAAGTACCTCAATAAAAGTAGAGTCGAATCCTGCAGACATTCCTTAAAGAAGAACTGAACAGAAACGATAATGTTACCTGGGATTTTCATAAAAATCAAATTTGTGCAGTAAGATAAAACTCTCAATTAAATTTTACAGTCTGGTATAAAAAGCACTATATAAAGGTTGTTATTTTCTATAAACAATAAGGTTTTTCTTTAAGGCTCAGCAGGATTTTTCTCAGGCCTGATTTAAAGCAGCCAGAGCTGAGAACCAAACCAGCAAGATTAATTTTGCTGAAAGTCGAGTAAAACATCACGTCAGAAGAAGAAGAGCATTGACATATCATGATAATTTTCCCTTTCCCTATTCCAAGACACAGAGCACATGGACATGGGAAAGCTGGACCTGTCTGTGGCTACTGCCAAAGGAAGAAGCTGATGCTCGGTGTGAAAGAATCCATATTTTGTACTGAAACAATTTGGAAAAATGTAATAAAAAACACTTAGTGTCTTATACAAATACCAGCATCCAACTATGAAGGCTTATGGGATTATTGCAAGTTCACAGAATTCTGTTTTTCTTTGCACGGTTTGGCAGTGAAAAAATGTTAAATATATGCTATCCTAAAACAATATCTAATAGAATTAGCACAGAAATTGTATTTTTTGTTTTATCTCTATATTGTTTTGCTGTAGACTCACAAGGAAAATATCTATAAATCTCTAAATCTGAAACTTGGGTTTTTACTTTCTTTTTGTTGATCCTTTCCAGTGAAATAATTGCAAGTAGAGTAAGTTTGTGTATAATCAATATTCTCCTGCCAGGTTAATGGGACATGTGATAACATAAAGACAGTCCCTCTCCAAAACATATTACTGACACCTACTATTAATCATTTCTGGGGGTGTTTTTTTTTCTTCAAACCAGAAATAAGCAAGGAGTATATTCTTTGTATGCACAATCATAAAGTGATCATTTGAGAGAGCTATAGATTGTCTGTGTATAATCCAATCTTTCATCACAGGTTTATGTTGGATGGGCTGCAACATTTTATATAAACTGTAAGTGGTATATAAGTCAGCTGCATGCTGAGATGTATTGTTGAGTTTGCAGATTAACAAAGTAAACGTATGAGTAGAGGAAAATACACCTTTTTCACCAGATAGAGGCCATCGTCTTCTCATAGACTGAATAAATATGCCATTTCCCATCTGAAAACCACCATTTCAGTAAATTCTCAGAGCACAAATAAGAAGATATCACTAACAAAAACATTTGTAACATTGGGATGTCTTAGCAGTCCTCCCTTAAAAACATTTTAAAAATCTTTTTTAAAAAAAAGTTTCATCTACTTCTAATAAAACCATACTTTAATTCATCCATTTAAGAAACAGGAAAACAAATATTATTTATGCCAAATGGAGGCGAGATATACATTGCAATACATGCTAAACTTGCAATCTTGAATTAATCGTAAAGTGAAAGTAAGCTGAAGTCAGCATGAAGAGGAAAAGGTAAGAGAGAAAACAACACCTAAATTAAAGAACTCTTTCTCTCCAGCAGTTTGGTCAGCAGCTCTGCCTGTCGTCAGGGGATAAATCAATTTGCAGCAGCTGCGGACAGCTATTTAAGTGTGAGCCCTGAAGAGCTTAATTGGGGAAGCGTGTGAGAAGTTGAAGGCGCAGAGTCACATGAAGTTCAGGGTACACGCGTGTGCACTTGGACGTGGTCTCTAAGCAAGTCTCTCGCTCTGAATTCTGGAATCTGTACTCATTTTACGCTTGTGTCGTTAAATTTTAACTTTTAAAGAGAGCTGGGCCTGTTTTCTCCTTGGAGGATGGTGGTGCTGGTGGGAGGGGGCACATCCAGCTCTGGCAACAACTTCCAAAGAGCCTTGGAAAAGGTTCAAGAGAGACCACAATGGGAGAACGCAACTCCTGGGAAACTCCTTCCTTAGCCCCAGCAGCTAATGGAGAATGAGATTACATTACCCTTCCCTCCACCTCATCTGATGCAAATACTGCTGTCCAAATCTCTAATTTCTCATTTTTTAAACCCATGACCCTCCAAAATTCTTGAACTTTTGTGGCAATGATTCTTACACCCCATCAACAAAATGTTCTCACCAGCCTGAGATGCAATCCCTGCCACGTCCTTTGGCCGTTCCTCTATTCTTGCATTAGCAGAAAAGGTGGAAAAAAGGCATCCACAATGATTTCCTGAATGTTATTCATTATTTGATATCTCTTTACCATTTTTATTCTTGCTAGCCACAAAATCCATCTTCCAATCTTGACAGGCTCTCGTCATACACTAATCTAGCCTTCTGTCTAATGATTTCCATCAACTGTCTACGAACTTTTCATATTTCAGCTGTACCTTTTTTGAAATGGAAATGAATACAGTGTTCAAGGCAAAGGCACGTCACCCCTTTATGTAACAGTATTCAAATATTTCATTACTATTTTCTCTACTGTATTTGCATACATCCTATGCTGTGGCTTGCTTTGTATCACAGAGAAAATGGTCTCAACATAGGGAGAGCATCAGCACTTACCTTGATGTCCTTGGGGGAGGTGACCAGGTAAGGACCACAAGCCAAGGCTGCCTTATTTCTCAATTCAAGCTCACACGACTCAAGCATCCGAATGAACATACTGTATGGGGCACTGCAAGAAATTATTTAGTCTGCTCAAAAATATTACCTATATAACATAAATAATACTTACTCTGCTTGTTGGGAGACCATGCTTGCTCTGTCTAAATCCATTTGCTTTTGAATGTTTAATAAAGGGACTTCAAAAGCTGTTTCTTTACTCATTAATGGAAGTGACAAAACGGTATTATTTTTCCAAATATTGGAACCTCAATAATATATCACGCTAATCTCCTAGCCACAAAGGTATTTTATAACTAAAGCAGGGTGTTTTTTATGGGTCAGATGTTGTTGTCCTACTGTACCACAGCTTGTATCCTCCTGATACCACACATGTTTGTTCTCTACTTAATTTTTAATGTATGAATTTGTTTTTATATTAAAATTCAATAAAATTTTAATTATAAAACATAATATATCACACTGAAGTATATATATCTGCAGAGACACACATCTGCGGTTTTACAACAGATGCGTGTATCTCTGCAAATATTTAAGATGCAGATTTTATCACTAAAACGAGCACACATCCAGCTTGATTACAGTAAGAAATTTCAGGTAGGCCCAGCTTGAATGCACCTTAATGGGTCCCTGATCTCAGTGGAAGTGGGAAATTGATAGCTTGATACTGAATATCACCAGGGACCAGGAGGAAAGGGCAGAATTAGAGTCACAAGAAGCCAAAAGAGTCGGAGAACATCTAACATGCTGAACTAGTTTTTCTACAAATGTGTTTTTATAGGTCTGAATGCTTTGTGATTCGTTTGGGTGTTGCTTGTTATTGTTCAGAACACCTTTCACCCTGCCTTTTCTGAACCATAGGTCTACTTCACATTCACCAGCAAAGGAGGCGTTTTCCTGTAGGTATCTCATGTAAAGTATGCACAGCGTATTTGGTGCGAGTGGCTCTTTGGCAGGACTCTGAACATGCAGAAATCCTCTGTTTCCTTTTGATTTGTAAACCAGAATTGATTCTACTGCCATTGACGTGAATGCGTGAACATACCTGCCATGTCCGTTTTATTCTGTATGTACTGTACTCCTATAAGCCTTTCACAGATAGAAGAGCAGAGCCTGACGTACAATTCAGAAGAAATCTGGGACAAGAGGGAGGGGATGAAAATAATAATACATTATCAAAATTAAAGGCTGGCTTCGGTGCCTATTTAAAGTAGCCCACATTATTATTATTTTTTTTTTGCAATGGCCATGTAGGTATAAATCAAAAGTAGTCCCAGAGAAAAAATAAATCAGATAGGAGCACAAGAGGGCCCTGTGGAGAGTAGTAATGCAGAACTTTTCAGAGCAAAACTATATAAACGTGTCTTTCTCAGCTTAAACACCAGTGTTCCCAGTTTTGCTGGTGCAATTTTGGAGTGGTTCTTCTGGAGATGATGGAGCACTCTGCATTTGCATTGACATAAGCAGGTGCTAAATTTGGTTCGTGACACTGAGGGAGGCAGCCCCGGGACGTAACGTGAGCCCAAACCACCGCACCAGCCGGCGGAGCGGCCGCGACGAGCCCCAAACCCCCTCCAGCCCACACCGGGGATTGAGGTCAACAAAAAACCACCACGGATTTGGGGCCTGGCCGGGACGGAGGGGCCACTGGAAGTTCTTTTCTCAGCTCCTTTCTCTGTCTTATCTGACAGCAAACTTTCCGTTTCTCAGCTGACACTTTCAAAGGGGAACGTGGGATATTTAAATCCTCATCTGAATAACAAATAAAACCAAACTCCCATAAATTATCCAGAGGAGCCTACACCACCACTCTGCAACTGGCTTTGCAGTACCTTGTGCACATAAAAACACCTAAATTGGCATCTTATACTTTGTTGCACTAAGCATTACCAGCATTTTCTTTAAAGACATATAAAATTCAGTTCCTGAAATGTAGCATATTTTCCTATTCGTTGCCCACATCATAAGGTTGACCCACATAATTTTAAGCAAGAAGCTGAAATCTTAACCAAACTCCACAGAGATTACATGTGATATTGTTTTAACTGTTTGCTGAACTCTTTCTGTGATTATTTGTCCTTAATTTTGGTGAAATAAAGAGAATAAGTAATCATGTTTCACCTGGGAGTATGAAATTCTAACAATGAGTTTTTAGCCATGAAACCATTTTTGGGGAGGGATAAGGGAGAAATCTGAGTCTGAGAGCAAGGTCTGCAGGTTGTCTACATGTTTAAAATATTAATCAGTTCGCAACCTTTCTCCTCTGGAACAAAAAAAAAAAAACAGAAAAGAAGAAAAAAAGACACATTACATAGAGCCAATAACACTCATAACCTGAGAAACTGTAAGATGATCCTTTCCTCAGAAAAATCCATCACCAGTTTAATTCCTAAAACACAGCTCTCAGGATTGGGGTTTTTTTTTAACAAATGAAATAGCTGCTCGTTTTCTCAAAAGTAAGAAAAGGCTGATACTAATGATGAGTTTCTGTCATAATTGCAGCAAGCTGTCATCAACAAGAAATTGCAGCTATGACCCCACGTTGGCAGAACTCTGGGGAAGTACAGAAAAAGAGTAAAATCTTCCATGTCAAACTTCTGCAGATGGTAGAGATTTATGCTGCCTATTAGACTCCAATATAACATGCTGGTTTTCACCTTTTTTTTTTTTTTTTAAAAAAAAAAAAAGCGCTATTATTAATAATCTCCTTGGCATTTACTACTCTGTGATTTCCTATTTAAAATGATGACTCCAACTGAAGTTTTTAACATCATAAATAAACTCAGACCTTTATGCTTCAAGAATGTCAATGCTGTTGGTGAGGAGCTTTCCTTCTCTTCTTGCTTTTCTCTTCTTTCAGAAAAAGCCTAAACGCACCATCTTCTTAGACTTTCAAATATGACACACAGTTCTATTTTTAAGCATCTATTTTCAGATGCAGAAATAAACTCTTTCCTTATTCGTGTGTCGTCCCCCCCCTTCTTTTTTTTAAATATCATGGGAAAAATGCCTGATATTACGTTCCCTTCATTCTCAGCACTCCCAGTAAGCTTGTTTGTTGTTTATACTGGAGACATTGGGAAATCTGAATGCGCGATAAGAGCACGTCAAGCCCAAAGTTCAGTCTCCCTCCGCCTTCTTAGACTAGAGATAACAAATTGGGTTTTGGCAGGATATTTAGTCTTTTGATACTCTCTGTGTCACAGGTGCCACTGTTTTGTAAACCATCCATTTTACATTTCTTTTGCTTATAAGAATGAAAACTGGATCCTCAAACCCCTCTGTAATTCAGTCTAGCAGCCGTGAAAATACAAATATTTCCATAATCCGAGTACGAAATAAAAGTCAAATTACTTTATGGATTTATTTATATTTGTACACAAGGGACTTCATCAAAACAGACCTCAAGAGCTGAAAAACAATTTTTTTCTTAAGTACAGCTTTTCTCTTTCAGTGCTAGGTTAACAAGTTCAACTTTGTGATACTGTAAAGCCAAAAGGGGAAAAGGAACTGTACTCTGTGGATTTAATGAACTTGCTACTCGTGGTACAAGGCATCTAAACATATGTGAAAGAAGCGTGAACATGTTACAACACCATTTGGGTGAAAATGCTCTTCTTGGAGTTGTCTGGACAGGCGTGTGAGTGAGATTTGCATGTGGCTGTGCCACATCCAGCCCAGTAAAAACCAGCGGCCGTGCACCTAAAAGAGCTTGGTCCCAGTGCCACAGGGACTGAGAGGCCCAGATACGTTCCCCTTCTCCACTGCATAACGATGATGTGATTTTAATCATGGCTTTGTTGGGAGTTTCCTTCTTTTTTTTTTTTTTTCTAATAGCCTGCCTTTCACTTTTGGGGAAATCTAGTCTTTTTACTGATTAAAATTTGGGATTCTAGAAAAAAATAGTGACCTTTTGATGCAGCCTACAAAGTACTCCCACTAAACAGGCAATAAGTGAATCTAATAGACACCTCAACCCACACCAAGTCCCATAAAATCAGGGTGTGAAGCGTAAGGGAGAGAGGGATTCATATTAATAATTCATTCCAAGCAACCCCCTGGAGCAGTTTTACTATGATATGCTATGCAGAATGCTTCGACACACTAATTAATATTTTCAAAGTGTTCCGCGAGCCCCTTTTAAAAGCACTTTTGCCATTCATGGAGCATTCTGCATTTTCTAAGGGAAAGATCGGTTCTGCCCCCCAAACCAAGGGATGAACTGCCCCCTTCAACCCAGACCCGCCGAGCAGAGGAAAGCGCCGCAAACACCAACGCGTGCACCAAACAGTCCACACTCGCCAAATTAATAGTGCCGGCACACTTGTGCTTCTCAAATCCAAAATTAACTGGGATAAACGATGCTCCCTTTGCAATACATGTAACCAAAAATGCAGGTGACCTCGAGAGGTAACTTGTAATTGCAGGGAAGGGTCCCTGCCACACTCCCCTTTCTAGATAATGCAGAAAGAAAAACACCATAAATAACTTGGTACTGACAGAAAACTAACTTCTTACACACAAAGCTGTTGTTTAGTGCAATAAGTGAGAGCATTTCCACTACATATTTACCAAACAGCCCGATTTCTTACTCCAATTAACAAGAAAATACAGCAAGGTCGTATTCGGCGATGAAAAGAAGTGTTTTATGAGGAACAGATTTAACCCAGAATTTTCACATCAGTAGAGAAACGTATCTCTAACAATATCTCAGCATATGTGTCTCCACCGTATTTCTACTAAATGCACTATAACACTTTAAAAATAAAGAGCCAGGGATGACGTGTGACCTGCTCATGCTCCCAAATCGTAGCAAAAGAATTTATTTAGTAAGAATGAGGTAGAACTCTGCCCAGATGATTGTTTCCTGGTTTGTACAAATAATCTCTTGACTAATTAAGCGCTAAAGAATTCAATGAGCGAATTATTTTTAACCTCTGGCATGCCAGGGAATGTTTTGTAAAAGTCAAGGGGGCATGTAAAACAATGACCCAGGACTCAGTTTCAGCAAAAAATGACTGGTTTGAGATGGAAAAGGGAGAGAATTAAGCTGCCTATGATACCTAGGGGTGCAGACCAAACGCGTACAAGTTTCCCACACCCATCTAAAACACAGGACCTCCTCATCCTTTGAAGATCCAGTTTTCGCAGGCTATCTGCACAGGGCTCACCGTATCTCCCTCTGGGGCAAATGTCAGGATTTGACCGCAAAGAAGTGCCGTCAGCCAGCTACTAATACAGATTGCATGTTAAACTGTCTTGACATTTATGAAGAAGCAAAAAAAATAAGATCATCCACCATGCAGATGAATCAGCTGCTGCTCAACAGGCTCTGCGGACATGCAGCAATAAGCAGAGGAAGGACTGTGCTTCTCCACACAAATCTACAGTAGTTCTGCCAATGCAAATATTAATAATCAAGATAATCGTGTTGATTTTGGACACTCCCTTGAGAATGCCCTCTAACCCTGGCTTGGCAATTTTCGAGAGATGTAATCTAGCACAGCTCTGAAACCTCTCTCTCCCCAACCGCTCTCAAAAGTGCCCCCACGGGTGTTCGGCGATGCTAAGAACAGGACCCCGCAGCCCACGAACACCCGGAAAATAGCAGAAATAGTCAACGAGAAGCCAAGATAAGGGTTGGGAACCATTAGTCCCAGCTCCTGCCCTGCCAGCCCAATATTCACCAATATACCAGACACTCCATGAGCAGCAGGGGACGTCTTCTGCCTGTAGAGATCCCAATGAGGTACCAGCCCCTCTCCTAATGTGCTGGCACCTTTAGGATGTGCATTATGCTCATACTTTTAGGCTGTGTATTAAATGGGTACCTTTAGTATGTCCATCGCACTGGCACCTGTAGGAAGTGCATTATGTTGGTACCTTTAGGATGTGCCTTATGTTGGTACATTTAGGATGTGCATTACGCTGGCATCTGAGAAGCATCCCCGCAAAGGGCTCATTTGGTGTGCAGGGGGCCAGAAATTTGTCCTTTTTTGCAACATGCCCTTGATTCTTGCCATGCAGTGACCCATTGCTCCTTAGTTTTAATAAGGGGTTGCGCACAGTTTTGCAAGATTAAATCCGACTCCAGCAGCACGGGCTGGTTGATGTGAGGATGGCTGATATGGGGGCGATGCAAAGACCCTCTGAGCTTCTTCCCTGGTTCAGCTGCTGCCCTGCCTGGTGATGGTAAAACCCTTTCATTTTTTTGAATCAGTGAAATGGCAACACAAAACCCTTGGAAAATGGGTTGGCGTGCGCCGCCCTAGCAGGAGCGGTGACATTAGGTGCTGGTGGTCAGGACCTGATGCAGAAGTTTGAAGCTCAGTATCCGATAGGTAGATGTGAAGTGAAGAAGGGAACAAAGGAGCAAGGTCTTGGGTTTTTTTCCTTGCCAGGAAAACATATCAGGTCAGCAACCGGTATACAAACCCAGGGAGAGCTGCTGCCTGTGCAACCACCGCGTACCGTGAAGCTGCAGACCCAGAAAATCCCTCCAGACCCTTGACCACAAAACCCCCAAACCCACCCGGGCAGGCGAGGAAGAAAGGAGCAGAAATTGCTTCCACGGCTGTGCTGGTGTGCGATGATTTGCTGACTTTTCCCACAGAGCCACACGTACCTCCCAGACAGGGTGATACAGCCATTGGGATAACTGCACCGTGAGGACGGGATCTGCCCCCACCACCGCTCCCACACACGCTTTACCGAGTAAGTTTAGCACTCTTAGAATCTGCCAGATTGATAGCAACGAGCTCTTGTTTTTAAAAGACACTTAATAGCTAAAACTGTTCAAAAAAGCATTCCACACTCCTGACTTTTGTACAGCTTAGGCTGTGCGGAATAAGCTACAAAACAAAAAATATGACCTTTTTCCCCCATAAATGTAAAAACACGAGCTTGTTCTTGGGCTGCGGTGTTTACAGCCCACTCGCCACTTTTTTTAACAGGTATTTTGGTGCATCTAAAGCAGTGTTTCCAGCAGCTCTTCCTTGCCCTTCAGCCATTCAAGGGACAGAGCCCCGTCCCCTCCTGCAAAACGGGGAGCGCGGCAGGTGCGGGGAGATCCAGCCCGGGGGGGCCCTTGGGGTGCAGGGACACCTCGGGGTGGGCTGGGGACAACCTGGGACATTCGGATTTCAAGGAGGGACTCCAAGTTTCATGTGCCACACTCCCCTCCATCTCCTTCTCCTTTGCTTTTGATAGGGGGGAAAAAAAAAAAAATAGGCTTCCTATTAAATGCTGAGAGTTGGATGAAATTGTTTGAAAGCTTAAGAGTGCCATCGTGTGGATAAGGGACTCGGTGTCCCCGCTCCTGGCGTGCACCGTCCCCAAAAAGCCATGGATGAGGGATTCAAACCCTGGCTGCCCCAACACGGGGATTATTTCACTCGCAAAAAACCACAACTCTTCAGTTTTCTCAGTATTCCCAGTGGGAACATTTCAGGGATGGTGGGATTTGGTACCAGGCAAAAATCTCACCGAGGGCCAAAGAACAAGAGCCAGGGCATGGGACAAACCTTCCGAAACGCCCAAGTGGTTTGTGAGCACAAATCCCAGCAGGTTCCAAGGGAGCTGGTCCGCCCAGGAAACACAGAAATGGCTCTGAAGCCTCTTCTTCCTGCACCAAACGTGCCTATCTCTAATTTCCTAATGAATATTTTATGTCTAATTTCCTAACAAATCTAATTTTGGGGTTCCACTGACTCACTCACTCCACACTTGCAATATTCTTCACTCTTCCTTTTATTTTATCATCATTTTTTTAATCATCATTTGTTGTTATCATTGTTGTTTTTATTGTCATTGCACTTTATTACTAGTTCAACCTTTTCTGGTTTTTGTTTATAGAACACGCTTTGTCCTGGCACAAAACACAGGAAACTAAACAAACCATGTTACACAGAAGCAAGAAGAAAATAAATGGCTTCATCCTGAAGCCGTTCCCTTTGTGCTTTTGGGCTCCAGGGCTATTTGCATCTCTGAGTTTCGTGTGTTACTTGATTTTAATTACCAAATTAAAAAAAAAATAAATAAAACAAAAGGTAAATTGCTATTTGTGCCTGTGGTTTAGTAATATGCAAAAGATTATCTTTCTGATACTAAAAATCTGTAAGGTTTTAAATTCCGTACATCTTTCAGTAAAAAATGGAAACAACTAAGATTTTCTAAAGTGGGCTACATTTTCACGCACACACAAAAAAAAAACAGGTAAGGATTTTTTTTTCTTCAGATTCCAATGGTCATGGGCAGGCAAAGACATTTTCTATTTTGTTCAAGTATCTGATGTTAATTAATAAAATACTGTTAACAAGGTATTTAAAGATGTGGGACTGATCCTTCTCTGAACTTGATGGCCTAATTCCTTTCAGCGCAGCAGGTCTGGGCTAAATATCTGGGGGTTTTTGTCAGTGAGTTTTTAATCCAGGTCCATTGAAGACAACGGAATTATTCACATCACCTTGACAAAGCCCCTAGAGAACCTATTTTTCTTATATATATATATTGTTAAACAATTCAGGCCCCAAATTTGACACATCTGCCCTGAAACTGTTACGCTCTGCTAAAGAGCAACCTCTGGATCCCAAGTATTTGCTGCTTTTTAAAAGAATTTCCAAATTCAAACATTGTGTGGGGGTTGATATTTTTAGTAAAAAACCCAAAGCCATGCTCAGAAAAAAATAAAAAGAAAAAAAGCAACATTTTACCCAAAAAGCATCGTGACCAGGGCACGCAGACCTGTATATTACAATAACATGAAGCAAAACAGAAAGTGAGAATATCAGGGCAGAATATTGCATCTAATTTGTTTTAAATTCACAGAAGTCTTAATCTTTTGGGAGGTATTTTTACTTTACATATTTGTTAATGCGAAATGTTCTCGTTGCCAAATATGCTTAATATGCAAGTGGAAACTGATTCTGTGTTTGCCTCCTTACGCTTCCTAAACGAAAAATAAATCTGCTTTTGCATTGCACAGATTTTCCTCATACACCCGTCCTTTAATATGCCAGCTGAGAAAGTATAAGCACAAATGTCACTGGGAGGGTGGGATTTTCCTTTGTTGTAAAAAAAATGTTTTGTCAGAAAATTCCTGCTTTTCAAACCAGGTATTGTTGCGGATTTGGGAGAAATAGTACAAAGCCTTTAACGCAGGGCACATTTATTTCGAGTGTTAAATCTCACCAGTGGAAAGTGGCTCTTATAAACTTCATTTTAAAAGCAAACTAGATGTGGGCTATTACAGCCTTGAAATTGAACAATTCATATTATTTGTGATCACTTAGGAAAGCTGCTGAATGTGAACGAGTAAATATTTTGAAAAGTACTGAAATCTGTCCTTCAACAACAGGAGGAAAGAGACGTGCCGGCAGCCAGGAAGAAAAGCATCTCTGTGTCAAACAAATCACATTTTGCAGGAGTAAAGGACCGGTTTGAAGATCATCCACCCAGCTCTGCCAAATAAAAGTCCACTAAGAAATCCCCTCTGGATGATGCTAAATGAGTCGTCCATCCCATCCAACCCGAATCAAACAGGGAAAAACCAAAAATAAACTAAAAGATTTCCCCAGGTAAAGGAACAACCTGCAGAAAATGTCCCAGTGACCCTCCCCAAAAAAGCTTTAGCTGCGCAGACCAGTCCAAAGCATGAAGCTATTTGGGGTCTGAAACAAGCCCCGTCTCATCGGCATTACTTCTATTACTGCCTTTGTCATCAGTCATATGATGGTAATAAAATTTGTAACTGTTTCACTTACACTAGTGCTGCGATTTACCTAGTCTAATAGACAATGCAAATGCTAAAAGGCACATATACATCTTCATTATATAAGCTGGTGCCTGAGTCATTTTCCTCCAGAGACAGTTTTATTCATTTTTATACAATTTGCCTACTGTACAGTGCAGATGGTTTCTATTAAGTAAAATATCTGTTTGCTTCCAAATTTTTAGTTTTCATGATTAAATTACTTTAAAATGATGGTACATTGTATTATCCTCTTTCATGACTTAATTTAGTTGCAATAACACAAGTATAAACCCTAAAACCCAGTTTCATCCACTCAGAAAACTGATATTTTGACCGCATGCTGAGGATTTCCTAGGTCTGTTTTCTACACGCTGCAGCGTTTTCCTGTGAGTCTTAACTACGAGAATTATTTACTAAATATATATCTTAACAAAGGATTTAAGCAAAAGCATTGGACAGTATGATGGGAGGGGGGGAAAAGTGGAATTATTTTAGGACTGTGGACAAGCGGCCGCTCACGAGCATTGGGTGCAGCATCCTCAGCTGTGCTGCCATCGGCTGGAGGGCCGGGAAAGCTGCACGTTCCCACCGCGCTGCACAAAGCAGCTTGGAGGGACCACCACCCCCCGAAACCACTGCCACCATGGCCCTGCAAGCGGGGACGCCTCCTCCTGCAGCAAGAACAGACATTTAGCTACTTACCCACCCGAATAACGACGCCGTGGAGTCGCATCTTGCTGTCAAGGCGTCTCCTTCGTAATTAAAAGCGGCCTGTAGGAAAGATGGGGACGGACTTTTGAGCAGGGCCTGTTGCAACAGGACAAGGGGTGATGGTTTTAAACTAAAGGAGGGAAGATTCAGGCTGGACATGAGGATGAATTGTTGGCCCTGAGGGTGGTGAGAGCCTGGCCCGGGTTGACCGGAGAGGTGGTGGCTGAACCATCCCTGGAGACATCCCAGGCCAGGCCGGACGGGGCTCTGAGCAACCTGAGCTGGTGCAGATGTCCCTGCTCATGGCAGGGGGCACTGGGGGAGCTGGGGAGGTCCCTTCAACCCAAACCATGCTATCATTCTATTCCAACACAAGACTGTGTTCAGGTGTCCATACAGCAGCCCGGGACTTTGCACAGGGCCATCCCCACACACAGAGGTTTACCACGACCTCTTGGAACAGTCAGATCCTGCCAACATGTGCAGAAAGGGAATCGCCAGCTCTTGTCATGTGGCGTCACCTAAAAAGCAACTCTGGGATGTAAATCTCCCATATTTCACTGCTTTTGAAACTCATGGAAGCAGAAAGAGGTGCAGGAACCCACCTGCAGGTTGGGAATGGGGACCCCATGCCCTGACCAGGGTCTGCTCCTGTGGCAAACACGCTTGCACCGATTTTGGGGGCAGCCGAAAACCCGCTGGCACGAAAGGCTGGCACAAAGAAATTAAAAAGCCGAGCTGCAGGGTGTCTCTCAGCTAGTGTTTGATGCCAAACATGACCTAAAAATGAGCTGACGAAGCTTTCAGACGTACGTAGAACAAGGCACACTGGTACGGGTGATCCAGCATCATGGTCTGCAATGGCAATAAATGTTCCCTCATAGGGAATGGAGGAGAGAAGCAAATCCTAAACAAGCGGCAAGCCCAAGGAAAGGTGGTAAAGTTCTGGTGGCTCACGCAAACAGGAGCATAAACCCTTTCTGTTCTCTTCCCAACCCAAGACGAAAGCTTGTTATGTTGGCCAGAACGCACAAATCTTCTGGAGGAAGATAAGAGAAAGAAACCTACATCTGTAACAAGTCTCTGCAATGTCAAGTAAAAATCCATTATCAGTCCAGATAATCTACTGGCAATGGCAACACATACCCATAAATCAGATAAAGCAAAATATTGCTTTCATATCCATTTGAGATGTTCAGGGAAATAAGGTTCTCATCTCTTCAGCTGACACAAAAATTATCTGTTACATCAGAAAAGGCAGATTTTGAATGTCAGCAAAAGCAACAAGAACATCTGTTATATTCAGTTTGTCCACTGCCCTTGTCCTCAACAGTGGCCGGTGGAGAAAACCTTCCAGCAGTGACAGCAGCTCCTGCTGCAGTCAGAGAGTGGTAAAAACCAAACAACCCACCAGAAAAGTTCTCAGAACTCCCACTCCACATCCCTAAACACCATATTGAAGGAGACAGGAGCACCCTGGCACCAACAGCAGAGCACTGGGCTCAAAACACCAACATGGACCAGAAATACAACATACCACACAAAAGCAAAACTGGAAGTCAAACCTTCGCCTCTGCCTTCATACCGACAGGAAAAAGTGAGTGGGGAAAATGCGTAAATGAGTCTGGGTATCATAGTCACACAGAGTGGAAAGCAACCACAAAAGCACACATCATGATGTGGGTTGTAATCTCACCACTGTCTCATGCCTAAATTTAGAGATTTGTTGAAGATGGGAAGCAGGACATGAACATCTACAACATGCCAGGTATTACCGAAACATAAAATTCCCATTTTTCCATCTGCTATCTCTCAGCAGGGTAAAGAAATTCCTCCTACACCACATGAACAGTCTTCTATTTTATAGTTTTCTAATGGAAAGCAAATAAAAACTCTCAAAGTTTGAATTTATCAAAACCATCTTGCATAGCCTTTCAAAAGCCACCTTCTTTCTGAGAGTTGCACCAGCTGCACCTAATCATGCCAAATAATTCATTCGCAGATACCCAGTGAGCCTCAGAAAGGAACCAGAGCAACCGCACTTCAAATCCATAGGATGATTATATGCGGTTGATAACACAGGGAAATGTGGTTTCCAACTGAAAAAATACTGCGAACAAATTGCAGGTAAGCAATTTAAGTAAAACCAACATTTTTTTCGGAATTAAGTCCCGTCATATAATAACCGCAGAATAAAATCATTTCCTGGCTCCTAACACACAACCCCATTCTCCAGCAACGTTGGATTTTTGCAAGTCCAACGCCTGAAATATGTAACTGTAAAGCTGCTGTCAGAAGGATGATGTTGCGACTTTAATGTTCCACGTGAACCACATCACTGAAGAGCAGTAGATTGTGCTGGGTTGATACGCAGTTTCCAAGAAGCAGCACTGACCTCAAATTCTGAAAACACCACTCCAAGATTTTAATTTTTGAGCTTGTGTGCTCTTAAGATACATCTCCATTAGCAATTTAATGTACTCCCAGGACAGGACAGAATTGCAGCGCTTTTGAAGGTCTCTGGTCCCTGGAGTCAGCAGCAGTTTGAATTTTAAGTTCATTGGGAAGTTTTGAACATACTAAGAAAATGGATCCTGCAGAATAAATGGAATATACTGAGCTGTCACAGCAAAAGTACTAGAGCAAATTAAGCATTGAAATAGCACTACGAAGTATAAACAAAACCAAAAGCTTAATCTGGAGACCTCTCCAAGAAATATCCAATAATTTCTTAGGGCAAATGAAAGGGGAAGAAAGCAACATAGTGGTTTAAAAAGGTACACTGATTTCCAGATACAAAGAAAAACTATGATGAACAAAGGAATTAGGGTTATAAAAAGGTGTAGAGGGTGGAAGATAGTCATCCAGAGGGTCTTGGCTCTTCCAGGAGCCCAACACCACCAGCGTTCCTGGGTAAGGAACACCACAAGACCTATGACTACAAGCATCGACAGATGATTCATCTAGAAAAGAAAGGCAACATCTGTTCTGGAATCAACTTATCTCTTCGATATAAGAGTAAAAAATAAAACCTGACAGCAAAAAGGAACAATGATGTCAAACCATCCAGCCATGGGAAAAGCATCATGCAAACACCCCAATCATTCCTCTTTCCCTGACAATGAGAGGACAGAGTCACTCACAAAAATCCAAAATTGGGATGGAAACAAGTTCTTACCTGAGAGTGCTGTGGGCTTCTGAGCAGCTCAGAGTCCAGAAAGACTGTAGGACAGAATCCAATTGAACTTTAAATGAATCAAAATATCACCAAAGCAGAAACGCTCTCTCCTGCTCAGTTCAAAGGGCAGAGAACAAAATAATCGGTTGAGTGTTAGTGATATAAAACACAGTCACACCAATAAAAACTCCTACCAACAGAAACACAGTAAACAAAGTTGCCCTCATGGTCGCTGTCATTTCATTTGGAGTGTTTTTAATGTGCAATGATTATTATTACCTCAATGCAACAGGAAAGAGAAGGAATGTTGGAATTTAATGCTGTTCATTTTCAATCACATCAGAGTGAAAGTGCATCTTCTAAAGAAAAATGAGCAATTTTGGTTGAAACCACAATGCCAATAATAGTTCCTCGTAGGCGATCACAGATCAAGGTCAGTAGACCTTTAGATCAGTCCTGCTCTCACATTCAGAAAAGTAAATATGCACCTTTGTTCACTGAAGTTAATCCAGATTTATATATCTTGTAATCAAAATCATGATTTTAGCTTCAGCCAGGTGGCCAGTCCAGCCAGCCTATTTTCTGTGTCTTGTAAACAGTCATTAAAATTAATGATGGACTAACAGTTCCAACAGTAAAGAACTTGCCCCGTCTGCTGAATATCTCAGGTTCTAGTAAAACAAGTGGATCCATCCTGGCTGCAGGCCAGCCAAGAAGTAGAAAGATTTATGAAAACTCTCAAGAAAACATTTCAAACAGCTGTAATAGAAAGGAAATCCATGCAACACCTGAATTGCAGAATTATTATCCTGCTACTCCATACAGTATTACCAGGGTCCCTCCAGCAACTACATTATTTAATAGACCATTTAATAGACTATTACGAATCTGGTTGTCTTCATTACAGCAAACAGGCAAATGCACAGATAATGGAGCTATTTTGTGAGTGGAACAACTGTTTGGAACTAAAGGTGAAACAACACGCTGATAAACAGAGAAGTCTCACAAATGGCAGAAGAATGCGTTATATGGGCTAAAACCCAAAAATTCAGATATTAAACATCTTCATTCTCATGCTATCTTAGCAAGCAAAAATAAATACATCAATAAATATGAATGGGAGTGGGGAGGCATGTGGTGCTAATTACCTGATATATATCGCATTTTAAAGTGCTTGCACAGATGTTGAACATTTTTTAGGGTGAGTGAAGACACTGACTGTTTCTTCAGGACAACCCCAACATCTGCAAACAATCAAGATGGAGACAAGGTCCAGCATTTCACATCGTTCTTACAGCACACGGTGATTTAATATTTGCAGGGTCATGATTCAATTCCAAAACAGACTGAGTGCGGATGAGCCACATGGTGTCTGATCCGAGGAGGTACGGAACGCATGAAAGAGAAAAACATGTTCACGAACATGCAGGAGTGCTCAGCACCTTGTAGTATCAGTTCCTAAATCAGCCCTAACCACCACACAGCAGGCAGCAGGGTAATCTGAAAACTGTTTGCCGTGATGCAAAAACTTCGGGATTAAAGAAAAAGAGAAAAGTAAAAATCAACTTTAAAAAGAAAGAGGGAGAAAGGGAGGGAGAAAGGGAGGGAGAAAGGGAGGGAGAAAGGGAGGGAGAAAGGGAGGGAGAAAGGGAGGGAGAAAGGGAGGGAGAAAGGGAGGGAGAAACTTTTCAAATACTAAACTTGCAGCACTTTTCACAGTGAGAGTCTTAAAGAGTTGCTAGTTGAGAAAATACATACATACTAAATACATACTGAATACGTACTAAAATATAAATTTACAAATAGCAACTGCCTCCTTCACAATCTCCCACACCGCTTGATTTAAATAATGACTTAGCAAAGAACCCCAGGTTGGGAGCAGCTGTCCCAGAGCTGGAGTCTCAGAGCGGCAAGACGTTCCCTGTCTCCTCCTTGGGATAACTAGGAAAAGCAGATATCTCCCATTTTGGGGCCAACAGCTCTCTCCTCTGTGCCATCTGCCAAGGTTGCAGAGCAGTGTGGAGGACTGCCAGGGCTCTTGCGAGAGATCCCAGGAGGAAATATCAGATATTATTTCTCTCCCCGTTGGCTTCCTTGGGTGGACCGGTCAGAGCTGTGACAGCCGCTCGCCGTGGTCTTCACGCTGCTGTGCTCGCGCATCCCTTACTCGAAACTCAGATCCTGGGTATCTGCAATGTTACTTCTTGAGAAAACGTAATCATTAACCAAACGGTAATTCGCCCCCTTTTTTTTTTTTTTTCGTTTTAGCACTTTAGAAAGCAAATTTAAGATTATCTTGGTATTTTCTACATTTTAATGAAGCAAAATTCAGGGAACTTATAAAACTTGCTTGTTCCTACAACAAAAAATATAACCTATTTTTTTCCAGATCTAAAGCATTCACACACTTTAAGTCTGAACTCTCAAGCTTTTCCAAGTCTGGGAGTGACTGTGGGTTTAACTAGGATCCCTCCCTCAGGTTTTTGTATTGAAGTTCATGACGGGTGCAGACCTGTGCCCAGATGTCCTAGGGCCGCTGCCAGTGTCCCACACTTGGGGACAAAGCAGGATTGTTTTGGTCATTTCTTTTTAAAATCACATTTCAAAAGAGTTCCAAACAGTTATGTATTGCTAGAATAAAATTAGCCCCTAATCTTGCTTTTCTAGTCTACACAGTGTAAATTAAAGCTGCTCTAAGACTGTTTCCTTCAAAAAAGCTACTGGTGGTAGTAACAAGCCATTTACAGCCTTGAACCTGAAATAAACAATTTGGACGTTTTGATTCTCCGCACACTTCAGCTTGAAAGGAAAGTAAAAGAAGCGTGTGGACTTGTAGCTCTGCCCATGTGCAAACAATTTTAAAGACAATTAACCTTTCAGTTATAAGACTAAATTACAGCAGCATGTTGGAGCAACCTCTTGTGCCTGTGCTTGGAACGCGCCACATCCAGTAGCTCTCACTTTGGGAAATAACTTGGAGAAAAAGCAAGTCCACTTTTCCAGAGCTCCTGAAACAAACAGGGATCCACTATTATTCGCGTTAAATATGCTAATATAATCTGAACAGAAAATCGGATCACTAGGAAAAATACATTCAAATATGAAAATTTTACCAGAGCCATCATTAACACAGATCAGGATGTCTAATGTAAAGCGTGTGCTCCAGTGGTCTTAAATACAAGAAAAAGTATGTCTTGGTAAATTAGTTCTCTGGAGGCCAAAGTTGAGAATGGAATAAGAGCAGATCTTCATTTTCAGCAAACATCAATTCTTTTTCATGGTAATATCATTAAACAATCCTGTCAGTGCAAAATTTCTCTGGGAGTGTTCCAGGACAAAAAGTACTTTTTCCTCTGGGATTTTTATCATGCCAAGTAATCAATATTTTAGCAATGTTTCACCCATTTAAGTGCAAGCCTTGCCACAGCAGGAACGTGACAACGTGTTTATCTGTGGCAGAGTTTGATGCGTTTCCAGGGTGGGTTGTTGTCACCTGGTGGATCACTGCAATGGGGACACAGGCTCTGGCTTTCGCTTTGGGAGTCAGCATTTTGGTAGGGTGCCAAAATGGGATATATAAAATGCACATGGATTTTTCTTTAGGTTATGGAAAGGTTCAGCTCCATGAGCCTCCCTGGAAGGACTGGGCTTGGTGGTCGGTTCCTGATGAGAACTGGTGGCTATGGCATGACCACGTCCACTGGAAAGATGGGAAACCAGGGCTCAGAACCAGATCTCACCATCAAACCAGGAAAGCATGTTCCCATCTGGATAGAAAATAAGGAAGCAGACCTCTGTTGTGAATGAAACCAACATCCAGATTTTCCTGCACCAGCCAGATTAACTAAATTTTGCTTTTTTCTAACTTTACAAAACATAAAAACAGATGAAAAATTATCTAAATTACCAACACAAAATTGTAACCTGCCCTAGAGCTGATGACAAGGCCCTATAATTCCCCAGGAAAACACATTTCACCAAAGCGATAACTCAGAAAATGCTGTATTTGTACCAGTAATTTTAGCGGCATCACGGGTGCCAGCACTGCCTCATGGAGAGAGCAATGAGAGGAGAAAATGGAAAGTTTTCTTACTTTGCGGCTAGGCTTCAGCCTTCTCCAGCTGAAAATTACTTCAAGAGAAAATAATTTCAAGAGATGGACTTTGAAAAATATATAAAACTAAATTAAAAGGTGTCACCACCTCCACGTAACTAAATGAACTTGCTTACCTTGTGATGCCCAATAAACGCTAAAACTTTGGCTTTTATTTTTCCCAGTTGTACTCCATGGAGTGCTACCACGTTCCTCCAACATCTGGGACTCATCTTCTCTCTCCTAATGCCTCACTGGTCTGCAGCAAAGACATGCTGAGGCGCAGATGTGCGGCGTCACGCAGGCTTAACGGCATGCGGAGGGAACAAATAAAAAGGTACGTGTTAACGATTAAAGGGGTAAGTGAGGATTTACATGGGGAGCGCGGAGGCAGCCGGCAAAGAGGCGCAATCAAGAGCAAAGAGGCCTGACTTTCTCACTTAGGCAGGGTTATTAGGCTGGGTTCTGCTGCAGGCTAATAGGCTTCATTAGAGAGAGGAGCAGCTCAAGTTCTCAAAGTCTTCTCTCCCCTCTCCGCACCATCAACCGCATGTGGCCACTTTTTGGGCTACACGTAGGGTAAGGCCGAGGATGAGGTGGATGTTTATAAGACATTTATCGTTATGTCATGCAGGGACACATCAGTCAAATCCTTTTTGTGCTTTAAGAAAAGGCAGACTTTTCCTACAGTGGTTCTCCGAGAGAAATTTGACTTTGTCGAAGACATGCATCTTTAAACCACGCCGCTGGAGAAAAGCTATTTCAACAAGTACATCTTTTATAATAAATACAAGGAGATTCACAACCAGAAAGGAAATTGTATTTAGGAATAAATTTGTGTTGGAATTTTATTACTAATTCATTACATTCTTAATCTGAAAAATCCTGAAGCAGCACAACTACTTTAGAATTATCATTAATAATTACACTGATACCGAATTCTTTCATACAAATAGTACAGTAGACTTAGAGATAGGACTCTTTGTAAACCTCCTGAGTGTTTGCAGGAAGTTTAATTCATTTCATATCTCCTTTAGTTTGCAAATGAGGTGTGAAACTATTGTCTGTTTCTAGAAGGTGTCAGCATTCAAGTGCCACGCGTGGTACATACGCAGCTCTGGTAAGTTAACGGATTGGCATGTACTGTCATCCACGATATCCAATGTCACGCGGTCATAGGGTGAGGTCACCCAGATCCTGTTAATTATTATAATTTATTGAGTCCTGACAGGGCGCTTGGCACCGTGGCAATGGCCAGGGTCACTTTGGAGCCTGTCCCAGGTCCGTGAGTCCCCATGGGCCCCTCTGGGAGAGAAGACGATGGGCAGGATCACCAGGGAATGCGAGGCTGGGCAGAACAACACCGGGACCCAGCGGATAAACCATGGGAAATCTCCAGCCCATCATTAGGAACTCCTCTGCTTCCCCAAGGAGGGAAGAGCTCCCGAGCACGTAAACATCAGGACAGCTCATTAATGAGATGCTGTAACCTCCCAGATACTTTTTTTTTTTTTTTTTAAAGGAAAACATGCTGTTGCCAAATATTTCTGTGAAGGAAGCAAAACAATTTTGCTAAAGAGATTTCATTTGAATATGTTGTGTCTGAGCCTCATCCTGGAGTATCTCAGCTTTCGTATCGGTCGCTGCTAATGAGTTTAGCTCCCTGGGTAGTGTGTGTCTGGTAAATTTTTCAAGAACTGATCATTAGCAATGTTTTGTATATTTTATTTTCTTGTTTTCACTATATATAGAGTTGTCATTTTTAATTCATTGCCCACTGGAATTTTACAACGGAAAACTTACATTCTCTTAAAAATAATATGAGCACGTTGGCACAGATTTTAATAGATGCATGCTATGCTGCAGGTGAAATTTTCTGATTCTAGTACAAGTACGTGAGAAACAAGGCAACACGGACCATGCTGAGAAGGCACAATGGTTATAGAGATAAGAAACATGCTCTTCCCATGGCAGGAGGAGTAGTGCACTGATAGCTTAGAAAAAAAAGTCCTAATTCTTCCATGTACATAATACAGCAATTGCCGTTTCTGGAGTGCACCACTACTCCTGGCCTCTGGCTTGAGATTAGACAATTTGAGCTCAGTAAATTGGGGATTTTGTTGGCACAAAAACCTGAGAATGCAAGTTTAATCCTGACTTATGGGGAGGGGGGTAACATAATCTTCTTACTTTACGGCATTTAAAAGCGCGTAGCAGAATCAAGTGGTTTAGCCTAATTTAGCTGTTTTTCTGTTAGATTTCTAAAACAAGACGAAATAAAATTTGCGTGTCCGTACACAGAACTTCTTTCCATAATGGCTGGAGAATGATTCTGGCAAAGAAACTCCCATACTGTAACACAGCGTTACAATGTAATACAGTGCTCATGGTTACCGTTCTCTTATTTTTCAGTTTACTACACCACTATGACATCGCCACGCTGGCATTTTTCCATATTATGTCACACAGAAGTTGGTCTGCACTTTGCTGCAGTGTCTCCTGCTCTGTCCAGGACCGTCACAGCTGAACCTGCAGCTCAGTGCGGGCTGCGCATCCTGGAAATGCAGCCACAAGGCTCCATTATCCCCTCTATAAAATTAACTCTATGTTTTCTAGTCATTTTTAACATGATCGAGGAGGAGAGACTTCTCCTACTGCAGATCTGCCCCTTTAAATCAGGGTTAAAACAAGACACTCACAATTCTCCAAAGCCTGTTGTAATGGGAAGCTTTCCTCTCTCCTCTGCTTTCTTCACCCCTATGGCCTGCAGAGAAACACTGAGCTCCACAGAAGTACGAAGCACTCCAACCCCAACTTCTTTCCATGTCATGGAAGACCAGAGAGAAGTCCTGCTAATGAATCCCATGTCTATAAAGCTCATAAGGTGGTGGGACTTGATGGTATCTCCCTCCCTTCAACTAAACGTCATAGAATCATAGAATTGGTTTGGTTGGAAAAGACCTTTAAGGTCATCGAGTCCAACCGTTAACCCAGCACTGCCAAGTCCACATCTAACTCGTGTCCCTAAGAACCTCATCTCCGTGTCTCTTCAACCCCTCCAGGGATGGTGACTCCACCACTGCCCTGGGCAGCCTGTTCCAATGTCCAACAACACTTTCCAAGAAGAAATTTTTCCTAATTTCCAATCTAAACCTCCCCTGGTGCAACTTGAGGCCGTTTCCTCTTGTCCTACCGTTTGCTCCTTGGGAAAAGAGAACACCACCCTCCACGCTACAACCTTCTTTCAGCAAAGTTTGGAGTGTCCTCTGAGGACAAACATCTCTGTTCAGGGAGAGCAAAGATTCCTACCGGCTCTATAAAAATGACCTCAGAAACACGCTGACATGAGTGAGTCATTTAGTGGCCATCACTGAATTCGAAAACCAATATACAAACTGTTTTCTCTCTCCGCACAGCAAGTGAGAGCGCGGCCTGGACTGGAGATGTCGGTACCCAAAGCATTCCCGTAGCGAGGTGCCAATGCGCTCATATCGCATCCCATCCAAACATCTTCCCAGCATAAACAATCCAGGTTTTGCATCTCTCAAAGCATCACAAATTAAACCAAAATCAACCACAACCTCACGCAGAGCATGTCCTGATTTCTACTTGAAATCACAACCGCATTTGCTATGATGCTCATTGATCACGAGGCCTAGCATTTAAAATATTGCAAAAAAACGTACCAATGACTCCAGTGTCTCTCAAGGAACGTATAGAGCAGAACAACATGGACGTTTTCCAGAAAACCGCACATATTAAATGAGAGTATATTTATCTGCTTTTGTTCATCCTTTGCAAACACGTTTTATTGTGACTAAAGAAGATGGGTAGGCAGAATAAGTTATTGGGTAACTAAGCCCAGATATCAGAGGACAAGGAAATATTTGACATGTTAGTGGTAATTTTTAATCAGAAAATCTGCACAAAAAAGAAGCAAATATATAATAAAATGATTCCACAGGAGAAAAATGTATGAGTTCAGCCTTACCTATACCCTTATAAATGGATTTTGTCAGCTCGCAGTCTTACAAGGCTCGTCGATAGTAAATTAAATTTGGTCAGTTTATAAAGGTATTGCTTTCATGTTTCTCTCATAAGATCTTACATTCCTCCGAGGTTTGGAATCACCTTGCTTCTCCTAGCTTGTCTTCTGTCTTCTATTCTTCATTACACAACAGATGACCTATCAGATATTTTTCTTCTACTCCAACAGATTTCCCATTGCCAACCTTCAATGAGAATAAAGCCTGCAAACCTTTTTATCTTCATTCCGCTGCTGTTTCCATCTCTTTTTTTTCTTTTACTTTTTTTTTTTTTCCTAAAGATCGTTTGCCAGCGTTGCTTTCTCAGTGTTACCCAGTGGAACAAGCAGTGTCTTCTGAACTGACAATTCTGACTTTTTGCTGCTTGTGATTTTTCTAAAGCATGACAACTACTTGCATGAAGACATGGTAAACCTTTTCAGATAAGGAACTCAAAAAAAGACCGGCCTTTCAAAGAACAGTAGTAGTTACTGTAGAATGAAACAAGTCTCCCATGTATTAATTTAATTCAGTTGTACCTTTTCCATGGCAAGAACAATTAGGATTATGACTTTTTAACACTTTTTTAATATATATATATTTTAGAAAAAGTGTACTATTACACTAAATGAGAACTTTTTTAGCAATATAAAAAAATCTTAATAATTTTTGACATATTTCATTATTTATAAGAAATATAAACAGAAATACATAGGAAATGGGTCACTGCCACTGTGTTACAGGTAAAGGCAGGTCTAAGGCAATACTAAGAAAAAAAAGACAACCAAAAATACACAACTATCCACTGCACACGTCTCATTTTCCACTTTGCAAATTAATTACTGGTTTATGAGTAGTCATAGGAGGGTACAGACAGATGCAATGTTTGTTACTGGCTGTTGTATATTTTTGGCAATTGAGCACAGAAGGGCTGACATAGACCCAGCAGCACATTTGAGATGCAGGAATCGGTGAAGTCGCAGAAATTAAATCCTTCCACCCCCAGGCACAGGTTTTCTCTTGCCAAATACTCAGAGTCCTGCCCACCCCACAGGCTGAAGTGTCGGGACAGCCAAGGCTTCTGCATGTGGCATGGCAGAATACATTTGGGTTTCATGCTCTTTTAGCAAAACCTCAGAGATTTTGCCCTCCTGCTTTTAAAGAGCGGTGACGCGAGCTCTCTACCCCATCAGCAGGGCACAGTGTCTATTCTTTGCCCCAAACCAAGGAGGATTAATAGAAAAATCACTGGTTTCTGAATGAAAGAAAAGGGTTCTTGAGCACATGCCTAGGAACCGCTTCTTGAATGATCTTGGGGTGACTAATTAGTGATTGGACTGATTAATGAAGCCAGGAATGGAGCAGGGACATGGAGGAAGGGCGCTGGAGCTGACACCACAGGGCTGTCTAAGGCAACCGTTGTGTGTTGGGTTCAGACAAGACCAACTTACAGCAACAAATGACATAAATCAGCAGTTCTCAGGTCCACAGGTCAGTCTGGATGCTCTGATGAAGTCTCTGCCATGCAGACAGTGAGCGGTGGCAGAGCTCGGATGCGGGTGATGTGGCTGGAGAGGACTCAGGCGATGCCGATGGAGCCAGGGATGCTGCCAGGAGAAGACTTAGAGTTTTCAGTCTGAGGATTGCAAAAGAATGATTAATGGTGATGCTAGAGATAGCGGTTGTTTTGTACAAGCCTTAATACAGTTCATAGAAGTTCAAGGATTCTTTTTTAGAGCGAAAGACATTACCCATGCCGTTATCTCCGCTCTTCAGAGGGAGTTTTCATCAATACTCCAGCTGGGTGAAACACTATTAAGACATACAGACTGAGGACAGCAACTGCTATAAATGCGGCGGAGGAGGATAAGTCAATAGATCCTTACACACAGAAACAAAACTATTTTATCCCTCTTCCATAATGGATTGGGAGAACAGCTATCAGGTTATATTATCTTATTGTAAATGTGAACGGAGGCTAATAGCCTTCTCCAGTGCTAAATTAAAAGGAGGATTGAATCAATATATGCGAGAAGATGAATCAAGTGTCCATTTCCTTGAACTGATAGCAAAAATAATGTGATAATGCATGAGAAGCCCTACTCTAACACTGCCAGCATGTAACGGTAGAGTTTTCACTCAATGCCAGTGAGAGAATGAGGCTCTTCTGACTTGGGAAGTCAAAAATGAGACTTGATGTAAAATGCATTGCAAAAGGAAACAAGCACCGTGAATTCAGCTACTTACCAATAACTTTTGCTCAGCAGCAAATCTGTCAACTCATTTGTTTTTCACTCCTGCTAGATTGGAAGCAGTGCAGAACAGATCCTTTAAAATCATCTATTATCATATCCGCTGCTGTTTGTTCACGCTGGCAGCATCTCCACTGTAAGTGATGGTCCTGTAACGAGTCCAAATTGGCTTTAGGAGTTATTTTGCAAAACTAAAAGGCAGCAATCAGAAATACATCACCTGCTCTCTGCTGACTTTTCCAGGGCCAGGAAAGAGAGTTTAAAGTAGAGAGCGCACGTGATATGACTCAATCGCAACCACCTCCTCACAGAGCATCTTCTTCACGCCATCAGCACCTCTCATCATCTTTAATTTTAGAGACAACTGAGCTACAATTGCAAAAGGGCGCTGTTACAACCGCCGTTGTGTTTTTAGTAGTACTCATTAATCTCACAAGCTTTTTTAACAGCGTAGCATGTTCGTCACTGAGGTAATGTGCAAGAGAAAAAGAGATAAAGGAGAAATGGCCATTGACGTTATTAATGTATTGATTGGAGTAAAGAGCCTGGATTCTGTTTCCAGCTCTGTCACAGACTTTCGATGTGACCTTGAGCTTCTCCCTTTCTTCATCCCATTTCCCCACCTGTACAATCAGGGCAATCATAATTCCTCACCCCTCACCTTCGTGCTGTAACGGGCAACAGATATTATCTTTTGACAGAGCACTAAAGCATCTCTTCTGAACCCAGTTTGGTAGGATATAATACAAATATAACCTTTTCCTGCACTGCAAAATCGTTTTCCTCAAAAGATAATTAAAGACCTGTATGAGTATGGCTCAGAAGCTGTTGAGGATTTTAAATCACCTTACCATATACTTAATATTATTGGTATCTGCAAGAGTCATACAATAACCGAGGTTGGAAGGGATCTCTGGAGGTGGTCTAATCCACCCAGAGCAACAGTTTGACGCTTGTATTCCCAGATAATAAAACTGCACAATACATATGCCTGTTAGTTAATCAGAGATACAACCCAGAACAGCTGAAGACAAGACCATCCTGCTGCACACCAGTGAGACAACCTCCGTTCTCAGGGAAATTAAGGCGAGTTGTCTAATTCCATCAATAATTTTCATCTTTGTTTCAATCCTATTTCAGCAGCTTCTACTCATCCTTTGACTAAACCCCAGGACTCTTGAGCCTTTCTGGAAATTTTTGCTTCTTTTACTCTTCCCCTTCAGTATCACTTTCCTCCTTTGCCACCTTCATCTTCTTCTGCAGAACATCCTACAACGGACCTTCAGCTTCTGACAATGAGGTCGATGGCTGAGCAGCTTATCCATATAGACAGTTTAATGTCCATTTTAATACAAATAACTCTCAAATCTACCTCTCCGGTCACAATTTGTCACCTTTCATTCAGCCTTGTCTTTCACTCTCTCTGTTGACACCTATTCCTGAATGTCTCAGTGTAAATTCTAATTTAAAGTGACCAAAATTGGATCCTGATCTTTCCTCTTAAGACATCCTCCTTTCCAAATTCACTGTCAGTCCTGTCAATACTCTCATCTTTCCTGTCATTCAGAACTGTAAATGAAGGGGTCACCCGTGGTGACATCCTACCTTTAAAATTTTAGCCAATTAACGGTGACTAGAGTGACAGAGAGATGAAGATAATGAGTAGCTGTGCTATTATTTGTAAATATATCTTTGAACTTTGGTTTTTAACAGTAAAAAGTGTTATCTTAGCCTTATACCTAGATGAGCTAAATCTATTATAAAATCTGGAAATAAAACCTAGAAACCATTACAGATTTTATCTAACTTCTCCAGAAAAAAAAAAAGTCAGATATTAACAAGAAAGGTTTAAAAAAGGTTCCCTAATTAGGAAAGGGTGCTAATGGATAGTTTATAAGGTGAAACATAAGAGTTTATATATTTGATTAGGACTTTTAGAAAGGCAATGCATTCACAATATCCACATGTGCATCCAATGCTTTCCCAGAAGAGGATATAAATTCCAAGTTGTATTACGGGTAAGAGCGAAACTCCTGTAAGTTTATACACCCTATAGCAACAGGGACCCCATCAAGGTCATATATGTGCTTCCACTATATTAAATTAACACAAATACCATTAACCAGGACCTGCCTGGTGATACTGGTTTGCGGGGAGGGGTGCGGGCAGAGCTCAGGTAGGGACCTCGGCGGAGGGCTCAGCGCCGCGTCCGTCGACAGAGCATCTGTTCACGCACCGCGGGATCTCAGCGGTCGGCATGTTCTTCCCTGATCCGTGCCCAGGTGGTGTTGTCAGACAGAGAGACGGGGGGAAAGAAAAGCTAATAAATCAGACAAGCGCAGGGAAGGGAACGTCAGGCAACGCGAGGCCAAAACGTGGCTCTTTCTGCAGAAGGAAATTGGTGGAAGGACTCGTAGGAAGGATGCGACCCTTAAGTCCTGACGCCATCCTCCCCTCGCAACAACCCCGTTCCTGGTTATTAGTGCAGGGCAAAGAGCAGAAATTCTTGTGAAAACTCCCATTTAAACATATATTTTTTTTTTAAATCACAGCTACTCTAATATCTCCAAGGTTTCCTGCTTCCCTTCCTACTTGCTACAGCAGTTTTTTAAACATAATAATTCCTGACTGAGGCTGCCAGGCTCTGTCATGTGGAGAAGCTCCACGGCTCTCCTCGCGCTGCCGGCCTGTCGTCCCGCTGCACCTCACACATGCCTCCTGGCTGTAGATGCTTTCAAGATCCCCCAAAGGCCCCTCCACTCTGTCAGAAAATAAGTGAGCATCTTGTTTCTGTGCATGTTGTTTTCTAACTTTTTTTTTTTTTTTTTTTAGTGTAAGTTCTGGAACAAACTAAGACATTGCCTTGAAATGGGAAAAAAAAAAGTATGGTCTGCTGACTGCCAGGCCTTGCAGATATGTGAGGAGCGTCAACTAAAGTTGTCCTGGCTGAGCTGTACTTTGAATCAGATAAGAGTATTCGAAGTTCATGACAAGCATGAAACTACAAACAGCAGCTTTGCAGAGCTGGTTTTGGTCCTGCAAAGATACTTAACATAGATCAGACAAATTAAAGTCTTACACAACCTGAGCTGGCTCATTTAACTTAATGTAAATGCATCTTGAAACTCAAGATGATGCTGAGTGCTTGGATAAAAAGAAAGCAGGCCCTTCCTAGATGACACAAAGGAAAACTGAGAGTAGAGCTGAACAATATTTTCCAATCAAAGATTCATTTGGGATTCCACCAATGTGCAAAGGAAAGCAAGGTTTATCGTATGTTTTACAAAACAGAGAGCATATCCCAGCATTGGCTGTTGCTAAATCATCATGATGTTCATGTGAGTGCAGAGACCTGAGTCTCTGTGATCTGTGGTGAAATTTCCTACATCCGAGATGAATAATCTGACCACACTGTGATTTTTGCACTTTCGTACATTGAGCATCCTGAAATTGAGACATGTCTTGGCACGGAAGTTTTACCAAAATTGGAAGTTCGGGCTTTCCTAGCAGGTGAGCCTTTAGCAGGGCAAGAAGGGAAAGGCAGCAAAACTGTTCCAGGCAGGCCAGCTCAAGGAGGTCTAAATAATACAATAAAGCAACTTGAATATGTATCTTCCTCCAGTTAGAATCTGTAATAGTCTATGAGACTTCTCTAAACGGGTACTGCTATTAGCATTGCATATATATGCTTTTTCCATTGTCCTGGTAGGACCATCTCGTCATCACCACCAGTATCGAGCATTTCTGTAAATGTTACACTTAACTAGTATTAAAAAAAAAAAATAAAAATAATGCAGAAATAAAAAGAATTCAAGTCCCACGCAGTGCACTGGCTATGGTTAGCCTGGGGCAGAGGCAAGAAGTGGCCTGGGGGGTTCAGCCCCTCCACACTTGGCTCTGCTGGAGCTGGATGAAGCAATGGCCATCATCAAGGCAGCAGAATGCCTGTTTGTCATCTTTCCGTAAATCAAAAACTGGACACAGAAAAGCTGTGGTATCACTTGTAAAATGTGTAAGAAGCAGCTAAGAATCAATATCAGGTCAATCATTAAAAAAAACAAAATAAAACCCAAAACCAAACCAAAACAAAAACCAAAATCAAAGAAAGGGGAACTATCCATCCTGGGGCAATGCTGCATTTTGTCAGGAGGAGATCTGCCTTGCAACCTTTTATCAGCAACTTACTTCACACCTATTTTGGGGGAAATTTGCATTAAAAGCAATGGCTTCACACCTTGACTCGGCCTTGCCCGCAGCAGCCCCAGGGTCTTGCCTTTATCAGCACAAATCCAAGGAGGACAGGTTGATGCCACTGTTGCCTGTGTCCCCTCCGACACCCAGGAATGGGGACAAGGAGCTGTCACCCTCCTGTGTCCTCGCCATTTCCCCAAATTTTGTCCCCTTTGTCCTGGCAGAGAAGCGTGTCCATAGCAGCAGGACCACATCTCCCAAGGCAGGGGCTTATTTTGTCTTACTTTGCCAGCTTTTAATAGCTGATGCCTGAAATCAGACATCTGCCCGGTGTACTAAAGAAACCCTTGTATTTGTTTGCATCAGGGCTGTTGCTGGTATGCCCCGGAGTGGGTGGGATGCTCTACAAGAGCAGCGTATAAATACACTCTCGCAATTTATTCCGTATCAAAGCACTTTGATTTACGTAGGAAATAAAGTACCTTCTCCTGCTCCATTCAGATGTTATATACAGATTTAATCACAAACCCCATGATACTTAGCATTCCCCACAAAGCTGTGCTTTTCTACGTCTCAGATTCCTTTCCTTTCCTTTTCCTTTTTTTTTTTTTAAGTACCCATAAGGTTTAAAGAAAAAAACCAAAAAACACAAACAAACAAAACCCACAAAACAACAACCAGAAGGCAAATACAAGGATGCCAGTGACATTTTTCTTTCTATAATCTGATTCTTAAACCAAAAGACACAACCTGGGAGACTCACCTCAATTCCTGAATGCTTGGAATTGCTTGTGCATTATGAGACATGCTCCGTCATTTGCATATTGCACATTATAAAGAATTGAATGCCACAAGTGACTTGAAATTGCAGCAACAAAAAGGTGCACAGTCTGCTGGGGGGAAAAGGGTAAAACGAGCAGGAAGGGAACAGAAGCAAGGTCCTGGATTCAATTTAAGAGAAGAAAGGGGTCCCATGAAAGCAATAAAAGCTCAGGAAAAGGAGTATAGAGAAAAAGAGGAAAAAAGAGAAGGTCAAAACAAAGATACTTATGTGAACCACCAAAGCTTTGTCAGGATTGAACTTCAGAACCTTCCGAGGTTCCAAATGAATCATTCAATCCTGGACTCCAACCATGTCCCCACACTCCCTCCTCCTCCTCTCCAGCCCTTCCTCACTGTTCTCTCCCCAAAACCCCTTTCTGAGTCCCCAGGTAAGGGAGCTGCAATTCAGCTTCATCCCTGCTCGCGGGTCTCCAGGATTTAGCGTGGAGAGACCTCTGGAGCGGGTCTGAGCTCGGGAGGCAGCAGAAGGAAAAGCAGGTGCAGCAGCTGAGCAAAAATCTGTTCAGCTCTCTCTGCTTCACTAGATGCAGTATATTTAAGACAGATTGCACTTACTGCCTCTCTTGTTCTTAAAAACATACTGTTTTATCTATGCACACACATATTCTAAAAGCATGTGGGATAATTCATGCAAAAGACTGTATCAGAAGAAGTTCTCACATGTATTTGGTATGATTCTGGCAAAATTCCTCCCTCAGTACAACTTCTGAATGGCACAAACCACTTACTGTTGATTATTGAGCAGATAAAGAGATAAAAGCAACATCAAATCTTGGCTTTTCTTTTCAGAAACACCTTTGAGTGTGTTTCTCTTTGCTGGGGGCTGTCTCTAACCACCTTACCAAGCTTCCCCAATGGCTTGGGGTCATTCTTAGATAATCCAACATCATCTTCTGGTTTATTTGGAATACATGTTTTCTTCAGTGGTTTCAAAAGTTCTCGATCTTTGGAAACTGTACGAGCCACATCCTATATTAGCATATCCTCCAACCTTGGATAATTACCCATTTTCTCCATAAATATTGTAAGGGAATTCTCACTTAAAACAGACTACACCTCTGAGCTCTTGTTTTCAGTTTCATTCAGCCACTGGCATTACAGTTTCCAAAAGCATCCTTGGTAGTCATTAGCACTGAGGCCCTTGAAAACTTCTCACCCCTACTCCTTCACATCATGTTTACACTTCTTAAATCACATTTTTTGGTGATTTTTTTGCCTCTCACAGAGGAGAGTTTGAGAGCAGATGTAGAAGCAAGCGACGGCAGGTTGCGACGGAGGGGTGAAATAACCATTAAGCAACTCAAGATCAAAACGTAGAAGTAGTCTTTAAATTTAACTACAATAATATACAGAATATACCTGTTGTTTTAAGCAGTTTTCTCTTTCTTGAATGTCTGGTGGTAGTCAGATTTTGCAGTCAAAATTCAGCGCTGCTTTCATTCACGTGTCATTTATCCCTACATGTGTTTCTCCACACGCCATGCTTGCTGCTAAATGTCTATTCCTAAACCAGTAACCACAACTGTAAGGGGGCAAAAAAAAAAAAACAACTAAAAAGAAAAAGAGATTTACAATTTGTACCTTGTGGCCATGATTTTTCCCAAGACAGTTTTGTAATATGATGTACATTCCCTTTACCCAGCTCTGACAATCATCACCCTTGCGCTTCTGAGGAAGAGTTAACCTGGATTGCCTAATTTCCACGTCAAATCTATGTCTACTAGAGAGAAACAGACACTCAAATTACCATCAAAATCAGATCCAGCAGCAGGTTGGGAATGGTTGGAGCCAGGGAGAGACTGACCCAGCGCCAAAGGATGTCTCTGGGAATTACCACGTTGCCATCAAGATATTAGAATCATAGAATGGTTTGGGTTGAAGGGACCTCCCCAGCTCCCCCAGTGCCCCCCTGCCATGAGCAGGGACATCTGCACCAGCTCAGGTTGCTCAGAGCCCCGTCCAGCCTGGCCTGGGATGTCTCCAGGGATGGTTCAGCCACCACCTCTCTGGGTACCTGGGCCAGGCTCTCACCATCCTTAGCATAAAAAATTTCTTCCTCGTGTCCAACCTAGGGGTACAGCACCCTCAGCTCTCTTGTGACGAGCTGTGGCTTTGATGCAAGAACACAGTCGTCTTGTGAAAAATGAGCAGTAATTCATTATAACACCCTTCAGCAAAGGCATTACATGAAGAAAATACTGGATCATTGGCAAATATGTCAAAAAAGACCAGAGACCAAACTTGGCTTAAGTGTCTTCTCTGTCTTTCCTGGGACGACAGATGGAGCCTACCGCAAAACCCTGGCGCAGGACAGAGGGAAAGGTGAGAACTTCCGTGCCTGCAAAGGTTTCTGCTTAGAACACGGCCACATGATAAAGGCAGGTTCGAGGTATGAAAAAAAAAAAAACAGCCAAGGATTTTAAACTTTGCTCATATATATTCTTCAAGTGGTGTTTAATACCGCTCCTTTTGTTTGTTTTGACAATGGATCTTATCTTTTGGTAAGGGCTGTGTTCAGGACTATTATTACCCTCTATAAAAGCCTCATAGTCTTTCTTTCCACTTGTTCAGCACACCAGAGTGGCATAGCAAATTTAATCGAAGAACGCAGCTCCAGGGAGAGCCTTTGGAGACTCTCCCCTTTTTCATAAAGCTGTTATCTCCTCTTCCTTGTGTTGGGGATGCATAAAAATCACAAAAAAGTCATTCTGAGTATATTCTTCCTGATAATTATTGTCAGACTCCGAGATAAGTACCCTACGTGATGTAATGTGTGTTAGACCCGGCTCTCTGAATGCAAATCCTGCAACACTTATAGGCCCAAACAATGGTCGCCCTAAACACTAGGGCCTGGTATTTTGCCACAGACAAGAGAGAGCTTTGATTTTTTGTGTTTCGATAAGGCGCAATCTGGGTGCCTTTATCTCAGCTGTTATATTTAAAGATGACATTCTAGCCTTGCAGCCTTGCCTATTGTTTTGACCCTGATTATCTCCAAATGTTGTTGTTTAGTCAAACTCACCAGTTTAATGAAAGGCCTGCTCCCAATTTAAGGAAAATTATTTAAATGCAGAGTATCCTATACACGGCGGTTTCGAAAAGAACTAGGCGGTTAATCAAAAGTTAATTGTATAATTCTCATGCAGATTAGGGCCTCTTGCAAATGAATCCCAGGTTGTGATTATTAAAAAAAGGGAAAGTGCTGGAGCAATGCACAAGGGTCTCCAGACTGGTAAACAATCAGCTAAGGTTTAATTTGTGGTAAACAAAGTGCTGATACACTAGGGGTCTCCAAAGGAGACAAAAAGGTGAAAATAAATTAAAAAACAACATACAGATATGATCTTTTTGTTTTTAGGCATCTTTCAAAAACACAGGCTAAATGAATAAAAAGTAATCCATTAATATTTACTGGCAGCATCCTGGCAAAATGCAAATGATAGCAATTCTATAATTATACTCCAGCCCTCGGACAGGGACCCTGATCACGCAATGTCGCCACCACCTCCAATAGACATCTCTGTGGTGCTCCTGCGTAAAATAAATTGCTATAATGAACAGTTTCATTAATCACAAACTGTTTCTCTATATGCCAATAAACAACCTTGGCAGAAAAGGGCACGAGCGGTACATTTAAAGCCTCTATGTGGGCTTTAAAATTATCTGTTTGAGCAAAGGAATAAACTAGTAGTACTGCTTTCCATGCCAAAAAAATCATTGTCGAGTTAAAAAACAGAGCTGTTGTTCAAGTCAATCTTCATATTGAAGTGGTGAAAATTATAGCGAGTTGTTTTCCCTAGTTATAGCTACTTATGATGAAAAGTAAAAGTGATGTGAACACAGTTCGGGGAAGGTCATATGTGACTGCAAAGCCCACTGCTGTCACGGGGGATAGTGAGAACCAGCAATACTTGTCTGGCTGCCCAGAATTAGTCTATTATTAGCGTATTTGTTTACCGATGACAATATGCTGGGTCCTGTCAAAACCAGAACGCAGCAGCATCCGCCGGTGAAGACACAAGCTGCTGTTAAACCCTTGTCCCACAGCAGCTCCATCCCGGGATGCGGGCGCTTGCTCCTCAACCTTCACGGGACGGTTGGGGTCGGAAGGGACCTCTGGAGATCATCTGGTCCAACCCACCTTCTCACTTTTCACTTGGTAGAGAGAATCTGAGCTGTAATTTTTCTCTGCAGGCTCATCCTTTTAGCTTTTAATTAAGAACAGGAGCCTCAGCCAAACACAGGTCATTTAGGCAAAAAATTCAAAGCTGGTCACACTCTGGGTAATATCCTAGAAGAGGAAAAGAAAGAATTATATCAGAGAATTACATTTGTATACACACAGGCACAAAAATATATATGCATCTGTAAGCATATAAATAATGTGTATGGATATATATGTATGTGTTAAACCATAAAAATAATTTAAGGTATTCTACGCAAAGCAGATTTCCAGGGAGAAACGGCACTGCTGTGACAGCGGTCACTGTCAGATCCACAATTGAACATTAGCAGAACATGCTGAGGTTTTGCCAGGATTTGGCCCAGTTTCTGAATGCATGAAATTAAATATGGAAGCAGGGATGTAAACAGCAAATAACTGCAAGAATCTCTCATTCTGCCTTCAGTTACAAAATGCTATCATCAACTACAGTTTCAAGAAGAAACGGATACGACACACTTCTAAATACTCAGAAATTTAAAAAATTGTAATAACCTGCAACGTATAAGGATTCAACAGTAACCATTGCAAATTTTAAAGAGACTCTATAAAAGATAACCACCAAAGACAGCAAAGCCGCCTGTAACTCACGTTGCAGCCTTCATCTGGAGGTGAAGGGAACGCTACGTGACAGTAATTAGTAATTAAAGGCAAACATGTTTAGTTGCCAGTAAATTTTTAAAGATTACTATGAATCAACAAAATTTGTCTCTAAAGGGAGCTTGCTTTCTTTTTTTGTCTTTTACAGTATCATTCTTACTTAAAACACTTTATTTCAAAGGAAAAGAAAAATGTTGCTTTACAAATAAAAGCCTAGGATGTATTAATTGCACTTCACTAACTTTAAAAAATATTCAATGCCATATATGTGTATTATTATAATTATAATAATTTTCCAGGGAGCTGAAATCTGGCTGAAAACATTTCGGAGCTCCACTGCAGTATTAATATGTGCATCTATAGGTACCCTTCAAGTACAGGACAAGTAAATAACTCTGCAGCAAAAATCTGCTGTGTCGGGTCCTTTGCATGGAGTTTGTTTCTCAATAACCTCTGCAACCACATCTGCAAGTCACCTGTGACCATCTGCCCCTTAATTATTATTTGCAGGGATTTTCTCTGTGTTTGTAAGACCAAAAGCAAAGGAGATTTCCTGCAAAATGCCAAAAACCCGGAGCCACGATAGCGGCTCCCAGAGCGGCAGGTGGGAGCCCCGGGGCTGTGCCAGGGGGTAGTTTTAGAAGACCAAGGAACTTATCTAGATACATATAAACATTTATAAACTGTGCATTGTTCCAGACGTGTAACACACCACAAAGAGTTTGTAATTATTATTTCTTTTAACAGAGGAACCCCAGAACAGTAGAGACCTTTAAATAGCACTGCCCGGGGTGCAGGTAAGGGTAACGTTGACTTTTCAAATATTTCAATCAGACCATCGCAGATACCTAATAAATCTTACATCAGAGAAAGACTTCTGAAACGAAATTGTTCAGTAATATGCATTTTCGATCAAAACACAAGGGAGACTTTAAAAATTTACTGCGCATAAATAAAATATTTGATCTTTCTGATTCTTATTTCCCAAACCCTTACAGACACTTCATACTAATATTGACATTAAACTCCGATATTGATGTCAGAATGATAAAACAGAACTGTGCGCTCTAAATATTTTAACAGGATGCAGTGGGATGTTTCCACAACAATATGTGTTTTTTAAGGGGTTTTTGGGATAACTTCACCACCGGTGTGATATGCAACTGTATTGGGGCTGTTCCATGCCCAAGGAGGTGACGGCAGCTGGGGAAGGGGCTGGAGCACAAGGGTGATGGGAGCGGCTGAGGGAGCTGGGGGTTCAGCTGGAGAACAGGAGCTGAGGGGAGACCTTCTGATCTCTGACCTGCCTGAAAGGAGCTTGGAGCCAGGGGGGTCGGGCTCTGCTCCCCAGGAACAAGCGCCAGGACCAGAGGAAACGGCCTCAAGTTGTGCCAGGGGAGGTTGAGGCTGGACCTGGGGAACAATTTCTTCCCTCAAGGGCTGTGGGGCATTGGAACAGGCTGCCCAGGGCAGTGCTGGAGTCACCATCCCTGGAGGGGTTGGACAGACACAGAGATGAGGTTCCTAGGGACACAGTTTCTAGAATTACAGAATCATTTTGGTTGAAAGAGACCCTTAAGATCATCGAGTCCAACTGTTAACCCACCCCTGGCACCGACCCATGTCCCTAAGAACCTCATATCCACATCTGTTCAATCCCTCCAGGGATGGTGACTCCACCACTGCCCTGGGCAGCCTGTTCCACTGCTTCACAACCCCTTCCATGAAGAAATATTCTTAATATCCAATCTGGTAGTGGTGAACTTGGCAGTGTTGAGTTAACAGTTGGACTCTATGATCCTTAAAGTCTTTTTCAACATAGGGTTTGGGGGCAATGTTTGCAAAAGCCACCAAGAACTGAGATGGCTCCTACCTCACCCACAGTGTTCATGGTCCTCTGCTGCTGCCTGGGTCCAGGTGAGTCTGGAGAGATGCTCCAAGGGGTCCTTGGCCAACCCTTCAAGGCTGCAGTCTTCTCCTCAATGGCAGCACCCATGGCAGATCCTGGGAGCACAGAAGTTAAAAATGCCCTGCGGATGCATGTCTCTGGTGGGGTCTGGTTCCATGGAGCCGGGGCCACCACGTCCTTATGGATCAGGTGAGCTGAGAAATCTACAGAAAGCCACAATTCTTGCTAAAGCACATTAGATGGCTGCTTAGGGCAACAACTAAAAGCACAGTCTCCATGGCATGTCTTACTGTTTCTACAGGAACATTACACACTTTGTTGAATTTTCTTTCTTTAAAAAGTTATTTACATTTCTCTTTTCATTGTAAAAAGTAAGAGACCAGAGCCAACATCAAAAATTAGTATCTAATCTGCTTTAAAAAACAGAAAAAAAATTTGAATTATTAGAGCCAGGTTGCACGGGAATTGTTACAGAAATCAATATCCAACATCAGGAAAGTATCTACAAAGCACCAGATGGTCACTAGTAAAATAAAGCACATGAGAACTAAAATACTGTCTTTCAAGGGGAAAAAAAAAAAAAAAAAAAAGACTGTGAATTTTCCTCAGGGGAAGACAAAAATAACCAAAATTAAATTCTTTAATTTTGTTATAAGCTTGTTTTGCTAATCCATGTCTCAGCACAAAGGTGGGCTGCAGGGTCAGCAACGTGTCCTGGCCAGTGTGCCCATGTCCCAGGAGCTGCTCCTGCCTCCACGTGGCCAGAGACACCTGGTTTTGAGCTACGCAGCCAGCAAATTCAAAGCAAAAATTTCTCAAAATACACGTTTGAAAAGGATGTAGCATAAGGTGTGAATAAGGAGCGAAGGGAGGAATCAGTGTCTCACTTCTGATGTACCTCCCCTGGGCCAGGACCAAGCCAGCAGCACCCTTTGGTTGTGCCATCTCTACTCCTGGAGCTCAGACCCTTTCCCAGCCGGAGCAGGGCCAACCGAGTGACCTGGATGGTTTCTCCTCCTCATACTTGGCATTTTCACCACTCTTCAACACGTGGCTGAGTTTATGGGGTCTTCTTTTCCAGAGCAGGAAGGCTGGGAGGTCTTTGCAAAGCCATGTGGTGTTTCTCTCTTTTTTTCGCTTGGTCGCGTCTCCAACATGCATTGAGCCACGCATAGAGAGTGCAAAATTCTGGATTCAGCCCAGCGACGGGAAACTATGTACAAATAAACACATTTTAAAAAATCAATTTAGTCAAACACAGAGTTAAACTAGAAAACACAACTCATAGCTTATCAGTTACCAAAGGGTCATTTTTAATTCTTTGAAGCCAATTTGTGACTTTTACTATCTGTGACCTCATTTACGGGGGATCACCCATAAACATGACCAGTTTGGCAGGAATTTTCGGTTGGTTTTGTTTGTATCTAGATATCCCTCTGATCTGCCTGAACCAGCCACTATTCCTATTATTTCAACTAAGGAATAACTCCATTACCTGGAAATTAATGGCTGGACAAATGGAATCCTAAGCACTCTCAATATGAATTTGGCATATCTATAAAGGAGTGAGATCATTTTCTTGATTTTATATTTATGTCAGGTTTTAAGGCACTGAGGTCACCTATGCAAATCCCCCTACTGTCAGCTTAAGTGCAGAAAATATGCAGAGGTATTAATTTGGTAATTTATACTCTTCCATGAATCAGTCATAGAAACAGCCGATGGTTCTATTCACAAATGCCAAGACTGTAGAAAAGCAGGTTAGACAGCAAATATAAATTAAAATTATAAAGCATGCAACGATAAATATCTCAAAGAAGATCCTGTTTCAAGTTATACTTTATTTCTCCCATCTATTAGATACCAGGTCAGTATTTCTGCTATTGCAACAAAACTTGAAATACTCGTAAGCTCATACAAAATGAATTTGGCCGTATAGCTTCATGGACGCTACACTTTGTGCAACAACCTACAGATGAGTCGTCATTCATCTTTAATTCATTTAAAATAAAGTGACTGCATGACATCACACTGATATTTCCTGAGATAGTAACAGTTAGCTGATGTCACACACATTCTAAGTAAATATGTCAAAATATATTAGCGAATATTTTTATCTGGCCAACTACCAAATTAAGTCAACAGAAAACAAACTGGGTTGAAAGCAAACATTTCCATTTTTACAGTCAGTCTCGAAAGGGAAAGAACAAATTATTTATAACGCTGCAATTTTTACATGCAGGCAAGACCTTTCTCTTTAGGCTTTAGGAAAAAGAAAACAAGGACCATATTACAAGCAAGCTTATTTTCAAGTCTGCACAAATTCCAATTTCTTAGGTGTACAAGGTAGCACTCCCAGAAGACCGTGATTCATAATTCTGTCTAGAAATGGGCTAAGTATCACTTGCTGGTTTAATGTGAACATTGTGAGAGCTTGGGAAAAAGACCAGATTTTTTGTTGTTGTTTTTGGTGGTTGTTTTTAGAGAGACAGACACTGTTTCTGTCTCTCTCATCCCGGCCCCGCTGTGAATCACACACACAAATTCTGGCACCTCTCGAATTTGCATTTCACCCAACCCTAAAAGGCAAATGGCAGCAGCTTCGCAAGCCTAGAGAGACTCATTCCAAAGAGTCTGAACCTCTGTCACACAGCTTGCTGCAGCTTTAAATAATAAATAACTTGTTTTCCACATTATTGACCCATTTGTCATACAAGCCGATGGTGGCAGAGCGTGATGCCCGTCTCCGTCCCCGCAAACCTCCGTGTCCCCGTCCCCCACATGTTGCACGGCACAGAGATTTAACGTCAAACCCAGCATCAGGTGGAAAGCACCTATCTTGGTTTTATCTCCGCTTTATTGTTGCTTTCATGCCTGTTTGTTTTTTCCAGAGATAAAGCGTACCAGAGTCCTTCAGCAGGAATATCTGATAGCACAGATTGCAGCAGAGGTGACATCTCAAGCTGTACCATCCCGGTGACTCCAGTCCCCAAACCCACTTGCTCTTAATTTGCTCAGATTCCTGTGGAGCTGAAATTTTCCATGTTCGCTCTCTCCGCCCAGAGGCAAACAGTTACCTCTCAAAGAGTCAACAGAACCTATTTTGCTCTCTGCGAATGTTTACAAAAAAGTTTGCTTTAGTCCTGCAATCAAGAAATGTTCATGTGCAGTTCAGTGGCTGAGTGGTTTTGACCATTTCCCAGACATTAATGGCTCTGAGGAGCAAATAAAGTTTGAAGGAAATGATCTTGCTAGGTTGGGAACTCTGATTCTCACGAATTTTGTCAGAAAGCTCATTTGCAGTATTGGATTTTCAACTAGGATTTTAATTTAGGTCACAGCTGTGGGCACTGGTTATTCAGAAATTCACTTAAAATTGTTCGGCTCGATACATTTTTTTAGAGAACACCATATAGACCGAAGCCTTTCCTGCTCTGTAGACATTAGGAAGCACATGGTGTGTTTTGTAGAAGGGATTTGTAGAACTGTCCTTGTGTTAAATATCTTTATTACCTGTTTTGGGGCAGAATCCTGCATATCAGCAAGATCTTACTCTCTGCACCCAGAAATGGTTGTGTCCAGATTTGTTTGTACTAGGTAAGTAAAGAGGAAAGAAAATGTTATTGTGCTAAACTTTGCTAAAATTGTATTGCAGTAAATGCTGCTGAACTGAATTTTATACTAAGGGGGAAATCCCCTAGAAAATAGATTAAGCTTAAATGACACTGAAAGAGAATGACTGTTAGTTAATCAAACCAGCACAACCACAAATTTTGCTTAATAGAAATGTGTTTAGCTAGTGCCAAGGAGTTAACCAGGTATTAAATAAGCAGAAATTATCCAGCCTTTAAATACAATTTGCCAAATAAAGATTAAGAGATTTCCTGGGTACCCAAGAGAGTTTGGTGACAGGGAACCAAAGTTTCAGAAACGTCAAACCAAACGGCTCTAAAAGTTTCAGCGTTAATTTTCGGTTTTCTCTTTAATTAAGAAAAATGCTGTGCAAAACATTTAGCTGTATTTAGAGTTTGAAAAAATAGCTAGTTGGTGGTCAGGAATTTAAGAGGAAAGGTGGTTCTTAAACCACCAAGCTCTTCCTTTTTTCTTATGGTTTGTTTTGTTGGATTTTGTTTGTTTGTTTGAATTGCCTCTGCTGGATATAGTCTCTCTTGGTATCACAAATGCTTTGTTAAGTAATATGAGCATAATCATTCATCATCATGTACAGAGAAAACGGGTTCATGAATTGTACTTCCTAACCACACTTGTGTAAAATTCCGTATTTTCACTGGAGCAACCTAAAAAATGCAAACCGTGGGTGGGTAGTTCTGAATTTACCTCAAAAATGTCTGTTTATAGTATCACAACTTTGAAAGATTGGAACTAGATGGTGAATGATGAAAAAAAAAAAAAAAAGAAGAAATAAAGCGAAAATACTTGCTTTTAGTGGGTTCTTTGATGAGAATTAATTGTTTTTTTGCCGCAGGTCAACAGTCACACATGACATCAGTATTGCTTTCTGTATTTTTTGCAGTCGTTTTTCATCAAATGCTTCTGATTTTGAACATCTACAGTGATGGCTTTTTGCACGGGCCAGCACGGCCCTGGCACACACGTTTTGCCCCATTTAAGAATTGTGTGTATGCCACATGACTGATGCTGAACGTCACTTTTGCCTTAGTAGCATTTCAGTTGTCCCCGGTCATTCGGTGTATTTTAACTATATATTACCAAGGTATCATTTTACGCAAGGACACAATGACACTACGTATGGGAACAACTCCAGAGCAGCGTTTAATGACCATAATTGTCCTGATCTCACGGCCGTGCAGAGGAACAGTGATGATGGATTTTTGCTTTAGATACTTTTTTACATCAAGTCAGCTACCACTTTCATTCCATATACTCCTTTAGTGTCCCAATGCTGCTCTGCTTTTGCTATTTTCTACAAAGTTTTGTCACTGATTGTGCCACATTTTGAGAGAGCAACACTTATCTATATGTCTTTATAAATCTGTGAGGCTGTTCAAGGCTCTTTTCACAGGGGAGAGTCTGAAACAAGGCCTAGCTTTTGCATGTTAAGCTCAGACTAAACCACCAGGCCATGCAGACACCTGTTCTTGCACAGCTGTCCTCTTCGTGTGCAGCAACAAATTTGATAAAATCTGATTGTCACCTGGCATAATGGACTAAATCACCAATACTTTCAAGCTTTTCTGGGCTCCCATGTTTGTACAGAGATTTACAAAAGCCTTTACCTCTATTGATAACCAAAGTTTTATCTAACACAGCAAAGCTCACAAGTAAGACCAAGAACCAAACTGACTTTCTGGAGGACTCTTAGCAAGCAGCCTCACTAACAAATGAACCAGGTGATTGTTTTTTCTTCCAGTAAAGGTTTTCTTTCAGCGGAAAGTTACAATAAAACATAATGTACAATAGTAGAAGTTCAACAAAACACATATCTTTCCTAATGCTGTAAGAATCCTACTCCAAATTGTATATATATACAATAGACACAAACGTATGAGCTTGATTGCACATAAATGCACATTTTGAAAGCTGCTCTTATTACATTACGTCTATATTACAGGTTCCCCAGGAAACAAATGTCCTTATTCAGTCTTTCTGCTGTGGAATGTGCTGGGATTTTATGGGTCTGGTCCAAAGCCTGCTGGAACTCAACCCATTGACTTCATATTGCTTTGAATTAAACTCAACTTGACCTAAAGCATCAACTCCTTCTGTGGGTTGGGCCCTGGAAATGCATGTTATTTCGTCCTCTAACCACAAAGAAATTGATTTCTAGTTGTGTATGAAGTCACAGCTCTGTGTCCCGATTTTTCCATTTGCTGGTACGTTTTTACCATTGTGTTAGAGACAATGGACGGCATCGAGGGGACGGCAACCACTACATGAAGACAGGAACCTCCACAAAAGTAAATGAGAGTCCAGATCTTGGACTCTTCCCTTTTCTGGCTCTTTTTTTTGGGTCTTCGGTGCATGAAGGTTTTGCTCAAGAAGCGACAATTGTACCCTACATTAGTTATAGACGGTGCCTGAACAGCATCGTTGTAATGAAAAAGTAGAACAGGGGTTGGTAACAGTGTCCAAATATTACAGCAGGAAACTGGGCACATCTGTTCAGCTTGAATATAAACCTGTGCACCAATTTTCATGCCGCATTTATTTGAACATAATCCTGAAGTATCACTTTCTGGCACTCACAAGCACAGGATCAAACTATTCTGATGAGAGTAAAAAGTGTTCATTGAGATCTGCTGCTATTTTTTAATGGGGCTGCTCAGGATTAACAGAAAATACCCTCTGAAGTTGAACTATGTAGTATTTTCTCGAAACTTCAATAAACTATATAACATTCAGGCCAAGAGATCTGACAGTTAATGCTTTAACGTAGTCCAGCTGCACAACATTTCACAGGTTCAGACTTCATCTGATACAAACGAACATAGACCCAGCATTCCAAGTGGAACAACAAAACCACATTGACCTCGACCAGACGCCAACATAGCTCTATAACACCATGAAAACACACGCCGTTGTGGAAACTTTTGAGTGCACAACACATACATTTTTTGCTCTCTGTTCCTCACAAAAATTTAGTTTTACCCACTGTAACAACCCTACCAAGCACGTCCTATTATTCAGGAGTTCCCATGCTCATGTCTTCGCAGAAAAATGAATTCCATATAAAACAAACTTATTCACTGACAATTATGTCTACATTATTTTAGTAGTTCAAGCTATCAAAATTGTTCTTTAAGACATCAGTCCAAGATTTTAGCAGATTTGCATATATAGCAGCTTGGAGAGATCTGTTTAGACAGATCGAGCTACTTCCCTCCATTTAACTTTTTGCTCTGTAGAACGTTTTTCCTCCATGCCGTGCTTTATTTCCTGCCATTTCCAAACACTGGAGGACCACGTAACTGCATTCGGTAGGTCAGAGCTTGCTAGATATAGCACAAAGGTTCAAGACCCAAGGAGCATGGAGTCACCCAACGAGCACAAAGCATTAAATGACAACGCCAAATTGCAGGAGGGCAGGAAGAACGTTGAGCTGACAAAACACAAGTTGGGGAGAAATATTGCAGAGGAAGATATTTTAATTATGCTGAGGAGAGCACAGCTGGTGGCAAATCTGTCCTGTAAGTGACCTCCACCTTGGCCCAGCTTTTGTCTCCCATTTCTTTCTGGGCAGCACTTTGGGCATCATCCTCAAAGCCACATGGTCTCTAGTTTAGCTGCTTTTCCTCAGTCACCACTACACAATATGCTTGGATGCAATACATCGGAATAGAAAAGTCTCTGTAATAACTAGTTATGATAGTAAAACCTTTGACTCCTGATGACTAAATCATTTTGTATAGCTGCAAAGACTTAAGTCATCTGGTCTAATTCTCATTTAGGTGAATGTGAAAACACTTTTTTTTTCCTGAAGTGCCCTTTGCAGCACAAAACAACTAAACCACATTTTTAAAAATTACACTTTGTACTGACATTCCTAGATGACAAATATTTTTGAATGTTTAAAGAAACATAGCTTGTAGATAAAACAAAACTATTTAAAATTAAGTTCTGGCCACAGAAAGTATCACAGTTCGTTTTTGCTACTGTTTTTGAATGAGCACCAAAGTGCAGCTCTCTGGAGACATGTACTCAATATGTGCTCAGAATCAATTTGTGGTACATTGCACTGATGGACTGGACTGGAGCAGCTATGGTCTATTGTGTCAATGTATATTTTGGGCAGGCTTTAATCTGAAGAGCCACTCGAGTGTTGTGTAACTATGTACATTAAACTCATTACATTTTTTGAAAAAATACAGTAACTCCCTATTCACAGCAGCCACTTTTCAAAACTGTGACTTGACTATTTAATTTTTTTTAATAGTAAGGATGCATAGTCTGCATCACAGACTGACAGTTTTCAAAATCATTGTATATAAAGTCATTTTAAATGACAACTGTACTTTGAAAATACTCCATAGCCTGAAAATACTGTGTATGTCATTATTACTTCTTTTATCCCTTGCATATGTACTTAAAAAATAAATACCATCGAGAAAGCGGGTTGTTTTTTACAGTTATCTAAACCATTTCATTACGCATTTGTACGTTAAAAGGTCAAACATTTGCAAATATTGACAAACAAGTGGCAATGGAGAGAGAATGATTGACTTGTGTTGAGAGAGAGGAACAGGAGAACATCGGTGACCTGGACCCCATCTTCACGTTGGCTTTCCAAGACAGCAGCTAATATTCTACTTACTCTGTCTCCTGAACGTGTGTCTGCATCGACCTGTGATTCCTCCCTCTCCTTTGTCCAGCGATTCCACCCTCCGCACAAGTCCTCAAGGAAGAGAAATGGAGTTAAGAAACCTCTGCAAGGAAAATGGAAGATGTGGTTATTTGCCAAGCCTGACAAAAAGGCCTCTTCCTACCCACTTCCCCGGAGTCAACACGCTGTCCTCAGAATTAACTTTTCTTCTAAGTGATCCTTTGCTCCCGGAACACAAAGAGATCAGACTCTTTATGAATCCCCATACCCACTGTGCCTGCAGCTGATAGTCTTCAACCTTTCTTGACTGCTAAAAGCAAGTCTAGGGAGGAGCCACTGCCGTGATCCGTCAATCCCTCATTACTGAAATAGAAACCTACCAGGAGAAATTCCATTTAGAAGGGATAAAAGACAGATAGGAGAAGCTGTATTAGCAACCCCATGCAACAGCAGCTCTGGGTTTTCTCTTTCTCTGAACTCTAACCTGCGCTGAACGGTAGACAGGGCACCTGGTACCTCCCCAGAGAAACTCAACAAGTGTCCCCAATGAGCTCAGAGGTGGCTTTGACCTGGATGAACCAGACTTGGAATCGGGCTCTGACAGCGCCTGGCTTCAGCATTCTCCCAAAACTAGTTCTGAATGAAAAACCTGCTAGGAATACGCAACCTGATGTGCTCATTTGTGTAAGTCACCTACTCCTCAAATAAAACACATACTCAAATATCACCAATGTAACTCAGAAAACCAAAGATGCATGCAAAAAAAACTTCAGAAAAACTTTGACCTTCTTCAGCTAAAGGGAGGGGAAAATCATGTAAGATCAAAATATCATAGAGATTAAAATAATCATAAAGGAGGTAATAACAAGGACACAGAGAGGTCTAGGAGACAAAAGACAACATCACCAGCTACGAATTTGCAATGCTTTCTCTGTTTTGCTGGACATTCCAGAGGAAGCAGGGCATGAGACAGGCACTTTGCAACATACCTCTGCCAAGTATAAGGGGAGATATAATAAGATATTGGCATACTTTAAACACACAGCAACGATTTTTAAAAATTACCTAGGAATAATGTTCGTAACACGCAAAATTCCAAAGTGTAAATGTGCATGTGAACGTTGAACCTCCGGGTGACAAAGGTGATGTGTGGATAGACAGAAATTGATGTGATAAACAGATATATATACATACAATACAAAGATATTAAATGCAGCTAAACCTCAGAAAAAAAGATTAAATTGTTGAAGAGATTCTGAACAGCTAAGAATTACTGAAACCCCTTTAGAGAGCAGATAAGCTGAGCCACTTGATGGATTCCTTCAGCACTGAAGTCAAGGTAAGGAAGGGAGCCCCACCAGCTGGATGTCCTGTGTCCTGACTGCTCTCTCTGTCTCCCAAGCGGTCCTTGGCAAAGATTCAAGCTCAACGTCTAGAAGTGGGGTTCAGGGTGTAACATCTGTCTGCAGCGCTGTCATGGGAGCTGGGAAAGAATGAAAGGATGATGAGTCGATTGTCCCAGGAATTTGTCACTTGTAGAATCTGTACTGCTCATCCTGAGCTGGGTTATCAAAATGATGTGGCCTGAGACCCGTGTGAGGCTCCCAATGGTCCTGGAAATTATAAGAACTGGAAAGAAGACATAAAACAATAGCAGGGCCTAAGACAGGGTAACATCATTTGGCAGCAAGCCTGGACTTGCTTCCTCCCTAGAGAAGATCTGTTGGCACTTGTACTGGAAAGTGATGAACAAAAGTTTCTGCTTGTGCAGCATTTCCAGGGTGGAGGGATTGAGAAACTGTTCTACAGAAAAGAATCACTATGGGGTGTGTTTTGGAGAGGCAGAGGGGACAGTGGTTTAGATTTGATGTAAAATTGAATTTATCAAGGCGCAGACAAATCACCTTCTAGCAAAGTGACAACCTTGGTCCTTCCTTCCATACCTATCGCTGTAGTACCAATGTACCGGTGAAAGCACCTACGGTCTGTGATCTTCAGGGAAATTATTCTGTCCCAGGGAGCAACTATAGTGAACTTTCTGCTGCAAGGTAACAGTAGTTACCAAAGCTAAACAGAAATTCCCAGCTTCCACTTGAGATATCTGTTACAACAGTCATAGGTGGCAGAAAACATACTTTATTTCAAGGACATTACATTAAAAAGGGTAGGAACTCTGGTAACACCCCAGCTGCTCTTCCCGGAGGGAACTGCACCAATTTCTGCTCCCGATGGAGCTGGAGATGATGGAGTTTGCCCGCTCTGCAATCCAAGACATTGCTCTTGGATGTCAGAGTCCCCACGCAGCTGGAAATTTCACCAGTCTGGAGTGTCAGCCTGTTCAAAGGCACAGCGATCGTGTGAGGATGAGAATTATTGTGAAGTGTTTTCAGCGAGTTAATTTATGACACAGAGACACATACTCACGTTCACACCTCGTGCAAGGCAGCTGGAAATTGACTTTCCAACAGAAGTCTCTGCGTTGCTCCGAGAAAACATGCTCTGTTCCTGAAGCGTCAAAAGATTTTTAAAGCCAAATCTATTAAGTAAATCTGAAGACTTGAAAATTAATCTGGCCAAATCGTGTCTCTCCAGCTTGTTTGGAAATTTATTGTTAGTAACCTGGTAAGGCTGACGTTATAAAAAAAATCTGCTTTTCACTCTCTTGCCGGTCTCTCTGTGGGACTGTATTCAGTTCCCTTTCCCTCTGGGATGTTGTCTAAATATTTTCTACTTCATTCAAATCCCACTTTACCTTTCAACACAGGAGAAAAGTACCAGAAGGAAGATAGTCCTCTGCACTCTGTGGAGGTTATTAGGCCAGAATATTGCCGTGGGAGGAAGAGTCTCCACTGAGTTGCAGGTTCTGGGCCATCCAGCCCCTGTGGAGTTAGGACCATGCTCAGACAGGTGGTCTGAACAGCTCTGCTATGGTGACGTTCAGTCAGAACCACAGAATCATTTCGGTTGGAAGAGACCCTCAAGATCATTGAGAGCAACCATAATGTAATTCTAGCACTGCCCCATGTCCTGAGAACCTCATGTCCGTCTGTCCAGCCCCTCCAGGGATGGTGACTCCAGCACTGCCCTGGGCAGCCTGTTCCAATGCCCCACAGCCCTTGGGGGAAGAAATTGTTCCCCAGATCCAACCTCAACCTCCCCTGGCGCAACTTGAGGCCGTTTCCTCTCATCCCGGCGCTTGTTCCCGGGGAGCAGAGCCCGACCCCCCCCGGCTCCAAGCTCCTTTCAGGCAGGTCAGAGATCAGAAGGTCTCCCCTCAGCTTCTGTTCTCAGCTGAACCCCCAGCTCCCTCAGCCGCTCCCATCACCCTTGTGCTCCAGCCCCTCACCAGCTCCGTTCCCTTCTCCCAACTCGCTCCAGCACCTCAAGGCCTTTCTTGGCGTGAGGGGCCCAACACCGACCCCAGGATTCGAGGTGGGGCCTCACCAGAACCTCTGCCAAGGTGGATGTGGTGCTCAGCACTGCTGGCGGCCCCTGCTCTTGAAGGTACTCACGATAAGGACACTCCCAGAGTCCAGGTTGCCCTTTGAAGACTTAGGTTAATATAAATTTAGACGCTTGTCATTGCTGGTGATGTTGTCTGCAAAAAGAATGAAGGAATTGATTAAGCAATAGAATAATCTTAAAACAAAAAATGGCATAGGTAGGGATTTGTGTTGCAGAAATGGAAACTCCTGTGTATGCAGCATTAAAGAAATAATAATAATTAAAAAGAAAAAAAAAAAAAAGAGCAGCATCTGTAGACAAGCATATGAAGAAGAAATAACCAGGCTCAGGCATCTCTGCTGTTTTCTCTCATTTTCTTCTGAGCAGAGGGAGATCTTGTCAACTCTTCCCACACTACAGGAGGAGAAAAATAAGGAAACACAGTCAAACTCCTTCCCAGTCCAGGTGCTTTATGCTCAACAGAATCACTGAAGATAACCCCAAGATGGGATGGCCCTGGAGACATGTGGTGTTCCCAATCAGTCGATGTACGTGATGTACAAACACATGGTAAACAACCAACGGAACCGCTCAATGATGAAAGGGTTGGGTGGAAAACCCAACTCACTGCTGCTCACCTGGAGAAGACGAACTGTCCTCATCGAAGCTCTGAAAGTCATATGAGAAGATCCAATAGGTGATGGTAGCAATGAGGAGGAAAACCAACACTTTACTGAAGGTAAATTAACAATTTGTGGAGAAAGGAGTCAAGCCAAACAGTCAATATTTGGAGTTGAGCTCTGCCCTGGATCACCATTTAGGAATATTCTGAATTTTCACTTCTCTGAAATAAAAAAAATCCAAATAGTAAAGCCTTGGTTTTGATGATGAAGAGTATGTCTATCTAGAGCTTAATACAAAAAAGGGAATCTATTGTGTTTGAACATTACAAATATTGGCGGCTGCTCAGCTGCTGATTAATTTATAACCACGACTCTCTATATTGCAGGCTCGGCCCACTTTCATTTGACATCCGTTAAATGACAGATCTCCTGTTTCTAATTTTGTTTACACATTGGTATTTTTTTTTAAGGCATGTTCGCCATAAAACTTGACTTGCATTTCTATCATTTCCACTTCTATCAAAATTCAAGTTAATTTACTGCATAAATGGATGCAACTTTGGAACCTAATATGTTAAAAATGAAACCGATAGAGCTTAAAGTTTCATTTGGTACCTACGTGAAATATTCAACAAAAAAGGTCAGAAATCCTATTTCCAGATGAAGAAACTTGAGGGGTGGATTTCTGAAGATGGGGATGTTATAAAACGGGATTTTATCAGAAAGAAATGGCGGGATAGGGGGGAAAATGAAGTGCGTCCTACTACAAAGTTAAAAAATATATATATATACACACACATATATCTCTCTCTCTCTCTCTGTAGGCAGAAGAGATTTTTTTTCTTTTTACCTGACAAGAGTAAATGTTTCTCGTTGAGGTAGCTGCAGGCATAATTAATTGCAGGAGGAAGTACACCTATATAAATCATGGATTCAAGTACATGTATTTTTTAATAAATGGACCTTAAAAGCACAGATGAAGTAAGATCACCTCAATATTTCAAAATCAAAATTATTAAAGGTTTAATTCTATTTCTGCTTAGACAAGGCAGCTGCTCCATTGCGTGATGTATCTCTTGATATCGAATACACATGAAGCTGAGGGGAAAAAAATCAGGAGAACAGTAATATAATCTAAATAAATGGTTAAAGAGTAACGTCTGCGTATGTTTTCTTTCGCTACTCCATCACTACCTCAAGCAAACCAAAAAGTTTGTTTGAGTTTCGTTTTTCATTTTCAAGTCTTTAATTGTGTTACTTGTCTTACTTTGTTTTTTTGGTTTTACTTAGTTGATTTTACTACTAGTTTATAGCAGGACAGTTTTCATCTATGTCCGTTTTACATCCAAAAGCAATTAAACTGCTAATAGTCAGGTACTTACAAAATCACATGCAGATGATATATAACAACTGCTGATGCCAGAAAATAACCTGAAACACAAAAGTTACTACAGAGATTAATCTAAGAGCGGTAATTTAAGTAATCTAATGCTATATTTTCAAAATTCATCACTAGGACAAGGATGAGACCAATTTCTTCTACATCTCATTCACATTTTCAGCCTTCTTCATACACAAGTATTTATTTATCTATCTTAACGTGATTTCTTTTCATTCTGAAAAGGCATTCACGTAAACCATTCAAACGAAGTCATGCGTCTCTGGAAAAATAAGATAAATGCTTCAATTCTGGGCAACCAATTAATCTCCAAAGCAGAATCACGGCTGTGCAAGGTGCTGGCCACTCAACTTTCACCAAATTCAGTGGGCAACCATGGGGTCCAGCACCTCGGGGTTTCGACCCAAAACCTTTTCTCTGCACAGCGAAACACGTTTCAATTATGTACATGACAGGTACATCTTCCTAACTCAAGGGACAACTGAAACAAGAAATATTTCTTCTGATAATATGCAATACTGCTTGTTTATCGCCTGTTTTCCACCCCTATGATGCCTTTGATAAACGGCGGCACATGGATATTTAGTCACGAGCAATAATTTAGTCGCCTTGCTGCCAGAGTATATTACACTGAAATACACATTTTGAGAAGGCGCTGGGGGCGGGGGGGGGGAAGAAAAAGAAAAAGAAAAAAAAAAACCCACACACACCCCCGACTTTCTTTTTTCCTTCTTCAGTTTTGCATGCTAATAAATCTCATAGAGCTGAGGAATTCCGTCAGGCCTGACAGGGCTGGCAAGGCCCTTCATGCTGGTTTTGCCCTCCCAGCCCCTGCCCTCTCCTGAGCAGATGCTGCCAGTCGCGCTAAATTGGGTAGTGGTTTTGGAAGTGAACAAATTGGGACTAGAAAAAGACCCCAAGCTCATTTTCAATTTTGTTCCGAGCTCCTCTTTGAACTCGAGTAGTTAGGAAAGCAATAAATAGGCCAGGGCCATAGGGGAACAGCACTTGATGTACATTTGGGTCAGGGGCTACCTCTAGGATTTCTTTCAAAATCCAGATGATATTATATTTAAAAAAAAAAAAAAAAAAAAAAAAAAAATCGAGCCACAAAAAAGTTTTCCATGGAACATTGGGGCTGGTCACACACACAATACTTACTTAGGCACCAGAATAACAGGGCAATCCGCACTGCAAAATAGATAAGAATGATATTTAGAACAAAGTCTATTTTACCCAATCATACATTGTAAACTTCCTGAAATGTCTCAGTTTCTATTTTAAAGTGAATAATTATTTGTAAAAGTGTAGAATACTATAAGAAGAAAGTAACTGATGGAGGTCTTAGACTTTTAGCAAAATCTGTATTTTAGTCTGTAGAAAGTCAATAATAATTAAATAGCAAAATTTCAGTCATCCTTATATTATCCAAATTTATTACAGCTGCATAATTAAGCAAAATAACAAATTTGTCTGTCATTTTTTTGTTCTTCTGCCTTGTCCTTTAGATTCCTACAGAGGAACACTGATGGAAATCAGGTTGGGTTTTCTTGAAACAGAAACTTTAATAATAATTCGGAGTTTGGTGGGTTATTTAGTTCAGGTTTGTTTTACTCTTCTCACACACGGGGTGTAAATTTATGTTAGAACGGGTAAGGCTGAAGATTCTTAGACTGAAGGTGTTTCAGGGTCTGGAGCAAACACGTTCCCTGGCAGCAAAGCCCATGGGATGGCAATTTAGTGGATTTGCTCCCACAGAAACTTCTTCACTAAATTTTCATTAAAAATATTAAAAATATAATCTTAAGATCTTCAGCTGAAATTCTCGGAGCCTCAAGAACCAGACTCGAGTGCCCTCTTTAACAGAATAAGAAAATGTTGCTATCACAGGTGGGACAAGGCATTAGATGGTCTGATATTCCACTTTCCAGACATGAGGTGAGCCAAAGAACAGGATACAAGTTTTTCTTGTATCTTCACAGAGATATTAGAACCTCTTCATTTTAATGGAGTCCCTTTGCTTCTTTTTTAAAGGACCTTCTAATGACAATGCACAATTATTAGTGTTTGAAACACCTCGGTGTTCATTACACTATTATCACTCACTTTGGAGCAAAAGAAAATGATAGAATTATTCTTCTAATGGAATGAAGCATTCAAAGAAATGACAAATACAGAAGAAACATCCACATTTGCTATTACGAAGACAAAGTCCTTCTCCCTTTACCATTCAGGTGTTTTTCACTGACCCTAAACTTACTTCCAGGAAGAAAATAAATCTGAAATTGTTTACAAAATTCATAAAAATTAGTAAAATCGGTGGTATAAAAACTAATCAGAGGTGCTTATTCTCTTTTTCTTTCAGATCCTGTTTATATCACTTCAGCAGTCTACTTGCAGCCCATTTAATGGTACAAAACGTGAACATCGGATGAGAAAGAAATTAGAAAAACAGTTCAGGAAACAAGGATGACAAAGCTTGGAGCTACGTTATTAAACAAGGCCAGCGAGCTTGGTTCCAAAAATGTAATTTTTAACAGTAATATGATACACGATACCAAGTGGATCGTATGATGGGTTGCCACCTTGGTGCATAGGGAGAAAACTGCGGAAAGATATAATAGTAGTAAGGGTATACAAGTTAAATGCTCCATAGCCAGTTCATACCACTAAACTTAAATATCAGGGTGAAACTCACGACCCTTGAAATAAATCTAAAAAGTCATCTGCCGAGGAATTGACTACGCCTTTATTCAAAAAAGGGCCATGAAGAGGGAAGAGCCTGTCAGTATCTGCATCAATATTATTTGTTGGCATTCCAAAAGTCAAAGAGGACACCAAAAAAATGACCATCTCTTGTCCATACAGTCCCAGCCACTTTGGGTTTAGATCTGCATGCAACCCTTTGATCTAAATAGAAAGTTTTAATTACGTTAAATATAGAAGAGCATCAGGTTATGAAGTCCAGAATGTCGATTTACTGATGAGTTTCACTCACGCTTATACCTGTGAAATAAGACCTCATAAAGTTGTGACTTCATTTTTCGTATAAGAAAAGCATCTAGTCAGAAATATTTGGCCGGGTTCTGTATGGATGGTAGAAAACTCACCAAGGTTGATAACTTCTTCCTAGTGATGGTCAGCATGTGTGCTCCCTTCATAACAAATATACTATTACATTTACCGAAAGGTAAAAAAAGATAGCAGAATTGTATGAAACACAGTTAGTGGTTAAGCAGAAACAGTTTGGAAGTCACTCCTTTGAACAACTAAGAGCACACTGGTAAACATTAAACATCTTCAAGTAGTACTATCGAGTTATAACAATAACAAGACAAAAATTTGGAGGAGAAAAAGAGAAATGAAGACTTTGTTAACTGTTACTACAGTTGTTTTCTGTTTCCCTGCATATGAGAACTCTTCATTTTTCTCTGTGTTTTAATTTAAGTTTCAGTGTCAGCTAATTAAAAAAAAAAATGGGTAAAAACTAGTAACTGCTAATCAATTGATCTTTTCTAAACATGGGCATTTATTAATTTGAAACTAATTTACTTGCAAGCAGGTTACGCGATGGAAAACACTAAAACTGCATCTGCCAGTGTCCTGCTCTCAATGCAGTTGTTGCGTGACTGCGCAGCATTCAAATGAATTAAATTATTTCAGTTTAACAGATCATGACAAAGTATCTACAAGTAAATATCAGATGAGTGGTTACCCGCCACACGTCTCAGTGGCTTGGGCAGAATTTACTCTCATTTTTTCTCAAACACGCTGTTTGAAATGATTTCTACTAAGGGCTATTGTGTGGTCCTGAACCAGCTGAATATAAGTGTATTTTGCACACTGAAAAAAGGCTTTTCTGTCTTCATTCCCCAAAGTTAATATAGTTCCTTTTTCGTTCCTGCTTTCACAAGGGAATGCTATTTTCAAAACATTTAAAAAAACCCCAAAACACACAAAAAACCAACCAAAAAACCACAGACCTGGAAAAAGTATCTCACTTTCAGAGAGATATCAGAAAGTTTCAACATGTTTACTCTAATAACTTTTCTTAATTACTAAATCATCTGTTTCATCTTTTTGTTTTACGTCTATGTACAGGTATAAGAACATGAAAAAGCTAATAAAGCCCAAGCAAACTCTATCTTTTCGGTTTGGAATTTAACACGAGAATAAAATACGATGCCAAAGTCAACAAAGCAGCCGGAGCCGTTTCTTTTTCGTGCAGTAGCAACATTTAACCTGGTATTTTAAAAGACGATGCTCACAAATACGGCTAAGTTGTGTATTCAATTCTGCTCAACTACTGGTGTGAAATTTTAATCAAAAAAAAAAAAAAAACTAGGGAGCTCATTCAAAAAAGAAATTAGTGAAAAAACTTTGGTCGTCTCTCATCAGTGAAAACTGATTTAGTTATGCAAATTACTGCTATGAATATTAAACCACTGATGAAAGGTTTTTAATGAAGGGATCTTTTGTTTTGGAAATGCAAGGGTATATGCTTTAATTTCTTGCTAATTTACTGTTCTTTGATAATGTTCGCATTTTCCCCAAAGTGACTTCACTGATGGGTTTAATACTGTGAATAGAACTACAGGCCAACAATACTGGTTTTGACAAGCCTTCCCCTGTGTAACTATAGATCATGATTTGCAGCCCCTTATGCACAATTCTATTAGGGTGAATTTTGTCTACAGGGCTTTCCATGAAATGAATTCTCATTTTAATGTTAGCCTCCTGCAGTTTTTAATTTTTAATCTGTAATATGAAATTGCAAATTTTACAAACATCATTTGAAAAAGCCACTAGGACAGAACCGAATGCCAAAGTTTACATATTGCCTAATTAGACCGTTATGAGAAGCAGCTTATCAATGTCAAGCCAAAGATCATCAAAAAATCCAATTACTAATTTGAAAAACACATATATTTATAGGTTCATTTTGTTTAATTTGCATCCGATTAGCTTAATAATTGTTTAAAAATTGTATTAAGGTTAATAATTTTGGTTCACCTAGCAAGACACCTGGGCTGCCCAAGTGGTTTAGCAAATTAGTCGGCTACCCTACCTAAAATAAAACCTCAATTGTAATCTTTTCCATCACAGAGCACAGAGAACTCATTACTCAAATGACAAGGCAATTTGAAATATGAAAAAGGTATTAAATCCGCGTTCTTGCCGTCTCTCCTTACAGCTGAATTACTGGTCAAATGCTGAGGAAGGAGCTGGTCTGGGTGGTCCCTCCCAAACCTTTCTGGAGGATGCGCCTCGTTTTACAACGAGGTCTGTTGTAAAGAGATGGCCAAGATCTGCTTTACCACCCTGACACAGGGCAGGAGGATTTGGCCTTTTAGAAGTTAGCATTAAAAGGGGAACAACAACGAGCAGAGAGGTTTTTTTTCCTTTGTAGTCAACTTCAAAAATTTACATTTATAATTACAGCGATGGATAGATCTGGGAAACAGGTCTTAGGGTTGGACTCGATGACCTTAAAGGTCTTTCCCAACCTGAATGATTCCACGAAATAGGTGCCCCACCCAGCATCACTTAAATATTTTAATTCATGTGAAAAGTTCATCACTCCCTGGTCTTGCATTGGTGGGGTCAGGGGTGTCCTGAGACAACACTTGCCAAGAGGGAACCGCAGAGTACATGGACAATATTGATACTACGGATGCCTGAAACTCCAAAGTCAAACTCGCTCTGTGACTTTCCTTATGAAAATAAAGAGTGTGGTTGGGAAGGGCCATCTTTTGCCCGGGGATGTTCGTCTTTCCCTTTAGTTAATGGAAAGAATTCAGCTTCCCTAGAGGGCGAATGAGAAGCAGAAAGCCAAGCTGGAGCGCCCGGGAGGAACCGCGCGTCTCTGCTGACTACGCGGGGACCTGGGGAGGCAAGTCTCCAGATGATCCAATTAGTCCTCGTGCCAGCCCCATTCCCTAATTGCTTTAGGTACACCAACTAATGAACAAGGGGGAGCATCGGAAAGGAAGCGCGCACTGGAAAAGGAGAAAAATTAGCTGGTGCTAATTGGCAGCCTTGACTTTACTGAAAGTAACCACACAGGTCGTAAGAGGAGGACTACAAAGTCATGCACACGCTCTAAAAGACACTACGGCATATATACATACACATACGTATTTAACGATTATACAACTATTTCTTGGTAAATTGACAGACACAAACTTCAACAGACAAAATGTGATGGTTTTTCACCTGGGTCCAGCTACTAGATTAGACTGATTGGAGTCTCAGTCTTAGTTTTAAACTTAGTCGCGGACTTTGACTGAAAACACGCTCTCGGTGGGTTCGCTTAAAATGGATTTGGCCCTTAACCTGTCTTATGGATGATTTCTAACAAAACGATCTGGTTGACCCTCCTAGAGGGTTTTCTCATTTTCCACTATTTAAAAATAGGTCATTCGGAGCTTTATGAGCACATGCAATGTATTAATTACAAAGTTAATGCAGCACAGTTTGGGTTAGTTTGTGGAATATCTTCTCCCTCTCAAAGAAAAGCAAGGACTTATGAGAGTGCTTTGCTTCAGAGATTTACGTGGTAAATGCTCTTAAGTGGTTAAGAGCAGCCCCGTCTTTAAATATAATTTAGAGCTCTAATAAGTTGATTTTTAGGAAAATTTGACCTTCTTAAGGGCAACAAAATCTGCATCTTTGCCTGGTATTCATAAACATGGCATTTTAAAATACTTCTGGAGCCACAAAACTAAGTATATTAAAGGTGTAGCTACAACTCCCTCTGAAACCAGAAGAGAAGATCATGAGCTCATTGCTATGCCATACAGTAGCGCATATATATATATAGACAGATAGACGGATATTCTTCCATGCTTACACAGCCACCTGGAAAAGGCTCTTAATTGCATAACATCCCAATTTCCATTCGGCCATGCGAGCACTTCTAAAACTATGTCTTTTCCTAGAAAATGTGATCCTCTTGCTGAAGGAAATAATACTGAGAAGTTGAAATATAAAAACTAAATATTAAAATCAAATTGTTTTGTTAGAAGCAAACTTATCTTTAAAAACAATTTTCAGACGGCTACAAATCTGTGCAGTCCTTTTATCTCCTACCACTAATGGCAAAATAGGGACATTTCTGGAAATCATATTTAAGATTTTGTTTAATGAAAGTTTCTTTATCACACCCTTATTGTTAATAAGTTTCTCTTGCAGTGGAAAAACTTATACCTTAAAATAACAACAATCCAACAAAATACTGTGTCTGTTCAAGCCTCCAAACCTGATTAAACGTCTCTTTGCAAGTATTGCGGTTCCGTGAGCCCACATCTCTCCTAACACTCGGACATTTGCGGGGAAGAATTTGTATCAGCGGCGTATTTTAAGTTGCTGTTCTGAAGCCAGAATAGGATTTTTTTATTCCGAAATGAACACTTAACCGTGAGGCTTCTCTCACACGGGTTTTGTTTTAAACATCCGCACGTCTTAGGGAGCTAAAACAAGCCACGAGATATTTTTTGCCAAGATTTTTGTTTTGATTACTTGATCTTAGTATCATACTCTAAGCTATAAAATGTACTATTTTCATCCATGTGATTCTAATAGTAGCATTAGAATTAGTGTTAAAAATGCTGATTTATTGGCAATGTTTCTTCTTTAATGTACACAGACACAGGAATATCTGTCTCAAAGTGCTGGGATGTCTTCTGGCTTTGCCTAAAATATTTCCATACAATCTAGAGTGACCTGGACAAGCTGATCCTGAATTACGATGCTCGAACGCAGATGCGACTGGATCTCAAAGTACTTTTCTCCCTCCCCGTGTTTATATGGTATGAAGAAATGTGGTTTGTAACAACTTAGGATTGCATTTGCAACAAGTTTTAAATTCTTCTGTTAAAACGGGTTAGATATTGAAATATTTCATATCCATTTCTTGTTAAAACTGATACTTTCCAGTGGAAGTAGAAGGTTTTACTCATTGATACTTCTGCCATCTATGCTGTAGAGGCTGTGGCTACCAAACAGCGGTTTTGGCCTGCAGGGCTGTATTTTAGCCACACATTACCCTGCATTCTGCTGGAATTTAAAAATTCCTTCTCGAAAAAAACTGTATTACATTAATATGGACAACTTGCTTGAACTCATTAAGGAAAAACAACATTAAAAATCAAATTTATAATACTAAAAATGGGATCAGTAATTTTTTCTTGAATTCTTCAACACACGGATGTTTTTGCAGTTTTGAGGGTTAATATCTATTGCTATTTTTTTTTTTTAATCATACAGATGACCTAGTGAGCAAGAGTCATGACAGGGCTCATCACAGATTGACAGGTACTCAATACTAGCTAGGAACAGGTACTCCTCTCACCACAGAAATGCATTAGTATGTGTCCTGAGCACCAGAAAAAGCAAGCAGCTCACCCAACACACCTCACATTTGAAATTCTAGCTGGGGTTTCATTCCTTTTCTTAGTACTAGAAAACGAAAGGTAACTTCACGAGATGTTCTTCAAGTTTCTTGCTGTAACAAATTCACACCTTTGAAGCGCACGTACCTCTAGTCACAAGCCTGGGAATATTCACTAATAATGACTTTTGGAGTTGCACGTAACCTCACGTGCCATTTTTAAAAAGGGTGCAAGTCCCACCTGTCTCTGTTGGGTTTTTTTTTTTTTTTTGCTATTTTCTCTTAGTACCAGCCAGAAATTATATTCTAAAGAAGAAAAGAAGCTGAAGTGGGAATCTATGGAGACAACATCCTTGAAGATCATCAATTACCTGATACCTTCTAATCGTTGAAAATTGGCTCCATCACATCTCCGCCTTTGGGAAATCATCAAACCTGACAGTGTATACAAGTCGGCATCAAGGTCAACAGCTCCAACCACTGTTCTCTCCAAACAGCATCACAGCTCGGGGTCAAGTCAGGAGAGGAATAACACGGAAAGGTACAAAGCAAAAGGTGGAAAATTCAAACGAATTCAAGTTTTCTTTCCACACCTCATGTAATTAAGCAGCTGATCTGGCTGCCAGGCAACTCTTCCAAGCCAAGAGCTTAGAGTATTCAACAGGGATGTTGGATTGAAGGAGAATGACAAGAACAGACAGAATCGTGACATTGATTACAATACAGGTTTGAAATATTAAAATTCAGCTTTGTTGCCAGGATTTGTTGAAGGTTTTGAAACCCTCCGTGACAATCAAGTTGCTTTTTTAACCATATTAATGTAATGGAAGTAGAAAGTCCGTTAAATTTAAAGCATATATGTAGGTTCCCACAGTGAACTAATGTAGACCAGTGACAACAGCACAGCAGCAAAAGCACCATCAAAAGATGTTCCTACTAACATTCCAAGAGAAATAACATTCCCTGCTTAAATAATAAATACCCTGGAGGTATTCGATAGACATAGAGATGTGGTCCTTAGGGACGTGGTTCAGCGATGGCCTTGGCAGTGTTGGGTCTCAATGATCTTAAAGGTCTTTTCCAACCAAAATGGTTTTCTGATTCTAACAACAGTCAAACTCTATTGAAAACAAGGTTTAAAATATAAATTTCTTCTGTACTCCTAGTTCAAAATCACTTAACAAATTTGAATACTGAGTTGACTGAAAGTCCAAGCTTAGAAGGTAATAGTTTGTGACCACATTTAATAAGGCGTGACCACGCTCTTAAACACAAAACCAAACAATATTCTGTCTGAATATTCACTATCTTACTATATCCATTTAACATTTTATTTAAATGTTATACAAAGTAACAGCCTTTTAAAGGGTATATGTTATACCATTCCTGATAACTTTGCTGATCTTCTATTAGCACACTTGCTGGTATTTCTGGAAGATTACTGTTTCTTTTGGAAAGAAAAAAAAGTTGGTTTAGTCTTTCATAATGTAATATTCAAATATATCAAACAAACTCTGCACTATTCGGCACCATTTAGTTTCTTACGCTGTTCTTTTTTCCCCCCTCTTTGGCCTAAAGCAAACAAGCTGCTGAGGAAAAGGCTGGTTTGGGGCTTTTGGGGTTTTTCATGTTACTTGACCATTGATATTCACCACACCCCTTCACATCCAATTACTTACTATTTATTCTCTATTGTCTTTTTCCATGTATAATCATCTTTTAAATAGATTTGTAAATATAAAAATATTTAGATATACATAAACATGTAAATGCAAACACAGCCATGGATAACTCTAAGCAAATTTTATGCATCCCTGAAACCCAAAGTCATTATAAAAAATATGAAAAGTCAATTTTTTTTTTTTTTTACCATCATCAAACAGAAGCTTTCTAAGACCAAGCAGTGAGGCATATGTAGAAAATAAATTACATTCTTTCAGAATTCACAATCCTAGTTCCACGCACCAGCAACGCGCTATCGAGGACGGCAACGCGTTCCTGCGGACAAACACATTACGGCAACATCTGCCTGACCCTTCGATCCCTCCTGATCACGGGAATTGCAAAAATTCTCCCAACACTGGAGGTCAGCTGTTTATCCACCTTTAATTTTCACTTTATGCCCCTTAAAAATTATATAAATATTTCTTTATATTAAATACAAACTGTATTCTTCCAACAGTACACTTGAAAATTAGTTGCATCTTTGCTGCAATCACTTACAGCTCGTACTTTGGCATAGAAAATGACACAGCCCAAAGGTAAATAAATTGAGGTAGCAGATGGTTACAAATATCTCCTCGCAGGATATTTTACAATTTACAACAAGTGTGACAGTTATAGCATCTTTGAACTCTTTTAGTGTAGTTCGTACTTCAACTTTTACAATATTTCGATTTTGCATCCAGAAGTTGTGCAAATGGACCTTTGTCTTTCCCTGGATTTTTTTACTTATCATAAGACTTAAAATAACATCCCATTTTTCAGAACACATTTTGGCATAGCAAAAAAAATGTGATTTGCATTCTTTGAAGACTCCACCACCTATCTGGGGTTCATTTGGAGTTTCATAGAAGAGAAAACGTCACAAATGCTTTACCTGATTTTTGTATCTGCCCAGCTGGTTTCATCTTCTGTCAGGATGATGGAAAGCGAGTGTTTCAGAAAACTCAAAATCTCTACCAGAAACCAACTTGAAAGAGTGAAATAGAAGTATGATAGTTTGGGAATTATTTTGTCAGCTGTTTCGCAGTTCTACAGGGTATTTTAAACAACACATTCAGTTTCCTGAATAAGCAAAAACATCTGGTCATTAGTAGCATTTTTTATATATATATATACAGAGGGTGTATTTTCTGGAAATACAAAAAATTTCCCCAAAAGGAGCTGAGTATAGGTGTAAATTCAAGAGACAATAAATGACACATGGCATGGGATGACAACCACATTATTATTTGCCAGTGAAGAGTTTGAGGAAAGATTAACCTAATTTGAGACACATATCTATAGTCGAGAATGAATTGCAAGATAATTTTTGTGTGCTTTCTTACAGACAATAATTCTAGGGTTTGTATTTTCCCTTGTTACCGACTGTGAGGCTCGTGAGATGAAGCCATTTCCACCTGAATTCCCATGATGCTACAGGTGGTATTTCTCATTGCCAGATGATTCTCCAAAACTGACATTTTCTATTACCAGTTCCCAAACGGCCCCATATAAATTCGTGAAGAAACGTTGTGTTACCTCTTAGTATCTTCAGGCGTGTACTGGAGTGGTAGCAGCCAGGAGATACGTACAGTAGTAGTTGCGGTCCATGGATCTCCATTCAGGAATGGAACACCAGCTCTTCTTTACTGATGCTTAACCCCCAATAAATCTTATGGTAAAGAAGTAAACGACCTCACTGCCACACAGATAAATGTATATCAAGTATTAATTACACAATTAGTGTGTTTAGAAACAGGTAAGCTGAAGTAACAGGAAAATAGTTACTATTACTGTAACTCAGCTCTAAAAAGTGAATTTCATTCAGCTAGAAAACAGCTAAAATATTTAAATAGTTCGTACCTTAAAATCTAATCCACAGATAAAACCGATCTAAATTTGTATTGGATGTTGAGAATTGCTTTCATTGAAGGAGATCTTGACATGGGAGTGTAAATCCTTATTTAACCGTTTTCTCCTTAAGGTCACATAGACATCAACTTAAAGCAATTCTCCAAGGACTTCTGAAGATTGATAAACTCAACAGTTAATTCAGAGGTTTGTAGGGTGCTTCTATCTGACTTGAGAAATGCTGCTGGGTGCTGGATGTTTCCAGGTAGAATTTGGGCAGAAAGCAACATTTCTTCCCTCTGATAACTGCCCTATTACTTCATTTGCTATAAATAAATAATTAACATACTACGAAGGAAATGTTCTCTGTATACCAGCAAGGCAGAACCTGAACTTCTTCCTACACTGAAAAAAAATAATATTAAATATTACTGTGATAATCATACTTCGCATATGCAGAGGAAATAGAAAGGATTGAAAGGATTGGAGGTCGACGGTGGGTTTGGGATGGATGAATGAATTATTCTGCGGTGACCACACATCCTCCAGGCAAAAAGAACATTCTATAATGATCTGATGTGCAGCACCTAATGATGAAATCAAACATATTTAAATACCAGTCACACCAGAATAGTTCACCATTTCCATTAAGAAGAACATGACTAAGATACTGAGGATGTAGGAAGGTGAAGATGGTTGCTCTGATCATTCAAAATTCTGGCCATGGAAACTGGGGAGTGACAGGTGATTGCCAACCTTTAACTCCTTCTTTTCTTAATCATCCAGCTTTGGAAATACGATTTACTGCAGCGAACTGACACTGACAGCATCTTTCAGAGATAGGGAAGAAAAGCCCAGAAATGGCCAGAAAAGCTGCTGCATTTGAGTTCTTCAACAGGAGCACGACCTCAGCTTCCTGACCTTTTTATTTTATGTTCCGTTCTTTTCTTCATTTCACTATAAGAAATCCACCCAGATTAAAAATTCAAAACAAAGAGGAGTTTTTAGAGTGGTTAGGTTTCTCAAGTATATATAATGCTGGCCTTTGATGATACAGAAAATTTAACAACTAGCTTTTTCTACTATGTTTCTTTTATTTAAATTTGTGTTAGCGCACTACCACCACTGATGAATTGTCATTACAGAACACAGAGAGACGTGATAATTTGAAAAATTTCTAGGGAAAAAATTTTCTAGAAGAAAGAGAAGACTTGTTTCTTTGGCCAGCCCCTCAGTGAAAGGCTTTGTCTCGATTCTTTGGAAATTCATTAACAAAACCTTGGAGGTGCATCTGAGATACACTTGCAATTTCAAATTTTAAAAGTGGAAATATAGACAGCAATGCAATACATCTTCATAGACTGAGACTGAGTCAATCTGAATTCAAGTAAAATATGAAGTCAAGTAAAATATGAGTTAAATATGAGTAAATCTACTTTGGAAACGTTCTGAATCGAGAGCAAAGCTCCGGTCTGTATGCGTATAGTACTTTCACAATCAAAAACATATTTATACAATAAAAATACATCAGCCAGTCATCTAATTCTCCTGGTTTGCCGACGACATTTCTACAACTGATATGACAACATCACTTACTACCAGATTTCTGCAGACTGACATTTTTGACACGAGGGACTTCCCATCCGATCTTGTTCACCTTTTCACGAAGCAGACCTGGGCTTGCACAGTTCTTCACAGAACACGTGTGTTCCTGCCATTACGAACAAGCGAGAAGTTCAGTCTCACATCAGGATCTAACTTTGGAAACCTCACCAGCACCAAGTCCAAGAGGATAATCACTTCTCCAGTCCTGCTCGCCACACTAGCCCTGATACAAGCCAGGATGCTGGTGGCCTTTTTGGCCACCTTATTCAGTTGCTGCCAATCAACACCACCAGATGTTTTTCTGCTGAGCAGTTTTCCAGCTGCTCTTCCCCAAGTGTTTAACGTTGCGCGGGGTTGTTGTGACCCAAGTGCAGGACCCGCCACTTGGCCTTGATGAACCTCAGACAATGGGCCTCAGCCCATCAACCCAGCTGGTCCCAAAGTTTCTGGTCTTTACCTTCCTCTGCCCTGGATGTATCTCTGTGTGCAGGTATATGCACAATGGCTTTTTTGCATATCCTGTAAGGCCACTGAATGAATATGCTGGTCCGCTCGTCTCACTGACAATTTAACCACCATGCACAATTCTGCACAAAAACCCAACACGTCCTATATCCTACTTGCAGCTCCGAGTTCCACAACTGGCACATAAACCGCAAAGCACTCTCGAGTACTCTCTACTCTAACCCACTGTTGCTCAGGCGTCTGTCTCTAATTAATCACAGCTCGTTTTTACACTGAACATGCAACAGATAAGCCGATATTCAGAACTACCTGCAGTAGTCCAGCCACCCAGGTTACCACCATGCTGTTTACCGCAGGAGGGTTGAATACTTACTAGCTAAATTAGAGAAGATGGTGTGACTTGTCGTAATTTTAAGAAACAGTTGCATGTTATGCAACTAAAAACGTAGCATTTTCTCAGAGCAAATATCCTTCAGCAGTGTTTTCTGTTGTTCTGGAAAAAACTCTTTGGCCTCTGCCTGAAGACTTTGATTTATCGTTAGGCCAGATATTGCTGCCTTCAATAAGTACAGAATGATATTAACAGCTGAGAAGATAAAAGAGGTACAGCCAGTTCTAGGCACTTGATTCTCTTATATGAAAATAGAGGAGAAAATTTAGACTCGAGCTCAAAACCCAGCAAGCCTGTGGGGTTCACCTGGAAGAAGGGCACTTACATCAAAAGCCTCCAGAGGTTAAAGCGCGACTGTGTGTCATCTTTATATCCACATTTCACAGCAGAGGCTTCCGAGCCAAAATAAGGAGTTTGCTGGATTTATGCAATCAGGACAGGCAGTAGGAAAAGCTCCTTAGAACTCAGTAAAATGTGCGTGTGAAAGCTGAGCAGCGGTCAAGCAGAAACACCAAGTTCTGAGCAGAAACCTTAATTCAAGCTGCATCAAATAATGAACAGGAGAGGCACATGTGTGTAAGTGATTCCTTGAGCAGAATACCAAGGAAAATGAGAATACTCCAAATACAAATACCCCCTGCAACACAAGATACATAGATTAATATAAAGGCACATGCAGATCACAGCACAGCAGCGCTCTCCAGCCCATTTACCTCGGTTATCATGTTTGCTGTTGCCTTTTCTCTGCACGTTGTTCATTTATTACCGCACATCGCTAAGTCTTCCCTTGGTCCTCTGCTGAGATCTAAACCATCTGCAAAAAACTCAGCAAGCACAGTGATCCTCTTTCCCATTAGATCGTCAGATGCTGGGAAAAATGGGGTAAGAAAGGATACATCGGTGCTAACAATAAAAATCTTCCTTTTAGCAGAACTTTCAAATAACTAGATCTACAGCGTCTTACATTTAAAATCTTCACACTAGCATTGAAGTGCAGAAAAAATAAAGTGTGTTATAACAGATAAAGTCCACAAAGCATTTAAAAAACTATGGATAGGGATACAGCACATTACACATATTAATAAAGAAAACAAAACACAAACACCAAAAAAACCCAAACAAACAAACAAAACCCACCACAAAACAAAAACACACACAAACCCCCAAACTCCTAAATTAAAACCAAATCAATATCACTGAATGTCTGGGCAGTATCCAATGCATTCCTTACTTAAATGACAGTTTTTGAGCTTGAAGAAAGAGAACAGACTTCACAAACGAGAAGCTACCTAAGAAAGGGCCTTTATCACCCCCAAAAAGAAGAGCTGACCTCATCGGGGCACCCCGAAAGTCGATTTTAGGCAGGCAACAAGCTCCAAATAGACTTTATTCTAACCAGAACCGTTTAGCAGAAAACCAACTACAAATTATTCAGCACTCCAACATTGTAAAACACGGGTTCAGATACTGGTTACACAAGTTCAATCACTACAGCGTCGACTCAATCTCAAGGGATCAGATCCCAAAACTCTAGTGTGACCATTCAAAATGTGTATTTTCCCACTCTCACAAGGCGAGGACTCTCAAGGGTACCCAGATCACTTACCAGGTTATCGAGGTGTCTCAGTCCTCAAGAAACGTTCCTCAGGTGGCCGATCTAAGGAGGCTTCCACTGCAGACCTGCTGCCCCAAGGCCAACTCCACGGGGTCTCTGGTGGCTCCATTTCCAGCGCGGTTGAAGCTGAGCTGTGCTCGGGTGCTCTTACCCACACACCGAGCTCTAAAACAGTCTCCAAACCACACGAGCTGCTCCTCATTAATCGCAACTCCATGAAAAGGGGCAACATCGCGACTCCACATACTCTCTTACTCACGGAAATGCTGCTCCATCTGTCTTTACAACAGAAGCGCCTGCGCTGCAGAAAAATCACGGCACGGTTCCAAAAATGTGTCATTGTGGCTGGGAAAGATGAATCTTTGAAATATGCTCGTAAGAGGATGGTAGAAATTACACATTAACTGTTCTTAAGAACACAAAACACGCAAGGCCCAAATTGTTTAAAAATTTAATGACTTACAAATCTGCACTTTTCAGTACAATGAACTTAAGGTTTTTTTAAAAAAAATTATCAAAATTCCAGCATAATAGTTCTGCTCATACATCTATAGTTTTTTAAAGAATATTTACAGAACTGTAATGAAAGATAAGACTTAAGCACATGAAAGTTCAAGCAGAAAATAGCTTAGAATTCAACTGGCAGTAACACAATATGGCTTCCTGACTGCTGTACTGCTCAACAGAAAAAGGGGGATAAAACACCGGTACAAAAAGAATCATTTTTACGTTTGCAGTTTTGCACAAGCACCCCATGGTTTAGGAACCACTATACACAGACAAATCTGCTAAAACTGGTATCTACGCCGTAGCTGTAAACAATGAAAATATATTTTTTTTTTATAATATCATAATTCAGCGATTGCTTTACAAAATTGGAAGCTTAAAATCTGAGTGCAAATCAATTCACATTAAAAAAATCTACAATTTCAATTACTGAATTGATTTCAAAGCTGGTTCTGTGACTGTTCAGACTCTTTTCTTGTTCTTGCGCTTGATCTTGTCCTCCTGTCCGTCCCTCCAGCAGCCCTCGCAGCCTCTTCGCCGGGTTCTTCTCTGGTTTTGTTTCTTTTTCCTTTCTGTAGCGCTCCGTTTTCATCATTCTCTGTACACACATACAAAAAAATAACTAAATTTGTGTCACAAAATCACACATTTTATACAAAACTCAATCTTCAGTTACATTGTTTTTAAAGGGGATGTCCCTAATGACTACATTCCAAAGATTATATCTATGAATTCAACAAACCAGTTACAAACCCCATATTTCTGTACATCCAATATCCTTTAAGAAAGATCCCTGAGGACTTAGCAGCTATTTCTGAAAGTAGGTTAACATTAATGAGAGCACAAAAACCAATTAGCTCCCATTTTAGCTAAACCTCCTTCTACTGATCCGTAGAACTAAAACGTATCCAACGCTAAAAGAAAATTACTGTAAAAATGAATATATAGCAACAGTTTTATGTTCCGGACAAAGCTGGAAAGTCAGGATTTAGGTGTAAAGAGAAGACAAGACACCTGTGTGAGTATCAGACAGCACAGAAAAGTTCAGCTGCTCCAAGAGATCAACGTCAACCCAAGTGCCAGACATAGAAACTGCCACCGAAATCCATGTGGGGAATTATGATCTCCCTGGAAAAGAAACTACCAGGCAGGCAGTAAAGCAACAGAGGAGATGAATCATTTGGCAAGTACCTACAGCAGTGTCGGGAAGCTGGAACTAGCACATGTGTAAAGGGAAACAAAATAAAACTCCATAAACCAAGATACACGGCAAGAGATGCACACGGCATAGGAGGATAAACATTTGCAACGGGAAAGAGTCAAAAATAAAACAAAGGGCACAGTCAAATCACGGTAAGGTTTTTAACACAATTTGGCAGGAAATTCCTCAATATGTAGCTCTAGAGATTGTTATTTCCATTTGCACACATGTATTTGATAACATTTTGTAATTGCGTCATGGCAGTTATTAGGTATCATCACATCAAGCCGAAAACTCTAGGGAAGATTTTCGGTGTCTGCAGCAAGAGTTGTATTGGCAGAAAGAGTAAAGAGCAAAAGAGTAAAGGAGGAAATGGGAGACGTGTGGAACTTTTCCTGTCTTTTTAGCTCAAATATGGTACAAGCCCTTCTAGTATTGACTTCAGAAACCAGCTGATGACCACTAAAGGTCGTCCAAAACCTAGAGATAAAAGCAGGAGCTCAGGTGGTATTTAGGGCAAAACAAGATGAATAGTTGGTGCTACAAAGATGTCATTTCATGTTCTGTCATTACCGTCTTCTGCATGTAAGTCAGTCACTGTATTTACTTTAAAATACAATTTTTTGCTAGGAATTCAGAGAGAATGTATCACAGCAGAGCACAAAGATGCTTGAGTACCCCAGCAGAGGAAGAATATACATCACATCCCATAAAACTAATCCCTTCTATTGAGGAAAAACATCTTGTTTATATAAGATAACATAGATCCTCTTTCGTTAAGTCTTCTTGCTGTATTATAGACATCAGAACATGGCAGCCGACAGCAATATAAACATTATACAATGTGTAATATACACATTACCTATAGATAACTGAGCAAGAAAACAGAAAGCAGATTCTTGCCTCACCTGTTTTTGGTTTTTTGGATGCCAAGTCATGTGCTGGGAAGGGACATTTCGTCCTGCGAGAAGCGGAAGCTGCCGCTTGGCCAGGGCTGATCCCTTTTCCTTTGCCAGGCTGATTAATTTTTTCAGAGCCAGTGGATGCCAAACGCACATTCTGAGTTTCTGAAGCGTCACCGTTTTCTGGCAAGTCATTGTTTTTACGGATAGAAGTTGAAGTAGCTGCCTCTGCTTGGAATTCTACCTTTTTCCTTTTATTCCTCAGTTGCCTTGTTTTTTCCTGAGATGAATTGTTTTCTAGAGACGTATCTTCGCTTTCTTTAAGAATCCTCTTTTGACGTCTATTTTGGGGCAAGGCAAGTTCTTCCCCGAGAAAAGTGGAACTTGTTTCCTCAGGTTTGGAAGAAATTGTTTTCCTTCTGCCCACTCTCGATGGATTTTCTTTTGCGGATGGAGCTGCTTCCAGAAGTACATCCTGTGGTTCTTCAAGAGTTTCATTCTTACCATCTTCTGGCAAACCTTGAAGTGAGGTGGAACTACCAGCCAGTGAAGTGGTTGTTTGCCTTGAGTTCCCCTTTGAAAGATCCATTTTTTTTTGGGAAGCAGAATTTTCCAAATTGAGCTTTTTTGCTTCCCTATTATTCTTTCTGCCACTTGCTTTTGATAAGCCCTGTTTTCCCTGCATAGAAGTAGAACTTGTGGCTTCTAACAAGATGACATTTTCTTTCCTTCTGCCTTTTCTGGGTTGATTTTCTTTTACAGATGAATCAGAAGTTTCTAATGGAACATTTTGAGCTTCTTCAGGAGTCGCTTCTCCACCCTTATCTGCCGGCAAACCACGTTTTCCTCGAAGAGAAACATAACTAGTTGTGTGTGATGCAGGAGCAGTTGCTTTCCTTCTGCCCCTTCCTAATGGCTTCTCATTTGCACAGGACACTGTTTCCAAAGGCACATTCTGTTCTTCATTAGTACTCTCCTCTTTATCAGCAGTTTCTGACAAGTCATGTTGTCCCTGAGGAGGAGATGACCTTTTTGCCTCTGCCACTAGATCAATCTTTTTCCTTTTGCCCGTTGCTGATGCATTTGCTTTTGCCTGCAAAGTTTGGTTTCCCAAAGCTGGATTCTGATCTTCTCTCACAGTTGTCTTTTTATCATCGCCTTCTAGCAACCCACGTCTTTTTCTGATAGGAAGAGATTTTGATGTTGGTGCTGCTGCAGCAACCTCTCGTCTCTTCCCTCGTCTCAGCGGATGCTCTTCTGTTGAAGAGGGAGCAGCTCCCAAAGCTGAATCTTGCTCCTTTACAAAAGCCTCATCTTGACTGTGATCTGCATTTGATGTTTGTTTTTCCATAAAGGTAGGACAAGCTATTTGTGGCATGGAATCCACTTGCTTCCTTCTGCTCCTCCTTACTTGTGAAGAAGGATTTTCCGAAGTCTGATGTTGACCGTCTTTGTGAGTCATTCCTTTGTCATCCTCAGGTGAACTTTTATCTCCAACCGCTTTAGAACTGGCTTCTTCAAGTACAAACTGAACTTTTCTACCTCTACCTCTTCTAGAAGCCACTCCGTGATTTTCTGCTTGATTCTCCTGCAGGATTGCAGTTCGCTTTGTTTTAAGTGTTCTCTGTTCATTTCTTGTCCGCTTTTGATGGCCACAAGCAAGACTGTCACTGTTTGCAGCAGGTATTGATGTGCCAGCTGGGTCACCCTGGTCCTTTGTGACTTGGTGTGGATTCTTGACACAAGCTGAGCCCAAAGAATCTTTGAGGGAAGATTCATCCATTTCTGTTTCCGACTTAAATTTGGGAGCAATTATTTCTAGGTTGTTTACAGTCTTTTTCTCCAATGCGTCATTTTTGCCTCTCCTGTTTCTCGTTCTGTTTGTTTCTCCTACTGCACTACAGTTTGCTTCCAAGTTCAGAGCAGTAACCAGCATTTTCTTTGTGCCTCCAGAAGGCGACTCTGCCTTTAGTCTTTGAGATGCCTCTGTTATATTTTCCTGAGCATTTGCTGTTTCGTCTCCCTGAGACACTTTAATCTCATTTTTGAGGTGTGATTGTGTTTCACTATCAGTTTTAGCTGAAGTTTCCTGAGTTTTCTGAATGGTTTGTGTATTTTCAAGTGCCGTCTCACAAATGTCTGCTTTTGCTTCAGCTGAGTGTTTTCTAACACTTCTTAAAGACTTCGCCCTTCTCTCTGTTGTCTTTATTTCAAGTTCAGTTCTGTTTTCAGATTCTTCTGCTGTGGCAGTCTCAGCATCTTTGTCGGAAGTCTGTTCATGTTTCTGTATCACCTTTGCTGACGGGTCTTTGCGAAGTCTCCTTGTCCCACGAATGTCCTCTGGAGCAGCTTGTTTGACTTGGTCATTTTTAGCTCTTCTTCCTCTTTTAGGTGGAATCAGTAGGTCTGTGTTTTCTACTTTTTTCACTCCTCTAGACCTCTTCCCAGGTGACAGAAAGATTTCTTCACTGTCTTCTCCACCACCTTCATTAAATTCATTTTCAGCTTTTTTTAAACCTGTTTGCGGTTGAACATTTTCATGTTGAACGCTACCAGACACACTTACTGTGTTTACGGTTGGATCACCTTCAGTTTCTACTATGTCACTGATGCCGTGTTCCTGCAAAATCTGATTCATATTTGCAGGTTCTTTTCGTAGCACTGAAGAAGTTTGGCCACTAGACTCAAGATTCTCACTTGAAACTTTTAACTCCTTCGGCTCTTTCCTTTTACCTCTTCCTGGTCTTGGAGCAACTCCATGTGGTTCCACAAATGAAACAGTTTCAACTTCTTCCTGCTCAGGGAGCTTTGAAACAATTTCTTCTTGTATACAATGCTTTGTTCTCCTTCCTCTTCCTTTATTTTTAGCTGCTGAAGTTGAAGTGCTGGTCTCTTCTGTCTCCTCTTGGGTGGTGGTTTTTTCCAGCCCTTGCAATTCTTTTACATTCAAATCCTTTTCACGCTGCCTTGCTGAAGCAGGAGGTCCCGTCTTCCTCAGTCTGCCCCTCGTTGGTCTCTGGGTAGGCTGCTCTTCACTAGTTGATTCCTTCTGTTGAGAAGCTTCACCTTGTGAAATATTTCCTTTATCTTCTAAAACAGGGTGGGGTTTTTTTTCCCATTCAAAGTTTTTACATAGAAAAGAGCACAAACAAAAGGTATACATTACTATGCATATCAAAGTATTTGGGAGTTTTGATTTTCCTAACAAAGCCATCTTGCTAGAAGAAAAATCTAACAAAAAACACACTTACTAGTAGAAGGAAGAGGAGGAGGAGGAAAAAAGGAGGAGGAGGAGGAAAAGAGAGAAAAGACAAAAAAAGAAAAAAAAGTTTTTAAACCAACTCCTATATTAAAGGCCAGGCTTCTGACCAAAGATGTTTGGTTTATTTGGTAGGCAGCATTCACAGGTCTAACCTATATTCTTGAAATTCTTTGCAAAGATAATTCTAAGCAAAGACCTCAACATCAGGTATTTTTACACTGGCGTGTTTAGAGGCGCCAACGTTATCACACCAACAAACTACTACACTGTTACTTCAACACCAGTAGAATTCCAGCACCTGGTGGTTGCTCCATGAGCTCTGTACGCTTTGCATTCTGTATTTTAGAATTTTTAAAACATATGTTAAAAATTCATAACAACATCTATTGCCTTGTATATTCATTATTCATCTAGTTAAAGTATTTGTACTTACCGTTCTGATGACTGGAATTAGTACAAGGAGGTGCAGTATTGTCTGTCTTAGAATCCATAACATTTACTGATCTGACCTAAGGGAATAAACAATAATCAATAAGTGCACGTTTGACAGGACAAGGAACAACAGAGCCAAACAACGCAAAATTAATGTCTTAAAGTTTTGTCAAATACTTTTCTCTAATATGAAATCAACTTAGTTTCATAGCTGCATTTGATATTAGCACACAAACATATCAAACTTAATACTTGGTATCTGAGCTAGTGTAGCAGTTTTTGAAGTGAAAGAAACACTGCACAGAGTTTTAAAAAGTATAAATTAAATTGGCTGAAAAGTGTCTAAATGAGTGCTCAAAACAAATTTGTGGTATTGAAGCCAAATCATTTCAGTATTTTGTCGTGTTTTATTGTAGTACTATACTAGTGAGCGCTAAGCTCGACATTTTACCTATGGATCTGGGAATTAACATAAAAATTAATACTAATAAAATCCGAAAATGACAGGAGTGGTGACAGAACGGTAACCCAGAGCAACCTCAGTAGCTATTTAGGGTTCCCTCAAAGAAAATACATACAGGCAAATGAACAATGATTTAGCTACCTCTATAAAATAGATATCGGTTCAGGAAGCGATGAGTGAAAGCCTTAGGGGCTGCATTATAGTTTTAAAGCAATTTAAAGAGTACTTTAAACATAACAGGAACAAATGACCAGAAAAAAAAAAAAGATTGCCATCTTTATAGTTTTCAAATCAACATGAGATGCTTTTCTAGAAGGCAGCTTTTCCTCCAGAGGTTACAGGTGAGACATATTTGAAGTGCCATAACATACAAGATGTCACACTAGGAGGCCTAAGAATTCATTTCAACCACAGGCTTCAAAGTCTAAATAAATTATCTCCAAAAGCTAAAGAAAGTATTTTACCTTAATTTCCTCTGGTGTATCAAACATTTCCGTAACTCCAACATAGTCCACATCAAAATTGGAACTTTTCCACCTGGGTTCTGCCATAAGCCTTTGAAGACCCACAAAATCATCAACCGGTTGACTCTTCTCCCTCGGAGTCTTCACTAGTTTGCTAATACCAAACACGTCTTCTATGGGTTCCACTTTTTCCTTTGGTGTCTTGAAAAGACGGCTGACCCCAATCATGTCTTCTACCGGTTGATATTTCAGCTTTGGAGTTTTCTCGATTAAAGTAACACCTGCCACAGCTTTTCCTGCTTCCTTTTCTTGTACTGGAGTCTTCAGCAATCTTCTAAAGGCAATTTCATCTGTAACAGGTTCCAGCTCTTGCTGCGGGGTCTTCATGAGCTGCTTAATGCCTGACAGGACCTCGACTGGCTCTGCTTTCTGCCGTGGGGTTCTCATGAGCCGCTTGATGCCTGATAGGACCTCGACTGGCTCTGACTTTTGCTTTCGTGTCCTCAGGAAATACTTGATGCGCGACAAGGCCTCTACTGGTTCTGACCTTTGTTTGGGGGTCTTGATGAGCTCCTTGATGCCCGACGAGGTCTCTACAGGTTCTGACCTTTGCTTTGGGGTCTTCATGAGCTCCTTGATGCCTGACAAGACCACTACTGGTTCTGACCTTTGCTTTGGGGTCTTCATGAGCTCCTTGATGCCCGACAAGACCACTACTGGTTCTGACCTTTGCTTTGGGGTCTTCATGAGCTCCTTGATGCCCGACAAGACCACTACTGGTTCTGACCTTTGCTTTGGGGTCTTCATGAGCTCCTTGATGCCCGACAAGACCACTACTGGTTCTGACCTTTGCTTTGGGGTCTTCATGAGCTCCTTGACGCCCGACAAGGCCTCTACTGGTTCTGACCTTTGCTTTGGGGTCTTCATGAGCTCCTTGACGCCCGACAAGGCCTCTACTGGTTCTGACCTTTGCTTTGGGGTCTCCATGAGCTCCTTGACGCCCGACAAGGCCTCTACTGGTTCTGACCTTTGCTTTGGGGTCTCCATGAGCTCCTTGACGCCCGACAAGGCCTCTACTGGTTCTGACCTTTGCTTTGGGGTCTCCATGAGCTCCTTGACGCCCGACAAGGCCTCTACTGGTTCTGACCTTTGCTTTGGGGTCTCCATGAGCTCCTTGACGCCCGACAAGGCCTCTACTGGTTCTGACCTTTGCTTTGGGGTCTCCATGAGCTCCTTGACGCCCGACAAGGCCTCTACTGGTTCTGACCTTTGCTTTGGGGTCTCCATGAGCTCCTTGACGCCCGACAAGGCCTCTACTGGTTCTGACCTTTGCTTTGGGGTCTCCATGAGCTCCTTGACGCCCGACAAGGCCTCTACTGGTTCTGACCTTTGCTTTGGGGTCTCCATGAGCTCCTTGACGCCCGACAAGGCCTCTACTGGTTCTGACCTTTGCTTTGGGGTCTCCATGAGCTCCTTGACGCCCGACAAGGCCTCTACTGGTTCTGACCTTTGCTTTGGGGTCTCCATGAGCTCCTTGACGCCCGACAAGGCCTCTACTGGTTCTGACCTTTGCTTTGGGGTCTCCATGAGCTCCTTGACGCCCGACAAGGCCTCTACTGGTTCTGACCTTTGCTTTGGGGTCTCCATGAGCTCCTTGACGCCCGACAAGGCCTCTACTGGTTCTGACCTTTGCTTTGGGGTCTCCATGAGCTCCTTGACGCCCGACAAGGCCTCTACTGGTTCTGACCTTTGCTTTGGGGTCTCCATGAGCTCCTTGACGCCCGACAAGGCCTCTACTGGTTCTGACCTTTGCTTTGGGGTCTCCATGAGCTCCTTGACGCCCGACAAGGCCTCTACTGGTTCTGACCTTTGCTTTGGGGTCTCCATGAGCTCCTTGACGCCCGACAAGGCCTCTACTGGTTCTGACCTTTGCTTTGGGGTCTCCATGAGCTCCTTGACGCCCGACAAGGCCTCTACTGGTTCTGACCTTTGCTTTGGGGTCTCCATGAGCTCCTTGATGCCCGACAAGGCCTCTACTGGTTCTGACCTTTGCTTTGGGGTCCTCAAAAGTTGTTTGAGGCCTGACACGACCTCAAGTGGCTCCAACTTCTGCTTTGGGGTCCTCCTTTTACTTCCCGATTTCACCCGAGACGCACACTCGTCTGGAATTGTCAGACTATCCACACTAATATTTTCTTCCAGCACAGCTTTTCCTTTTTCAGGAGTTTTTGTGGCTATTGCATCAAACATGGACTTGAGAGACTTCTCTCTCAGGAAGTGACAAAAGCCCGGACTGTCTTGTTTCTGTTCTGAAGCATCTGAATTATTTAACGGTGACACCATCATCTCTCCTGAAATGAGGAACAGAGAGTTATGTAATTTGGAAAACAAATGAAGCAGAAAATCCAAGTGTTCTAATTGTTGTTTAAGTAAAATAGACTCAAACAACCAGAGTGTTCTACAAACCAAAACCCGAAAATGCACATCAACAATTGATTTAGTAATTAGTTTCTACAAAGCACAGCATGTATTTTTAAAAATGACTATAAACAAATTTGATTATTTTTTCTTATTTAATCTGATATAAAAATTAACGTGTTCTAAAATTTCTAGTGGTGTGAGTTTTTAATTGCAACTTCCATTGTGTTTTGAAGCAATACCAGACATAAATCAGAACTTTTCACATGAAAGAACATACATTTGACCTTTCTGACACCAAGGAGGCAAAAAACAAGAGATTTTTGTAAAATTTATATCATAAAATCATAGAGTATCTCAAGTAGGAGAGGACCCATAAGGATCATCAAGTCCAGCTCCCTGCTCCTCGCAGGACTACATAAAACTAAACCCCATGACTAACAGCATTACCCGGATGCACAAAAAACCAGGATTTTAATTTCAAGAATTTTGAGTTATGCAGTGACACAATGACTGGTTTGCAAGGTTATTAGCAAAAGATGCACAAAGTACCATCTTAATACAAATCCTTCTAACCTGACACTTTAAACCGTGAAAATTTGTCACTGGATTTAAATGCATCCAGAGACAACCGATTAAGAAAGGGCTGTGCTTCAGCACAAGAGTTGCCTGGCACAATACTGCAACATTTTTGAAGTTTCATATCAAATAGAATGAATAGACAAACAACAGCTACACAAAAATTAACTGGAGCTACAAAAATGTCTTTTAATATATGCTAAAAATCAATGGTGGCTTTTATGGTTTGCCAGATGCTTCATCTCGATACATCGAGGCTGAGACTACTCACTATGTCAAGCAGCAGACACACAACGACCCCTAAATATACTGAATCATTTCCTTTCTTTTCGAATAACAAACATACCAGTTTCTTCAGGAGTGTGCAAGTCGGACATTTCCATCGCAGTGCATGTTGGCGTAAAATCAGCCTTCTGAACAGTGGCCAAAGGTAAAGTTTTTCCACTCTTATCTTCGGGAGTTTGAAACATTTCAGTCATTCCTACAAATTATATTCAGAGAAATGAGCATAAGTATTGATAAGAGAACTACACAGTTGGCAGAGTGAGCGGCAGGCTTGAAAAACTTACCTGTGAAGCTTTCGTCCATGTTCATGTTTAGCTTCAAAATAGGATTTTTTACCACCTTAGGGACTCGTCCAGCCGTTCTGACTGCGGTGGAATAAGCTCTACCTACAACTATCGTAGCAGGTGACTCTGCGTGGCCTGTACTAAAATGACTTTTTATTTTTCTTTCTGGAGTCTGCAAAGAGGAAAGGAGAAAAATAAAATAGTAAACAAAGATTCCTGTCATATAAAATCCAGATTTCTCATACGCTGTGACAAAGACATCAACACCCATTTAATATCATACTAAAAGTTCATAAGTGTCCAGCTTCTGTAGCAAAATACATGCAAGCTGATTTGTGGTTATACAAAAAAAAACCCCCTAAACCAAACAAAAAAATACAAATATGTAAAAAAAAAAGAAAAATAATACCTTTGGTGATTTGGTTATCTTCTTTACACATCTTCCTTTTCGGGCACTTTTTTTAACAGTCTTTGACTGAGGTCTTGCAACACCTAATTTTACCACTTCTGCCCAAGATTTGGCAACTAGAAAGCAAAAGAGAAACATCCACCTTAATTCTCAGCCATATACATGGAAGTTCACAATTATTCCTTCATGATTCCAATGGATTTGCTGCAGTCAGGCGTAGGAAACTGGTGGCTGTCTCATCCGACAACAGCTGAAGTGCTCTGTGAAGCACTTTCAACTGGAAGACCCGATTTCAGCTGAAGTTTAACAAGGGGCCAAGTACCCAGCACTGCTTTCCCCACCAAAACAACAACAAAAAGCTTCATACAGCGTTAAATAGGTGTTAAATCCTAGAACTGAATGTTGACCCAATTCCATCCTCACTCTTTTTGTAAGGAAATAACCTTTCTCACTAGAACCTTGGCACGAGCCTTTCAGTCTTGCTCATTATTATACCTGAACTTTTCCCTGGTGGGACATGAGATTTAACATTTAATCATTATGTTTTTTAAGTAGAGATAAAAAGGGGAATGCCGTTCCTGAAGAAAAGGATATTATTCTTCTCCGGTCAGAATTCCTGTGGAAGTTGGAGAAACATGAAGTGTTTTACTTTGGATACAAAACTTTTAAGAACTGTGGCGTTCTTTTCATTTTACAGAAGAAACTGATACACTGATGTTGAAAATCACTCACACATTACAGAGAGCTGGTGAAAAGTGGTATGTCATTAATATTTGTGAAGTACTCTGCTGGTATTAAAATGAATGTAACAACGAAAGTCACCGAAAAAAACCATTTATTTCTCTAAAAGAATAATATCACTTTCAGCTGTATTAACCAGTAAGTATTGTGAAGGCCTGTGATTTTATCTCATCATGTAATAATAATGACGAGCCCATCATTGAGACATTGTACGTAGTATGTCATTCGAAAGTTTAAAATGATACTACAAAAAAATGGAGATAGTAAAAAGTCATCAAAATTCCTAGGTGAATGGTGGTGTAAGCTTTAAGTTTGATTTTGAAAGAGTGAAATTGATTTACTTTGTGAAAACAGAAGACAAAGATGCCTTATCTGTAAGGTTCTTCCAAGACAAAAATGTCAAGAACCAGAGCTCCCCATCATAAAGCTTCCAATGCTGTCAAAACTATTTCAAATCATTGTTCAACATTCAAATTCAAACGTTCCGATTCAAAATATTCAAATTAACACCTAGGTATCACCCTATTTTTTAATTCTGTCATATACCACTGTCAACACTTAGGTGCAGTCTAGTCCATGGACAAAGGTTGCCAACGGTGTATAAAAAAGGCACAAAGAAAACAAACTGGAGCTAGATTGCTATAAAGTACATGTTTTCATATCAAAATTGACGTAATCGATATGATTTGATTTAGTTCAATACTACTTGAACTCCAAGGACTTGAAGGATCAGTATTGCAACTAACCTTGCAAAGAAAACCTTAAGTCTACCATTTTTCAACTTCTGAACATTAAGATTTGTGTTCTAAATACGGGTTTTATACGTTTTAGTAATTTGTTTTATGAATACAGAAGAATGTAACACTTTGCAATCCCCAGTTGCTCCCAACAAGTCCAAAAACCACCAGATGATACGCCAGTCATTTGGTGGCCTATGCATAATAAATAATGGCCAGCTTCAGTTTTGTTCCTGTATTTTAAAGCATTAAAATTAATATTAAAAATTAATTGCTGAAACAAACCTAGTAGATTGGCACTAGAGGCCCCACTTCTTCTTTTCGCGTTGAAAACAGCTACAGCCCTGCTTCTCCTCCTCAGGGGAGTGACCTTCAAAGCAAGTTGTGCACTTCTCGTTAACTTGTCAGGTGTAGCCGTTAAAATGCTTTTATCGTGTTGGTTAATGGGAGAAGATTTAGGTGTTTTCACTCGAGCACTGTTTTTCTCCTTTGTATTCACGTCTTCTGCAACAGCATCTTTCTCTTCTGCAATCGGTAACGGTGCCGTGATGCAACAAATGGAGAAACGTCCTTTTGTGTAAGTTGCTGGAGACTCTAAAGTAAATGTAGGTGTTGCCTTCCCAGAGACAGGGGATGAGGCGGCTGGGGACTTCTGGGTTGGCAAATTTTTCGGTGACATTTTTTCTTTCTGCGAGCGTTCAGAAAGTTCCTGGTAGGAAAACAAAAAAGATACATAAAGTTGTTACTGCACATAGCTGAACTACAAACGGTCATCAACATCTGAGAAGTAAGCATTATAGCATAAAACATCATCAGATCATTTTAAAAAGCCTTATGTGTCTGAAAACAAACTTGCAACTAGTTTTAGATCTCAAGAGTCTCACAAGACAAATGCAACTTCAACTGCACAAACTAACTGAAATTATTACACTACTTTATTGAACAGTTTTGTTCACATCAAGTACACTACACACATTTTAACCAGCTTAAATCGGCAGCAAATATTTTCAAACTTTTAGCCAAACCACGTGGCAGTAGTTTGCACAATCTGCCAAGAAATAACTGTTTTCTGTTATTTATGGTAAACTGGAGCTTGTAGACACCGTTGCAGAGCACAAACACACACAAATATATTCCTGCGTACGCATGAGGATGAGCTATAACGTGTGAGGTGAATAAAAACACATCTGTATAAACACAGGTAGATATAAAGCGTAAGCTGAGCCCTTTCTTACAATGGAGAAGCTAAAAAATGCTGATTCAAATTTGCCGATTTCCAATACCATTTTAATTTGCAACTAAAATCTCCACTTCCCAACATACATCTAACAAGGTTGACAACTATTCTTTAATATCTTAGAATTTATAAATTCTGTTCATTGTCTTAGCAACTTGATTAGTCTTCAAGTTTACCTGGGCCGCAAAAAGCTTCGATCCCCGAGACTTTTTCAGCACAGCCCGTGGCGAGTTTCCGAAGGGAACGCTCTGTCTCGCAGGAATCGCCCCTTTCTTCAGAGGCGAGTTGGGAGGCAAACTTTTATCAAAAAGTTCTGGGCTTAAATGACCACCAAAAGACACTCTCTTTCTTTTTCCTAACGGCTGAAGTAACAAATCCCCACTTTTCCTCTTCTGAGAGATGCTTTTCGTCTGGCCTAAAAATAATAATGGAAAATATTTGTATATTTTGAAGAATCCAAGTCAATGTTTTAATCAGCATAGCAAAGAGTGCTTACTCGTGCATTTTAAAGTTGGAAACATATCAGAAGATAATTTACTTTAAAGATAAATATATCCAATCAAGTAAACTTTTACATATATAATTGTACAGATTTATGGTCAAATATAACTACATAATAAATATTTCAGAACTGAGAGCTCAGCAGCAAGTTCTACATTATATGTAAGTAGAAATATTCTCATAAAAATGCTCAGAGAATTTCTCAAATACAAAAACAATGAGGCAGGGAATTAAACATATTTACCTGATTCTTCTCCAGCCAACAGGCCAGAAATGCTCATTTCTGAGCCAGTCACGTTGTCTTTGGGAACAGTCAGACTTCCAGATGACTTTCTCTTTGATGACAACCTACGAAGTCCTGTAACACCGGCATCTTCCGAATCTTGTCTCTGAAGACCCTCGTTTGTGGCCACCTCCTCTTTAGTTCCACCGTCTTTTCTGTCTGTGGTCGTATAGTGATGCTCTTGACCAGCGTTTGTCTCCAGAGCTTCCCCTGATCGCAGTCCAGGGCTCTGTGCCCGACTCCTCTTTCTTCCAGAGCCAGATTTCTGACTCACAGGAGACACCAGTTCTGGTGTTAACCCTTCCCAAGCCAGTTTCTCTGAACGGAAACTTTTGTTTGATAATTCTTGACTTGGCCTGTTATTTCTTCTGGGACTCTTGGAATTACAATAAGAGGCAGGAGTTTCAGAACGTCCCTCTTTTGAGTTAACAGCATTTGCCTTATCATAAATTTCTTTCGGCACTTCATCTTGCACAAGTTTTCCTGGTGTGCGTTGTTTACTATTTCTTCTTTGTTTCAAGCATTTGTTTTCTTCCAAAGGCAGTTGTTTGGGGCTCTCATTTCTCCAAACCGAATCTTCCCTTTGAGTTTCAGCTGAAATTTCTGAAACAGACTCAGGTTTCAATGACACACCTCGTCGAGTTGTTGGAGTATCGGTATTTACAGGATTCATTCCGCTAGTTTCTTTGGTAGGTGATATGAAATGAGACTGAAGACTCTTCCTTCTGGACGTTGGTGTAGACAGAACATATTTATCTACTCCAGAAACATTTGCCCTGTTAGTTGTTGGTGCTGGTTTATCTAATGCTGTTGTAGAGCTGTGTGCTTTATATGGATAATCCAAGCATTGTATAGAGCACAGCTTCCGGGAAAATGCTGCATTTCCATCCTTCTCCTTACTGGCTTTGGGTGTAATTTCAGTATCTTTAGATCTCCCCACCACTGTACTGGGCTCACTGTGATCCTGCATGTCACTTCTTTTACCACTATCTCTTGACACCTCCTTTGAACCACAAATTCGAGGACTTCTGGTAAAACTCTTCCTGGCAGCACTTCCTGCAGCCGAAATCTGATTAAGTTCTGAACTGATCACGTCTTGCTCTACTTTTCTTTTACATTCTTCCACGTTTTCACTTCTGCCTAGTTCTTTTTCTTTGGTCTGGCTTCCCAAATCATAAACACAACTTGATGAGGAAATTCGAGCACCTGGTTCTGGCAGAACACTCTTACCATCCTCTTTTGCAGCTTTTTGGGATTCATTTCCCTCATGCAGAGGTTTCTTCACTTTAATCTCATGTCTCAGTTTTTCATAGAGTTCACTAAAGGGAGATCGTTCATTTTGCTTTCTGATAGATTGATGTATTCTGTGTGAAGAGTTGGGTGTTTGTAGTTTGACGGGTACAGATTTGGAAATATTTTCCTCTGTATTTTGTTTATTTTCATTGGCGTGTTTTCCTTCACACTCACCATTACCTACAAAGTAAGCAAAGCAAAGCAAAACAAAAGGTAATACAGATGTAGAGTTACTTAAAACTTGCAGAGCTACAAATCTAAGTCCCATAAATACAGATAAACATTCCTTCCTTTGCTCTCCCAAGACAGTCAACCAGGGTCCAGGATACAGTACTGTAAATAAAGCCCTGTAACAATAATAATTTCTCTCATAACAGAAGCATTAGTATTGAAATGTTTAACAGAGATTTTAGGCTGCAATGTGGAATTTATCCCATATTCGGGCAGGCACTTGCTATTCCATGCTTTTGTTTTTCTTGAAGCGGCACGCTTTGCTTTGCGTTTCCCACGAGCAAGGGGTATACGCAAGCAAACAAATTCCATCTGATAAAAGGTGCCTTTCAAAGCGACAAGAAGCTGAGACCTCAACCAAATCTATACCTCTATGAGGTCTGTTTCTCAACGCTACTTTATATCAGCATGACTGCCAGTTGGCACAAATGCTGATACATGTTGACTGTTCTTAATTGTGATGGAAAATAATCTATGTAAAGGTGTGTAGTGGATGCACTTGATCCCCCCCCAGTCAAACCATTTAATATCGCTAAGTTGTAGGTCCAAGGAGTCTCGTGCAGACCTTTCCACTGTCTGCGATTTGACTACAAGTCAATCACTTTATTCTATAAATCTGACAGCCTGGATGAGCCCACTTTGAGCGCTCTCTGCTAAATAAGTTGTATGGCGATGGTTTTACTGCTCACAGGTCAGGGGATGAGCACGGTTTAAGTTTCCTATGAAACATTTAGCTTAAGTAAACACACACTAAATATAAGGAGTCATCTACAAGTATAAGGCTGTATGATTTTTAATATGCTCCCTGCTTCATGTTACTTAGTAAACTGGATTTGCCTAAATCTTAAGCTGTAAAGTTCTGCTCATATTTACCAAAAGCAACTGCAAACTACACCGAACACTTGCAAGATAAGGCCCAGTTTGCTCTTTGCTGGGAAGAATGGAATTGACTGGGGAAAAAATAATGACCCAAGGCTAACACGGAGACATTATAGACATCTGCAAAATGGGGCCTGTTTTGCACTTTGCTAAGAAAGGATTTATTCAGACAAAAGAGTACCTGCAAGGCTCTGGACCATAAATGTCTACAGCTGAACAAAACAAAAAGTCACACTTCTCTTTCAGAAATCTAAATGTTGTTCTGCAGTAGGCAGAACCCTAAATCACTCCCCACGACAAGGTAAAGATGAAGAACCTGACGTACAAGGAAAAGCCTGTCAGTTATCTCCTAGGAAAGGGGAGAAGGAGTGAGAGTGGGAAAGAAAACCAGGGGAAAAACCAGGAAATTAGATCTTCCTATGAAAGCCTTTACACAACTGCAGACAAGTACTTCAGTATTTTTTTTTTTTTTTTACCGAGCTGTTCCAAGTTGTTCCCTTGAAGTTTATAGAACAATAAAGCAAAGACTGTTGTATCGTTTTGGGGAACCAATCACCCAAATCCTGGGAGTACAGATGCGCTGACAACAACTCACTGAAATGCAGCATTCGAAACAGCCGGGGGATTTTTGTACCGGAACAAACATTTGTCACAAAAATCAAACCTGGCTGTAGATATATAGCCTCCAATTCACAAATCTTGTATCTTCCCATGAAAAGGAGCATTACTTAGGGCAAGAAGGATGGGAAGGTGAAGTCCTGGCATTTAACCACTCTATGGTCTTTAACTGTCCAGACTTGGTAGCTCTAGAAGATTTTTAGCGGCTCTACATGAAACAGCTGTTGTAAACTATTATTTCAATCAGCAAAATTAACCCTTCCTGCATACCTCCAAAATTGTAGAACTTGTTATTAGGAAAGAACACATGAGCTAATGCAATATTAGCTCAAAAGTGATCTAGCTGTGTTCTAGGTCAGCAGAGAACTGCAAGTTAAATTTTAATTACAAAGGTGAGTTTGCCATGTTATAGTTGTTTGATACTCCTGGAAAGTAAAATGTAAGAGGAAATCGTTTCGCGTATCAGTTTCACCTGACTTTTGTATTGTGTTTGCAAAGCTGGTGTATTCAACTCCCTTCTTAGCTATAATCTTCATAAGCGGAATTTGCACAAATCACCTAAAGCAATACATATGGATTTTGCCAATTCCAGGCTGTTGCTGCCCATTTGTCATGATGCAATTAAACGGATATCTTCTGGCAGGACTTGGGTAAATCACAACATCTAAATATGAGATAGTCCACTAACATAGCAAGGTGTTATGCATTCAGACTCAAAAGTCTTCAAATACATTTCTTTTGCTCTTTCCAACCTTGTTTTTTCCTCTAAGAATTCATGCAGTTCAGGGAGAAGAAGAAAACAATCCCCCCATAAAACAAGCACTAACCTGAAGCATGAAGACTTTTAGATCCTGAAGTTTGTTTGCGTGATAATTCCACCTCTGCCACCTGCTGAACATGAAGAACCTGTAAATTTGTACAATATTACAGCAGAGCAACAAATATTTTACACTTTAGCTTTCAACTGTACACTGAAAACCACTAGATTTATAAAAGTATACACATGGTTTACTAAACAGGATTAAATACACTCAAATGAAATACTAGAATATTTCAAAATTTAAGAACATCGACCAATAACACATTTGGGGCTCTACATAGCAAGAATTTAAGTCTTGTTTTATCATTGAAATTATCAGCTTATTAAAAGCAGCTGTACCATAAGGAATAGATATAGGCACATTTGAATCTCACCTTCTTGTAAGATGTAGTAAATTTTTATTTAAATAAAAGATTAAAATAATAATAATTAAAAAATTTCTTTAAATAGCCACAGTACTCACAAACTAACACCATCCCCTTTAAGGGAGAAAACTCTGCTGAGAGCAAAAAAACCAAACTAATGAAAATAATTTATTAAAAGGTAGGTTTAGTTCGATATTTATAAATTCCAACAATACATCAGCACACTAGCATATAGAACAGATTATTTCAGAAAAAAAAAAAAAAAGGCTTATTCTCCAGGGCACACTTCCCCATTCAAAGGACAAGGATTACCAGCGCGTGCACTCTGCGTTTCCTGCATCCTACCCTCTCTTCAAAAAAGCTAAGGATTAATTTTTAATAGCTTACCCATATTAGTAACATCACAGATTATTAAGTATCTATTACCAGAAACTGACAAGTCTCAAATTAATTATTAAGTATTTATCTGAAGGAGTTTGTGTTTTCAAACAGAAAGGTAGTCTATGGCTAAAAAAAATATTCCTAATAAAACAGAACAAGGAAATGGAAAACTGTTCAGTGTTGGGCCCCTCATGCCAAGAAAGCCCTTGAGGTGCTGGAGAGAGTTGAGAGAAGGGAACGGAGCTGGTAAGGGGCTGGAGCACAAGGGTGATGGGAGCAGCTGAGGGAGCTGGGGGTTCAGCCTGGAGAACAGGAGCTGAGGGGAGACCTTCTGATCTCTGACCTGCCTGAAAGGAGCTTGGAGCCAGGGGGGGTCGGGCTCTGCTCCCCAGGAACAAGCGCCAGGACCAGAGGAAACGGCCTCAAGTTGCGCCAGGGGAGGTTGAGGTTGGATCTGGGGAACAATTTCTTCCCCCAAGGGCTGTGGGGCATTGGAACAGGCTGCCCAGGGCAGCGCTGGAGTCACCATCCCTGGAGGGGTTTAAAACACAAGTAGATGAGGTTCTTAGGGACATGGGGTAGTGGTGGACTTGGCAGTGTGGGTTAACGGTTGGACTCAATGATCTTAAGGGTCTTTTCCAACCTAAATGGTTCTAGGATTTTATTCTATGATTCTACTAATACCAATGTACTTGTAATAAATAAGCATATGGCCACAAAATTACCTGCAGGGTTTCATCTTTTGGAGATCTAGAACGCCTCTTTCTTGGAGTTGATTGGAGAGGATATTCAAATCTGGAAGAAATATTTAAATGATTTTTTTTGTCAAAGAGCTAATGACTAAATTCCCATTATTAAGATACATGACCTTGCAACAGTTGTCCTCTCCCAACATTACATACAAATCCACCTTTAAAGGCTTTAACTACATCAAAAATTGTGGCCTGTTCCCACAAAGCTCTCTGTGCTGTTTGCCTGCAGAATACACTTTAGGATGGAGGCGTTAACAGTTTGGTACCGGCACTTACCTGAAAGAACGATCAATAATAGTTAACACATCTCCATGCTTCAGAGGCACAGGTTGCTGAAAACAACCACCATTCAGCTGCGTTGGATTTACTGTACTTAAATTAGTCAATATTGCCTAAGAAGAAAACAAACATTTCAGCGGTCTGATGAGGTGCAACAACGCAATGCACGTGTCATTAAAATACATGTATCTTACCTCCTTGTTTTCATTTATTTCAATTTTACAATGTTCTTTCGAGACCTGAGGCAACTGGATGCGAATATCACATTCTGTTCTCCTGTGGGTGAAAATACAATCCGAGTTTCAAGACACATAAAAGACAGAAAAATCTGACTGCTGTAGAATTACGTGATTTCCCAACTTTTCAGCTCACCATCACACAGCAGCACGATACTTTCTTCAATGTGGCAACATAAAGAAAATTAACTACTCAAGTCTTTCAATTGTGGCAAAAAATAACACGAGCTCACACTTTGCAATATCAGAGAATCCATATCAGAAAAAAATATGTCAAATACACTAATTCTGAAAAAAGCCACACACAACCAGCTAAAAGAGACACGTCTACAACAGATACCCAGTGGTTTGAGATTACATGTTCCCCTGACTTGCAAGTTGCCGAAGACCTGTGGAATATTTTTTAGAAAATACCAGCATGTGCTCCTAAGCTCGCTCTTCAGCATTCATTACTGACCCCTCTCAGAGACAGAATATTGGGTCAATGGACCTTTGGTCTCACCTGGAGGTCACAGCTGCCTTCTGAAAAGTTGTTAGTAAGTAAAAACCATGTTTCTGAGTGTTCAGACTCAGTTGTTGTGGGTTAGGTTTGGTTTTGTTTGTTCATAGTTTGTTGTTCTTGTTGTGGTTTGTTTGTCTGGGGTTTTTTTAAGGTAATCTCTGATGCTTTTGACACACTGTAGGTCCTGGGCAGCAAACACAGCAGCTGTCACAGCAGAGCTGCTGTTCACAGAACCTCCTGACACCTCTCCCCGATGTAGCTGGCAGAAATTCATCTTTATAGCACAAGGTATCATCAAAGAACAGTATTATTGGCACTGAAGCGCTTCCCATAAACTTTCACTATGGAATCTGACTCAGGACTGAATAATTAGTTATTTAAGATACCTATCAGTCAGTGAAGTGCTGAACAGACCTAGTCTAAAAGAAGTAAAAACATTTTATTTAAAGCCTATTTATAGCAAAATCATCTAGTCAAGTCTCCATAGGTACTGTTCAGGTATATTAATATTATATTTTAACGTAAAATAGCTGGATCAACCTCAAAACCCACTATCACTCAACTACATAAGTCAAAGAGAGTTCCAAGATTGGAGGAGGAGGTATGAGTTCTTAGTAATTTCTAATATTAATTCTAGATATCAGCTGACATATTACACTACTGAGGTTTTGGAGAACAACAAAAAAACAACCAAACAAACTTGGGAAGAGCACTGATATAATGAAGATGGTCAAACACCTGTACCTCACCTCACAAGTCAATTATCTGTAAACTGCCTCAGGATTAAAGAATACAATCACTTGCTTGTCAACTGGGTATTAGTGCCAATCCCTTTCCCAGAAACTTTTTAAAAAAACCGATGAAAACAGTAGTTCTGGCCAAGAAAGGACAAAAAGTAGCAACAAAAATTAAGTTCAGCCTTTTAGTCTTACAATTAACCTTAGTCCAACGTCACCTTCTCTCCCCTGAGCATCATTCACAAATAAACAAGCATTTATTTTTGCAAGTACAAAGTACATAATACGCAGGAAAAATATCACTAATATTATTTTGATGTACACAAGCACTCAACTAATTCTCACCTTCCAAATAAACAAGAACTTGCAGTGAGTGGAAAAGCAATCCCGTCCGTCCCATTCCGCTTAATTACAATGATATTCCCAAAGAGCGGCATCTTCAAGCAGAAGGAAACTTACCTACAAAAGAATGTCAGAATTACTCGTCCAAATAATGTTTATGAAAGTAAATCAACGTAATTTTTTTTTTTTTTTTTTTCTGTTCAAGAGGCATTTTCCAGTGTACAGCAGAGGAAACTTAGTGTAGAAAACTGGGAATTATTATTATTCACCATGAGCGACCACTGTAATCATAGAGGGGAAGGTGAAGGCGCCACGTATTTGGAGAAACTGATGCTTATAGAGGGTGGAAAGAGCCTTCATCACACGTTCACGTAAACATAATTGTGCTATTTTTACATCTGCAATTGGTATTTGCTGCCCATTAGAGCCTTTACGAAGATTCAGCGCTAACACACACCATATTTCATCCCATAATTTAAAACTGTTTCCATGTAAACCACCCTCCTCACCTGAATCCAGCTATTACACATTCCCTTATATACACGGAAATTTTTAGGCTGGATTTTAAAGCAAACAGAGATTAATTGGGTACAGTTATATGGTCCTGAAATAGAACTTGGTGCTGTTACTACTCGCTGAAAAACACCTGAAGAGAAAGCTGAAAGCTTAGTGGTTTCTAAGATCTCCAGACAGGCGGCTGGTGCAGCTGGAAGGGCAGCAAGTGCATCTGGGAGCGTAGACACAGAGAAAGAAGGAGCAGCGTTTAACTTGAAAAAAAATTAAATAAAAATAAAAAAACAACCCCCAAACCCCCAGCGTTTGCACAAGTGGATACGTTATTCCTTTCATATATACATGAGTGTGCCAAAAAGTAAAGCAGTCCTCAAAAAAGCATATGTAAAATGCATTGTGGAAGGTTATACGTTTAAAAGCGGCGAGTTAAAAACAAGGGGCTTAACGTAGTTAAGGGCAATCCCGCTGAACTTTTTTGCTGGGTTTCATACGATAAAATACTTGCTGAAAGGACAAAAAAAACCAACAACCAAACACGACACAGCCCAGGACGTATTTGACAGCCCCCGTAAGAAAAGCCTTTACCTGTTCGTTACGAGCAACGCCAGTTTCCAGTTTTCCTCACCCTGTTCGCGCTTCCCGCCGACTCCTACAAGCCAAAGACGCCACGGGAGCTGCAGAAGCTGAAGTTTCCGCCACCGGGGACTCGACCCAGCTCCTCCCGCAGTGGATGGAGCCGCGGAGCCGCAAAGTCGCGGCCGCTCGGCCCGACCGCCCCTCAGCTCCGGCCGCCGCCGCCGCCGCCGCCTCCTCTCCGGGCCCAAGTGGCGGCAGCGCCCGGGCCCTCACGCGCCCGGGCCCTCGCACCCCCGGTACCCGCCGCTGTATCCCTGCGCGCCACTGAAACAACAGCACGGATGCCGTGCGAACAGCACCACCGCCGCCCCCCTCACCTGCTGACAGCAGCCATGGCTGGCGGGGACACAGCGAAGCCTACCCCCGGGAACAGGCGACCCTCGGCGGCCGGACTCTTTTATAGCCTTAACGGACGCCGGTTTGGCGGAAGGAGAAATGCGCGGCTAAACTCGCGGGGCTTTTTTTTTTTTTTTTTTGAAAAGGCGCGCGGAGGCTCGCGATTGGCGGGAGGGCGGCCACGTGAACGCGCGGCGCAGCCAATGGGAAGCGCGGAGGCGGTTTGATTTCAAACGCCCCTGGGAGTCGTTCCCGCCTCAGGGCGGCTCCTCCCGCCGGTTTAAAAACCTTCCGGTCCCTCACCCTTCTGACGGTTCTAAAAAAATAATAATAAAAAAAAATAAATCTTCTCCTCTCTCACCAGGCCTGGCCGCGGGATTAGAGACCCCGGCCCCGGTACCTAGATGATTTCTGGGTCTCAAATATGCACCTTTTAAGCTACTATTGTCACTTGAACCTCATGAGAACTCCACAAGTCAGTAAAAAAAGAAAAAAAAGGTCCAGAAGCAGTTTATATCACTTCGGCTTAATTTAGGCAACTGATTTCTAAACTAATTTAAGCATCTGCTATCTGCTTTCTGCACTGGTCTTTTGGTAATTAGATTAAAATATTCTTAAACATAAAAAGAAGGGGCTTCAAAGGAGGAATTAAAAAAAAAAACGAGCAAGGATGGGAGAAAGCAGCAGTAAAAATTAAACTAGGATTTTAAAATACATTTTAGTCATCTAGTTACTTTCATTTATCTACATTTATCTGATTCCTGTCTCTGCTCCCTGGCAGGAAGCAACACTGAGACCGGAGTCTGAGAATCTGGAAAACAAACAAGAACCAAGACAAATATTGTGTTGCTCTGTATCTGACGACAGAAAGGAAAAAAAAACCCACACCAAAACCCACACAACTGACAAGGAACTAGAAGAAAACAAAACAAAACAAAACCAAGTGCAAGTAACCAGAAGGAAAATCAATAAAAAACCAACTGCAAATAACCAGAATTCAGTTCAGTCACACAAATGTAGAAAGAACCATTCTTGGAAAAATCCAATATCATTGTTCTCCTCATCCACGATCAAGCTTATATTTTTGATATTGCTATCATGTGCTGTATAAATTTAAAAATTAATCTCCAATCAATGAAATAATTTCCTGGTATTAAAAAAAATGAGAAAAAGCCATAATTCAAATACAGCCAAGTAGACAAAAGTACCTTAGAGCCCTTTGAAGATACTGTCATATCAGAAACATTTTTTAGCTTGGAAAGGCATTTAACCACAGCCCTGTCCAGAATACACAAAACCCCTTTTCAAAATGCCTTTAAAAATTTGCGCAGAAACACACAGATGATGCTGAGCCTGTGCGGTTTCAATTGTTATGTCCAGTTCTTCCTGTAGTTTGAACGTTTGCACCAGTGGCCTGAAATTACAAAATATCGGACCCAACCACCTCATTTTATCCTCCCGAGTCTCCTCTATGTGATGCCCAATAATAAGTTTTAAAGGCAAGCAACCTATCTGCTTTCTCTTTTTTTTTTGAATACCGAGGGAGTCAGGGAAGCTTCAGTCCATGGTTCCACAAAAATCAAAGCCAAATTAACTCCTGTTGCTGGAGAAGTAACTAGAAATTTAAAAGAAGCACAAAACCCAAAGTGCTTCCAGGAACTGCAAATAAAAAAAAATGTAAATAAAAAGAGAGAGCAGTTTACTCTTACAGATTATATTTAAAATACACCCTGGGTAACATATATAAGTAAGTTTGAATTTCTGATATTTTTCCCTCAACTTCCAAGCCTCCAAACATAAACTGGTAACTAACTCTTAAACCTAGTTTTTATAATATGACCAGCGGAAAAACATCCCGAAGGAGCAGCGTGGCTTCCAACTTGCGCGCTGTTTTTCATACATCCCATATAAAGCTGAAACATTTCAGTTATCACACCCCTTCAAAAAGCAAACCATAACTAATTTTTACTATAACTAATTTACAACTTCTCCCAATTCCTTTCTTTCTACCCCAACATCCCACTTTTACACTTTCCCCCCTCAAGAGGGCTGGAGAAACTCCAGGGGAAAATAGGTTGTTGAGTGATGCCTGATTCTTTAAATTTTTATAATAAATACGTATTACTGAGATATGGAACCTGCTGGCCTTAATTCCAAGTTAAAGTTCTATGCATGTGTGGGGAAGGAGATATAACGGGAGAAAGGCCTTTTCAAGGTCATCCCATCTTTCGTGCTTCAGGGCATCAAATTCTACCATTCAGATCTTTCACAAAGCACAACCCCTTTTGGTATTACTGCTATTTTATTTAATTATCTAGTTTGCCTCAAATACTATTTTACGTGATGATGACTTTAGGGTGCTTTAGATGTGACACAGTTAGATGTAAGCAGCTTTTTAAATGATTTTTTTTTTCCTTTGAATTAAATTACTGTGAAGTCTATTTTATAAGCTTTGTTGGGGTTTTAATTTAGTTGAGCTTATTAAGTCATGACCTTATTATCAAACCTTCAGTTTGTCATTATAGTTTTGGCTACTGGACAATCTTGTATTTAGACATAAAACATTCAGACAAAATCTGAATTCTAACACTTCATTACCAATAGAGAGATGGTAAAGTCAGATCCTTCCTGGGGGTCTTTACGAGACTATTTCTAGCTGAACGATGTCTCTAAACCAAACAGTTTATGCCAGTAAAACTCTTTGAAAACCTAATTTTTTACATTTTCTATGAGCCCACATCTGATCAAACCGAGCTGGAAGGCAAAAAAGCAATTTTGTTTCTATCATTATATGGGCCCTGTCATGCCAACAAGGGCTTCGGTGATTTTACAAAATAAAATAAAATCTGCAGTGTGCCGATAATTGCGTATTCTCGCATGACATCCTGTGTTTTATTAGTGCACTTACCGCACAGAATCCTGTCACCTCCTTTGTGACAAACGTCTCTGCAAACACAGCAGTACTTACAGGAAAACACAAATTATAATAAAGGTTTTAAGTCTGCCTTTAAATCTGTCCAGAGAACAGTGCTCTCTTAAATAGTAGATATACAAATATTTGCAAACGTAGATATATAGGAGGGAAAAAATGACATTTTCTTGAAGGTATAAATTTTCTGTTGGGGTAATTTGTATGTGTGAACATTTAATTTACTAAGAGTACTGGGTGACAACTACATCTGCATACACGTCGAAGGTAAAGCTGTCAACTTTCAAAAAACATGTTGACAAATGGTTTATTTTAAATCAGTCCTTGAATCTCCTTGCCAGTTATTTAGACATTTTTAGCTTATTCAACCAATGAAAAGGTGACTAGAGAAAAGCTGCTTCACTGAGACCCATCAGAATGGATCTGGGAGCCTTTTCAGGACTTAATGATCAAGGTTATCAGTGGAAGACTGTGACCTAGTAATATATATATTTTAAAAAATTAAAAAAAATTATAAAGCATAAAGCTGAAGTCTTGAGCCATGAGCACAAGAACAATAATAAAGAGAATTGGAAAAATTAGCATCTTAATTCCTCATATGAAGGTCCATACACAAGGTCATTTGCTCTAGTTTCTGAGCAGGGGGTTTGGAAGCACTGGAATAAATGAAGATTATTTCTCTATTTGTGCTACTCCTGGTATTTAACTGAAAGTCTAAGCAAGCACAAGTTCCTGTTAAAGCATTTACTAAATTAGGGCTTTTAGTAGGTATATAAATATCAGATAAATAAGGCACTAAATTCAGGCAGCAACTTCAGTATCAGTGAAAGGCCATCAGCACTGATCGACCCTCATTTTTAGAAAATTCAGTTACTTTTGAATACACCACCACTACCTCAATGGAACTGTGATTTGGCCAGTGGATCCAGCAGACGCAGCAGGGAAATGAACAGAAGAACAAACAAAACAATTGCGATAAACATTTGCTTCTAGAATTGCCAAAAGTAAAAATGCTCAGACAGAATTAGACCTGGTAATGATTAAATGCTAGATGATTAAACGGCTAACTTCTAATAAAAAAAAGTGTTAATGTAGACGTGATCGGCACAAATTCAGTCACACCGTCATCGCAGATGAGTTCTCAATTTGATTTAATTCACGAATTCTTCTGGGCACTGAAAAATACACATTTCAGGCTATTAACATTGTGTAAAGCGAAGTCTAGAGCTTAGTAAGTTAATGTATGATGAATCTCTGAAAACTTAATGTTTTGCAATACGCTTCTCTTAAAATGATCGTTTATTACACTGACACGATTGCACCTACAATTTTTTGAATGCTTGTATTCGTACACAGAACCTAATTTTTACAAATTATTTTATGTGCAAGGAATCTGCATGAGTTTATGGGATGTTTTCCAAAAGGGTTTCTATTCACATTTAATAAATACTTTGAAATAGCACATTTCTCTTTCTTTTAAATGGTGAAAGAACACAGCATAACAAACTACTATTAGAAAAACATTGAGAAAGATCGAACTTCCATCTATGATGTGAAACGCTAATATTCTTAAGCAAAAACTTCTATATTTCCAAAATCAGAGTTCATCTTGAAAACCAGTTTTCTAATAAAATCTTCAAAGCCATGAAAGGTGACTGGAAAGCAAACTACACAATGGCATGGTGAAATATATCATTTTTTAAAGGTAAATTCATACTTTGTAGTGAACACCTGGGACTGGAGACATCTCTGTTCTGTGTCTGTGTAACAGACTTTCCAATTACGAAGTTCCAGAACTGCTCAGGTAATACCCAAGTTACTGCTCAACAAGAACTGTATCATTGCCAACTCCAGATACTAAATCACTGAAAATCCTCTAATTTGGGAACAATTCTTACACCAGGAAATTTTGCCACTAAATCAACTGAGTTGACCATAAGGGAGATTCTGTTCAGCCCTGGTGCACATCTATTAGTGTAAGAGTTAATGATTTGTACGCTTGTTTATTATGACTGGGACAAGACTCCACTGTATTCAGCAAATTACACCAACCTCTATTAATTATGCAGTGATCTAACGAGGGAGGAAAGCGATTCCATGGGCTGCATCCTTGGAAACTGCCTGTACTCGATCCATAGGCTGTCACATGGTTACCAGAAAAATCTCAACTAGAAAATACTTGTGTAAAGTTTTGAAGCAAAATAATGTAAAGGAAAAAAAAATATATATATATTCATATATATATATATATATGAATATATATACTGAGAACATAGAAGCCGTGTCCTGCAGCCCATCCTGCAGCTCCGCTAAATAATTTCCTTCTCAAGCTCTTCCAGACCGGTAGAGTGTTGCTTTCTTTGTGTCTACCCAACTGGCAACTTCCATCTTTTTGTTCAACCTTTATAAATAGGTTGAGTGTGACATTCAGGAAAACTCTGGAACAATTTCTCATGCAACGGAAACAGGTGAAAGAAAAAAAAATAATTATTTTTGAGAAGAACTTCCTTGGCATAGTCGCAACTTGATTAATAATTGAGAAATTCCCCTCCTCTGTGCAAAGTAGCATAGAAAATGTATAAAAGTCATCAGAAGAAAGCTCTTATTAAACTACCTAAATTACAACATAATCCTTTAATACCTGAGATGAAGAACATTCACAGTGAAGTTCAATTGCTTGAAAAATTCTCAGGTGCGTTGAACAATTTCTGTATTAAGGAAAGCAGAGCTTAGACTTGACATATATGCCCTATACAGAACAAACACATCCTTGATCTTGCTTAGTTCATGTTGTTTAAATAAGCTATTAAATATATTTCATGAACAGTTCACAACGAAAGTGTGTTTTTTCTAAAAACAAAACCATCTCCAGCATCACAAGATGTCAAATGCAAAAACTTGGTAAAGAAACACAAGGTCTTTATGGTATTTCTTCGTAATGTTTAGAAGTAGGGAAAAAAAAGTGCACATTCTCATCAGCTGAGCTGAGAAAAATGAATCACTAGAGAAGTGCACAATGATAAAATCTGCAGTTTACATGTAGTTAAATAAAATCTTTATATATAAACAAGACTGCAAAAGATACGGGTTTCATACTTTCTGTAGAGTTCTATTATACTAGAAATTGTGCAGATCTAGAGTAATCTATAATTAAGATTATCAGTAATAATTTAAATTAACCGATGATTAATAAATAACTGAATAATACTTGAGATTTTCTATTTTTTGAAGCCACACAAAGGCACCTGCCCTCACACAACGTTACCTTTCAGCGCTCGCAAACTGTGCATCTTGGTATCTATCAAAAGTATATAATCAAATCGCACAAAATACTTTATCAGCTCATCCGGAATTATTAAAAAGAAAAAAAAAAACCAACACTTTTTCATGTATTGAAAAAGATTACTCTTAATTCGGTGCTATTTAGTGCCACATTAAGAAACAGCAATGTTTTCCCGAGCACCAGCTTCCTAAAGGCTCCGTAGTTCAGTGTGGCGTGTCCCGCTATTTAAAACTCTGCAGGCAAATCCTTAATTAGTTAATTTATGTTTTTGCTGAAGCAAAGACATCTCTTCAGGATGCACACACTCCTGCTGACTTTAGAAAGCAACACTTAAGTAAAGTTACTACTGGCAAACACCTTGCGACAGGTATTCCTGAAGGGTTCCATTTGTGTTGGAAGCAGCGTGATTACCGGGCTCAAACACTTCAATGTTAGAGCAGTGGACGAGAAGGACTTGCAAACTAAGTGTTCTTCCAAACACGTGTGGACAAAATAATCAGAAAATTATCTACACTGAAAAGGCACCTCCCGAACGTGAGGTGTCAGGTGTACCGGATGGAACAGGGTGACGGGGTCGAACGCAGGAATGTTGCTTCATTAAATCATACTTGACAAACAATGCTCGGTCTTCTCAAATCTCAGTGATATGAATCATAAATCATTTTGGTTGGAAGAGACTCTTAGTATCATTGAGTCCAACCATAACTCACCCCTGGCACTGCCCCATGTCCTGAGAACCTCATGTCCGTCTGTCCAGCCCCTCCAGGGATGGTGACTCCAGCACTGCCCTGGGCAGCCTGTTCCAATGCCCCACAGCCCTTGGGGGAAGAAATTGTTCCTAATTTCCAACCTCAACCTCCCCTGGCGCAACTTGAGGCCGTTTCCTCTGGTCCTGGCGCTTGTTCCTGGGGAGCAGAGCCCGACCCCCCTGGCTCCAAGCTCCTTTCAGGCAGGTCAGAGATCAGAAGGTCTCCCCTCAGCTCCTGTTCTCCAGCTGAACCCCCAGCTCCCTCAGCCGCTCCCATCACCCTTGTGCTCCAGCCCCTTCCCCAGTTTCCCCCTCCCCATATGAACTTGGCATGGGTTGTAATCTTTCAGCACTTACTCCTGGTTTACATACATCTCCCAACACTGGTTACAACAGTGGGCCATCTCCGCCTCATGTGCCTGTCGAAACTAATGAAGAAATTGCTGTTAACTAGAGTGGGCTTCCAATTAACAATGGGTGACACAGTTGAAAGTTAAGCTACTCTTTGTATCTCGGTATGATACCACAGTGCACCACAACACTTTTAAACCTGACATAGCAACGAACAGAAAGGTTTTGTGCACTGTGAGCGAACCCTCTCCCCTCTCACTGACCTTCCCAGTTTGTGAAATCCCATCTCCCTCAGAGACCCAAAACTAGTCTCGCCTCCCACGGAGGAATCAAATAGTTTGGGTTGGAAGGGACGTTCCCAGCTCCCCCAGTGCCCCCCCTGCCACGAGCAGGGACATCTGCACCAGCTCAGGTTGCTCAGAGCCCCGTCCAGCCTGGCCTGGGATGTCTCCAGGGATGCTTCATCCACCACCTCTCTGGCCAACCCGGACCAGGCTCTCACCACCCTCAGCATTAAAAAATTTCTTCCTCATGTCAATATTGCTAGGTCTCAGCAAGACCTGGCCTTTCAATTGCTACCATGAGTTTATACGCGCTTTACATGCACAACGCTTCGGTTACAACACAAATCAGAATATTCCTTCCAAATAGCTGCAGATAAGTACCGAGAAATAATTTATCTAGATAATGGATTTCACCTCCTTTGGAATACTGAATTTAAATGCACACACAGTATGGGAATCATATTAAAAGATTTAAGGAAAGTAATGCAGTTTGAGAATAAATCCAAAGCTTTGTTCTTGCATCAGAATGTATTAGATCTTGCAATTTGCATATACAAATAATTCAGCAACATTCACCGGCATTAAAAACACAGGAAGATCAAATTATAAATGTAATAAAAGAAAATAATAATAGCTGAAACTGTATAATACATACATATATTATAAAGATTTGACAAATTAAATACAATTTGGTTATACAGAAAAGTTTCAATAACTTTACATTAAAAATGGTACTGGGGAAATGAAAACATTTCAAAATACTGAACACAGGCGGTCGGGCTCATTTGAAAAGTTTAAAAAACTGATACGTAAAAATACCCTAAAAAACCACTGCTAATTACAGTATGCATTCTTCATTAAGGCCCAATTCAGCAAAGCACTTAAGGGATTGCTTCAGGAACAAAGAACCTACGGGACTGAAATGTCTGGTGGAATCGAGATGTCGTAAAGCGAATGCTTAAATGCTGAGGTGAACTGGAACCCATCTGAACACGGGAAAACAGTCAAGTCACATAGTGACCAAAACCACACACGGATCAGAAGGTACAGCTTCTAATCGACTGTTTGGCATTTTAAAGTAATTCCATGCAACAGAGGAAAATTTAAAAGAAAATTCGTATATATCTATATCCGGATCCAGATCCCCAGTTCGGCTGCTGCAAGGAGCAGTCTGTGGACTGAACACACAAACTGGAAAGCGAGCTCTTCAAATTATAAAAAAAGCCATTGCGTAACTATATTGGTGACTTCTGAAATTTATTATAGGTATTTCTGTTTCCCCCTAGATATCTTAGTATAGTTAGCAACTAAAATCTGAGCACCCACTCAGTATTTGATGTATCAGTTTAACTCCGTCCTACTCCTGGCTGTAACTACGAGGAGCTGCAGAACGAACCCTTGGAGTAAACCCCGCGGGCAGGTGGCAACCCTTAATCTCAGCTTTTACTTAAGGGACCCAAAAAGCTGCCCAACAGACAAATTAGTTTTTCAAACGTAGGCAGAATGTTTGCAAAGATCCTGACTTTGGGATCTAACGGAACCATAGAACAAGCAGCTTTGCAAAACGGTGGGAATTCCTCTGCGTTATTTTCTATCATCATTTCACCTCTCTGAGTCTCCCTGTGCTACAAATGATCATACTGAAAACCTCACTGGAGCGGTTTCCATAGCAAATTTATGTGATGGCTTTTGAAAACTTGATAAAATTTCCGCATGCAGTAGCGTAAACTTACTCAGCGTTCGTTGTCGTTACTCAACACCCTCAGCGGCTTGAGCGTATCTTCTCATAGCAACTCACAACAAAGGTTTAGTCATTAAACAATCTTGTTTAACTGCATAATTTACTGTACAAATAAATACAGAAGTGGAGCGATGGGAAGACAAGAAGCAGTAAATGGCAGCGATCAGAACAGAAGTTTCTAACTGCACCTGTTCCATCCAATATGAAATAAAAGGAGAGGTCCGAACACCTTCCCGTCCCCTCACATTGTTACAGAGTGTAATGCGATTTGTTACCAGACACAAAAATGGCCATGGGATAAAATAGTGCAAGAACAGCGAAATGATCTGTGTAAGCTGCTTATTTTAAATAAGGCTTTTATGTTTGCATTGAAAAAACCCAACCAAGTGGACAAGACAGAGCTATTGCATATTAGTCATGTAATTAAAGGACATATTCACAAGACTTTGTGCTCATTAATCCATATATTCATTTTAAAGAGTGGAAAAGATATACTTTTTAATTATTCAACATTTGGATGCCCCGTGACTTTTGGATTTTCTAACCCCCAAGCGGATCCTGTTCAGGGCTACAATAAAGACTTTTAAACTTTATTTCACCAATTATATTATCAGTAGTACTTTCTTTAAAAATATATCTATATACACAATGATATACTCCTTTTAGATAACAGAATAGTTCCTTTTTTGATAATATACATGAGAGGGTAAGAACACAGAGGAGTTTTTGCTACAAGGCTTAATGTTGCTAGCATTACACTGTCAGTAAAACGTTTTTTGAGTCGAAATGTTTGTTTGAGTTGAATCAAAGAATAACATTTCATTCCTTTCACCTTTTCTCAAAGAAGTGGGAAATTACGCACATGTATATAGAGATACTGCCATTTATTGCCATTTCTAACAACGGCTATAAAGTCTCTTCAAGTAGGCAAGTCCAGGTGTTGCAAAATATACTCTTCTGATATGCAAAATATTCTCAAAATAGTGATAAACTCACATTGTAATCTTTCTAAATTGATTTAAGCTGGTGTAATATTTAGGAAAGAACAAAATAAATGGACTTTGAAAGCTATATTGAAGCAAAAATTCAAATCTGTATTTATACTGATTATATCCTATTGACAATAAGACTCAAAATAGAACTGCCATAACCTGGAGGTTCTTAAAAACAGACTTTAAAAGCAGTTATATTTTTCAGTTGGCCTGTACATTATTACACATGAAGAGCCACATTCTGACCCCTTTACCATTAATAGCACTTCACGCGAAGTCTCTTTGCCTTCAGTGAGACCCTCTGTGAAATAAATTACAAGCAAGCATGAGCAGGTTATCAGAATGTGTCCCCATATAAACATCTATTTTCATAGTGAAGAGAAGTTTATGGCCAAAACATGTTTCGTTTAAGCATATGTACCACAATTCACTTTTTTAGTGAGAAATGTAAATCACCTGTGTAAAGTATCAAGAATTGGGAGACAGCATTATTGATAAATACTTAGAAGTGGAAAATTTCGAAGAAACAGACCCTCAAGAATTAATTTACTGTTATTTAGAATAAAGATTTCTATACCATCTTATAGTTATATACTGTGTATGAACATTATACTTCACTTTAGAAGATATTTATATTTACGAAATAACTTTATACAGCAAATGCAACTTTTAGAGCAAACCCAAGGTCATATTTGCAGTAAAGTCAACAATCAGAATGGCATGGAATAAATTAACAGAATATACAACTATTTATACAGACAAATTAAAAAATAAGGCAGGAGTTTTCATTTGAAATTAGCGTAATCGGAAAATATGTCGATGAAATCTTGTACCACTCTGTAGCAGAATTCATATTGTTCCTGAAAAACAAAAAAAATAGATTAAAATGATGCGTAACATGTAAGATGCGCTTTGGCTGCATCTTACAACTACACGGGAGAAAACAAATCCTGGTGGTAAATGCAACTTGTTCTACTTGGGCCGTGACTTGGACCAGTAGCTGAGGATGAGTCAATCTGTAACGACGCTGATAATAAACGGAACTGGTATCTGAATTCACTCGGTTTCACAGAAGCATCTCCGCCGGCTCAGCTGGGAATATCTGCGGCAATTACACCCTTAACTAACGTTATTAAATCACAGAGCCAGAACCCCGAAAGAAACATTTCATCCCTGGCTCAGCGTGACTGTGGATAATCCCGTTCATAGAATCATCGAATCGTCGAATCCCGGCTTGGAAGAGACCACAAGGATCATCTGGTCCAACCCGTCTTGGCAAAAGAAAGTTCTACTTCTTCAACCCCTTTCTTATCGTCCGTAGGATGGAGAAAACAACTCCCTGAAAAAAGGCGTTTTGAAATAACTGTTTCTAAAGAAGTTTCAAATTACTGAATGGAAGCTGCTATCAAAATACAAAATATCAGCATTTTTCTGTATTTTCCAAAAACATCAGTCTCAAAAAGGCTTCTGGATGTTTATTCAATAGGGAAAAGTGTCTGGGCCGAGCTTCACATTTTACTTGTAGATGACTTCAAAGAAGTCAAAGACGTTTCTCGCTTTCAGGGATAAATTGCAAGCCAATTTAGGCCCAGTTTAAGGAAAGAAAGAACAACAACTGGTACAGAGCTTAAAAGGCATTTACTTCATATGTTTTGTTATTCGCAACACTCCAAAGACTTTGGTTTAACTGTCTCCAGTTCCTAAAAAACACCGAGTGTTTAGCCAAGCTGCATTTTTAGAAATGCCATAAAAAAACCCCTGTAAAACCCCAGATTTCTGATAATACACTGCACGCACATGGCCATTGTAAATAATTTATTTCAACCTGCAAAAAAAGCCCCTTTCTTCTCCTCCCACAAGAATATTTACAAACATACACCCTTTGACAAAGAGCCAGATTGTTAAATATCATACCAGTGTCTGCACCATATGTGGCCTTTGCAGTCTTAAGCTCTTCACAGCTTGAAATACATCTAAGAGCCCTTCAGCCTTCACTCGCTCCAGAATATTGCTGAGTGCTATGAAGGTACCTGTTCTGCCAGCGCCAGCACTGCAACAGAAACACATTTGCTCGACATACGGTCAGATAAAAACGTTAAAAGAGCAATAAGTGTGATATAGAATAGCCAAAGGCTGCTATTAGCCAACTGCTACTCTTCTTTAGGTTTAGTTTGTCACCTTGGCTATGCTAGAAGGGAGCCGGAATTAATGGGAATTAACTCGGAGCCGGGCTGCAACCAATAAATGCTCATTAAATAAAGGTTTATCAAATAAAGGCTCACTAAACAAAGGCTTATTAAATAAAGGCTTGTCACTGACAGCTTCTGTCCGAAGGTGGGAGATCCCGAGCGCCTGGACACCCTCAGCTGAGACCTGAGCCTCAAAGAATGAACTGGCAAAGCTGCTATTAATAACTCAAATCTGCTATTAATAACTCAAATCTGCATTTATCTTCAGCAAACACAACTTTTGGTGCTCCTGCACTCTGCTTTCGGTTTTATTTTGGATGGGGGAGAACACAACCTTGAGGCTTTCAGTTGCAAAACGTGGCTATAATGCAAAGAAGCACTTTTGAGATCAAATCCACTTCTTTCTATTACGTTGTGAGTTATGCATGGTGGACAGATAGGAAAGCATTATTATTATTATTCCAAAGCAATTACAATATTTTAATGACTCTTACAATCTCAGCCATTTCTTAAATAGATGTACAAATATAAGGACAAACTAAAGCAAGGCTGTGTATCAGGCTCTACTACATACAAGAAACTGAAATCAACTGTTCTGCCTCTATCTCGACTCCAATAAGCAACCTGATGTACTGCAACAAAATATCCGTGGTTTCTTTCGTTTCAGTATATTTGACTCAATATTTTGTCCTTATCTCTGTTTCAGATCATCCTGTGGAACCAAAATATATTTCCGTGATTGTTAGCTGATTTATTATGCCTAACTCTAGAGAAAAAATAAAAATAAAAATATTTATTTCTCTCTTCTAATCACACTAATTAGGGACTATTTGAGCCCAAACAGTGGCTGTGCACTGGAAATCCAACAGCTTCAATAGGGAACAGTTACTAAAAACAGGAGGGGATTGGGAAATTGGCGGTAAGATGGAGTGGAAGGTTCACTGCATTGCCGAATAAGGATAAACACAATATTTATTAAATTTAAAATTTCAATGTGTTTCAACCATAAGTAGGGGAATTGTAATCACATGTCACTGCTTCTGCCTTATTTCTATCAAATAAATCTTCTATCAAAGAAATCTTATTTCTATCAAAAAAAATCTGATAAGCACAAGCTTTATGAAAAGATTAAGTGGAAATGCATGTATCCTCAGCTGGATACATTAAAAGTCGCATTGGAGGAAAAATGAGCAGGTACAATGTATTAGATGTGTTATTCCCTTTAGACAATGAAAGACAAAATCTAAGAGGGTTCAGATTTATTTGTAACTAGCTAATCTCTAGTAGTCATCTGTGGTTTCTAGAGGAACCCAGGAATGATGCATTTTGGAACAGGTCTACGACTGTCAAAAGATGAGGACATGGAGACATAAAATAAACCTGCACACGCACATGGTCACACAGGTTGCTTGCTCACGGATGCCTAGAAGAGGTAAATACTCATTGCTCCTTTTATACTCAATACTCCATTTTTAATGCTCCTTCTTCTCATTCTCCTCCTTTCTTCTCCAAAACAGGCTTTTAGCAAATCCTTAAAGCTCATACCATTTGTTTTCTTTTAATTACTTTAAGAATTTTTAGTACGGATGCATGGAAAACTAAACTGCATTTGAAATGCAGGAGAAAAATACGTGTTGTCTCATGGGAACACAGCACTACTCTTTGCATACTCAGTTCTCTTTCTGCAATTCCCTTAAAAAAAAAAAAAAAGAAGATAACTTTTGAATTTGACTCAAACTTGATTTCTTGAGACAAAGTTCAAAGGCAAAGGACACAAAGAATGGGCCAAAACTGGGCAAAAGACAGAAGTAAGTGATCTCTGAATAACGCAGCGGTCTTGCATAGTTTAATTATTAGAGCATGGAAGGGAGGAGATGGTGGAGAGAAAAAAAGCGTAAGTACCCACGAACTAAACAGAAGTCAGCTCAGACACACTCTGGAAGATGAGTTGGGATTTAGAACAGATTGGCTCTGAATTCTGTTGGCAACTCACCAAAACCCTTCCAAACTATTTAGGGCTAATGCCTTGATGCTACTTTAGAATTATAATTTTTAGCAGCTCCTTAAACTGTTCGTAAGCAGTTGGGGGAAAAAAAAAGAACTAAAGATTTCACAAGTTCATGTGAACACTCTGAAAAATCAGGCCTAGACTTGAAATGTGTTTACTTATTCATAAAGTTACATTCATTTATATTTGAAGACTCAAGTATCACTTCACAGAGAAGTTCCTGTAACTCAAAAGCTGTGATGTACAGGCTGTCCAAGTAGGGACAGGAGAGAATTCTCAGCTCTGAAAATCCTAGAATACTTTGCGTGGCTTGGGTTTTATTTTCTTGTTTAATCCATTTGAAAATGATTGCAGCAGATTTAAAAGAAAAAAAAAAAAATCTAGGAAAATGGATACCAAATGATTAAGCTGAGGCCTCAGAGAGGGTGCAGGTCTAAAAGCTTGAAAAAGTAGAAGCAATATAAACCTCAGATAGTTCTAATGCTTCTCATTTGGGCATATCAAAGGCATTAGTTTCTATCTCTTACTTTACTGGATATTTTACCCCCTTTAATTATCATTCAGATCCCTAGCATTGCAAAAGCAGCGGCTGATAAAATTTGTCAGACTGCAGAACCAAACACAAAACGGCATCATCACCATGGAGTGCAGCCACCATGAGGCTTCTCGAGGGAAAACGTATGAAAACGGCAAAGAGCGAAACACTTCCAAAGGAAGGAGGAGAAAGTTTTAACAATAAATATGCTAAAAACAAGCTCATGTCCCAGAACACCAACAAATCCGAGTCCTGGCTCAAGCTCCTGGGGACTCTTTGCTCCAACAGTGCATGAAGATCCAGGTGACATCGCAGACAGCCAGACGCAAACCGGAGACCGAGGCAGCACCTCGGAAACTCAAATGAGAGCAAAATAAAATTCAACATAAGCTGCAGAGAACAGCTGTAGTATGGCTGCTCCTATTTCTAACTCTAGCAGACAGGCTCTTTTATCAAAATATTTCCAAATAGCCAGTGAGTCTATTTCTTTGTTGATAATGCTACAAGAGTAATTCTAGTGGTGCATAAATCAATATAGTATTTTCTTTTTCAGAGGAAAAACTAACCAGTGACTCATTCAAAACCAGGTGGGTATTCTCTGCTATGCAGGAAAACTCCAGAAGCGGCATCATATTTTGTAGCAAAAGGCTGGAGAAGCTTATCCAGGCAGTGGTTGGTCCTGGGGAGGTCCCTGTCACACATACCCAACATTTCTCAGTGGTGGGATCATGGACAGGTAGAGACAACCTGACAGTTCAAACAGGATGTTTTACCTGCAGTGCACGGTGATGGGGTGGTTGCCTGTTTGCTGCTGCTGCTTTTGGACGGCTGCGATCAGGTCGATCATCCCTTTGCCTTCCGCAGGAATCCCGATCTCCGGCCACCCGTGGAAGTGGAACTGCCGAACGAGCCTGCTTTGCTTCTCCTGGTTACCCTGCGTGCCGCAAACCACCAGATTTATCCCGTCGTAACTTCAAAATGGAAACACACTTCTAACCTTAAACATTTGTAGCATAGATTTTGCACCACTATAGTCGAGGGGGCTGTTTGCAACGTCCATAATATATCGGTCATGCAAACCTGATAGCTCTGTTTCTTAATTCCCCATCCTCTGTGCTGATAATTTACCCCTACAATTTTCCTTTAGATTTGCACAACTGCTTCACCTGGGTGTTACTAAGGATACACTTAGAGATTATTCATCCTGAGTGCCAATGGTTGAAAGCTTTGATCATGCACAGGCCAAACCCCAAGTGCCATGAAAACAACCCAGTTCATGAAATGCGCTCATCTTCGCACCTGCTGCTTTGAAACTTGGCAATTTTTTTGCCTCGTCTTTATGCTTGCTGATTAAAAACGCACTAAAAGTTCACGTAGGTATTAACAGCATGCTAATGCAGTTGCCTCTGGGCAGGTTTGGATGCGTAAAGGCTCTTTAACCACCCTGACATTTCTGCTTGCTGCTTGCCACGACTGCATTATAACCGGGTATGGATGCAACATTAATATTCTGGCAATTTTACTACCCATCATCAACTCTTGTGAGCCACAAAGAGTTGAAAACACGAGGTCTCTGCTGACGCCAGGTGCTTTCAACGTGTCCACGAAGGGGACAACTGGTGACCGAGTTTGACAGGAAGACTCTGGACGCCGTTTTGTACTGGCAGCCTGGGAATAAGGAGTTAAATGAATTATATTCTAAACTGCAAGTAAATTTTTGGCTGTTTTTCAAAAAGAGCAACGCAAATCAGATCCTAAAGAAACGATGCGGTGAGTGAAGAGATGGACGCCCAAAAGATCAAAACCAGGTTTTGGGGAGCTCGTGCCCGTGGCACAGCAATATTAAGGAAGAGCTGGCAGGCAGAGGCAAGTGCATGTGCTGTGAAATGCTTCACAGGATTTAAAAATATCTATAGAAGAACATTATGTGTGAGATGGCAGAAAATACAAGAACAACAGCAACAACAAAACACAAAACCAAACCAACCCCACATCCCACTTTGATGAAGGATGTTTTACTGACCAGAATGTTCATGAGGCTTTAAGCACAAATGTTTCATACAAACTTTCTTTTGACTGACCCCACGTCAGATGTTCATTAACCGCATTTATCTTTAGATAGAAATTCCAGCATTTAAGCCACATAGTCATATTTGCAAATGCCTCCAAATGCAAAAAAAAAAAAAAAAAACCCTCATGTAATTTAAAGACGTTACCTGATTGTACGTAACTAGGAAGTCCCTCACACTTATGGCATCTAACAGACTGTCATTCTTGATTTCTACGGTTATCTCTCCGTGAGTTACAGAGCCCTCTGATGGCCAGTACTGGCAGCATTTTTCCTGAAAATTGAGAAGGAATTGTAAATGTTCCTTGAACTTTTTTCCAATTATCTACACTACCATGAATATGAGATACAGGAGGTGACACACGGCATACTAAATGTGTTCCAAACGCTTTGTAATGAAAAGGCTAATAAACAAGAATATACTAATAAAATATTTCTATAAAATAAACCACTAAGATGAAAAGGGCTTAAGAGTCATAGATGTCAAATACTGCTTTAAACCAGATTAAAGTAAAATAAGCAACTCCTGAAAGCAATGCAATGTTGTTAAGTGTCCCAAAACCACCCAAAAAACCAATTCACAGCACTAAAACACCCTGTTAGCAGCACTGAACCTTGAATCTTTGCACTGCAGCACCCAGAGGTATACAGAACTCCATTAATTAATTAATGATGTACCAGGAGAGGTTCAGAATAAGCCATGGGAGCTAATACTGGCAGAACAGGGAGGGAAGTTTCCACAAAAGCTTTGTCCAGCTGTTCCCAAATCCCAAACGGCTGTTCCATGTCAGGCATCCCTAGAAATTCTTTGCTTTTAATGTCAACTGGGCCCTTTCACAAGCCATGATTTTCCATAGTTTTGGTGGGTTTTCTAACAATTCAAGCAAGAGCAGCAACATTGGCCCACACCGAATAGCGAAGCAAGAGCTCGTGTTAGGAAATGCAAAAAATATCAGATTGCTGGAATTTGTAGACAATGAATAGTTTACCTAATGGAGGAAATGGCCAGGGGAGGTTTAGATTGGATACTGGGAAAAAATTCTTCATGGAAAGTGTTGTCGGGCATTGGAACAGGCTGCCCAGGGCAGTGCTGGAGTCACCATCCCTGGAGGGGTTGGACAGACGGACATGAGGTTCTCAGGGACGTGGGTTAATGCCAGCGCTGGGTTAATGGCTGGACTCGATCTTGAGGGGCTTTCCAACCAAAATGATTCTACGATTCTAATATTAATGCTCACATTTTACAGGCGTTCACAGCAACCGCTTTGCTCTGGAGCTGGCAGCTGCGGGACACGTACCTGCTCCCTCTCCTGAACTTCTGTGAGCATCACGATGGTGTGGCACTTCCACTCCCACACCATCCGCCAGAAATCCTCCACCGTGTGCGGCAGCGGTCCCTGCGTGGCAATGAAGTAATCCTTCTGGCGATAGCCCTGCGGAGAAACCCCAAGACACGTCACGTTGACGTCGTGACATGGGAATTCAAGAGGGACGGAAGGTGACGGTCGGGGAGGAGGTCACTACTTCAACCGGTCCTTCCCGTCAGCCGCGCTGCTCAACAACGTGATGGTTCCTGCAAATCTGGTGCCACCGAGCCCACCCGATTCTTGCTCGTTGGCAGAAACGCAGGAAAAAAAAAAAAGCAAAACCCCAAATTCACAGTCCTGTGTTGTATTTTATGACTTTTCACAGTCGTGGCTGAAGGGATGAAATTCGGCAGTAATAGGTGATTGCAAGGACTTCACAATGAAATGATCATAATTCTGTAGCAGAGCCAAGGGCTGCAGTTTTTAACATTTAGCTCAATTTTTGAGCTACAGTTCTATTTACCTACTGATGTGAACTTCACAGCTCTACTATCCACACTCCTCAATAAGTAACGAGGTTTTACCGCTTAAGGATATAATTAATTCCAAATAAAAGTAAGACATGGTGGAAGGTGTTGTCCAGGTTCCAACAGGAAGCCAGGAATAAAATCAGGAATTAACGCAGCTCTGCCCAGGTAAACCTTGACTCCCGAACACTGCGACAGCCTTTCCTCATGCTAAACAGGGAATTCTCTTTTTCCTTTCCTCAGAAAAGCACACATTTACATCCTTAACCTGAACACAGATAACGGAACTGTTGGATGTTAGCTTACAGCTAATTTGTTTCGCTTCCTGTTAGAATTTAATAAAAACCTTAGTTTACAAATCTAACAACAACGTGAACGTTTAAATTACACAACCATTTAATCTCAAATTGAAAACACCAGATAAGAAATGTATTTGGAAACTCTCAAAACCCAAACAAAAAAGCTCATGTTCTTCACAAGCAAAGTTGATTGTGTCTCTTTAAAGACTTTTCAGCAACGGCAAAATATCTGACTTGCAATTTAAATACATGGAAATTTTTTATACATACATCTATGAAGGAAGCATTGATGTAGTCTGTATACTCTTGCCCTCTTTTCATCGACAGAATCACTCTATTAAAATCATCTGGAAAAAAAAAAGTCTAGTCTTACTATTGCTAACTGTAGATTGACTGCTCCCCTATTACATTTGTGAAAGAACAAAACCCACAAAATCTTTAATCTGAAAGCCAAAGAGTGTCTCAAAAATCTTATCCAGGATTTAGTGAGTGTGCGCACTCGTTTTTATGCTGCTTTTTTTACCATTCACATAGGATACGGTCAGCAAGGTCTGAAATTTGCATTTTCAGGTGCAGCCATCACAGCGCTGCCCTGAACTACACAAGGAATCCCACAGAAAATACATTGGTTTAAAAGGCGAAACTGCTCAATTATTTAATTCGGTCCTGAAAAATATCTGATCATAATAAATTTTACATTAATGAATTGGTTTTGACTTTATCAAACTGTTTGCAGACCCTTTTTAAGGGCACTACATTTTATAGGGAGAGGGTGGTGCTGTTTGTAGTATCATTAAGTGCTCTACAAACTTCAGAGCAGACACACCTGTAAAAAGGACGACAAAAAGGGAAGACCAATGGAAAAATATTTTTTTAAAAAAGTGTTCTAGCTAAAAATGAAGCAAACCAAAAAGCTACTACTCTGAGCAGTGCAACAGGTTTTGAAAGCTTTTGAATTTTCCAGGCAGAGAAGTTAAAACCTTTTCTCTTTAAGGCACACATAGTAATTATTTGCAGAATTCCAGTTGCCAAATCCAAGCAGGACCTCAATTCTTGAGTCACCCCCACCGAGCTGCGCTTTGGTATGAGCTGTGTTATCAACATATAGATATCGTGTGTACTCACGACAGATAATCGTGTAATTATAGCGCTTGTTTCCCTAGACAAAAAGTTGATCTTACACGGGATAATCTGGATGACTCGAGCTTTCTTCATGTTTGCTGGGAGATTGCCAGTTCTCATGTTTTCTTTCATTATTCGAACGTTCGTTAACTTCTGTAACAGAGCACAGAAACGAGGATGAGGACTCAGTGGAACAGGAACGGTTCTCGCTCACCAGATCCCGCACCCAGAGGTTCCGACGTGTCTTCATCGGGTACGAAACAGCGACACAGTCAAAGCGAGACCGACTTGTCACAAAGGCCACTTCATTGTACTGTCTATAAAAATCAATTAAGAATAACAGTCATAATTTTTTCCTCCTGATAACAATTTCAGAATCCGAACATACACCAAAGGCATGTCAATAAAGTTTAAGGGCTGTAAAACGACAGGTTTTTAACCTTTTGGGATTTTGTCGTTGTTTCTTGTTTTGGGGTTTTTCTTGTTGGTTTGAGGATTTTGTGTGTGTGTGGTCTGTTATTTGTTTGGTTTGGGTTTTTTTGCATTGGTTTGTTTGGTTTTTGTTTTGTTTTGGGTTTGTTTGTTTGTGGGGTTTTTTTGGTTTTGGTTTGTTTTAAGACACTTTCGTACTGTCTGAGCACGGCTTTCAGAAGCACAGAGCACCCATTCCTTTTGAAAAGGTAGCAGTTTGCCAAATTTGACACGTGGAAATTTAGTTTCATAAAATTAGCCACTTCAGAAAATGCCTTTTAATAAAAAGTTCTGCATAGCATTTTATCGAATGATTTTTTTCTTCTTTCCAGCCTTTATGGAAGCAGCGGCAGCCTGACCAGCACCGTCAGCACACAAAGGTAACAGCCTTTTCATTTCCACGTTGTTCTCCAATACTGAGAAAATTCTCTTTTACAAACTTAATCCACTTCCTTTATGGTCAAAACATGAACTGAATTCATAGTGATATTAATTTAATTCCAATTATTATGATTACAATCCTGTTGGGAGTATTAAAACTCTGGTCCTTTAGTCCTGGACGGGGCTTTCCCTGCATCACAACACCCCGATTCTGGAACAAAAAGGTCACACAAGTTTAGGGACTGATGTGCACCAAATCCCACAAATTGGCTCTGTACATTTTCAAGCTTCTGCTAGTGAAGAGATCAATATTCCTTATTATTTATTCAGTTTGTGTTGACAGCATTCCCGGGACACAGAAGACAAACACTGCTCTTGCCCCAACATTTTCTTTTTGTATAGTATATATTGCACAGCCGCAAGATCATGCAAGATAACACAATAGTAACAGGCTGCTTCTAGGGTGGGACTTATCAGAAAACAAGCATAGTTGCACAGTTGCATTTCAGCAATTACTTAATATAAATTCAATTTAAATTCAGATTAATTTTAATTTCAAACTGCGAGCAGATTTTCAGGCATGTATTTGCCAGGTACTGAGTTTCAGGAGCATATCAGTTCCAGTAAAATCTCTATTACCAGCAGCAAGCTATTGAAAATAAACCCCCATCTCTGTGAAACTACTTTGCAGCTGCTCTGTAAGACTGTGTTCAATTAACTTGAAATCAGGGGCTCTTCTACACAGGTCTGGGCTCTTCTGGTGCAGGTGGGCTCAGTGCTCCTGAGTCATCCAGGTGCTTTTTGGAATACACAGAACAACTAAATGTTGCTGTCTGCATTTTAATGCAGCCTTGCTGGCACAGTGGACAGCAAAAACAAACCTAGGAATTCTGGAAAAAGTAGAATACTTCATGTTTTCATTCAAGGCAGACCAGTACTTCTGATTTTTTAACTTCTTGCTACATCGTCAGACTTATTCTTACATTTTCTTTTCCCAGTGTTTAAGGTTACACTCTTGCTGCTTTTCAAGTATGTTTTTGGTCTAAGTGTTTGCACAGCTAGAAGTCCAAAGGCCTTTCATACTTACTTTAAATTCTTCTTCTAGCCCTGTTTTGACGAGGTTGGGTGCTGCGTTGTGTGACGTTTGGAGGTGTTTTTCTAAGGATGACACGTCCAGCTCCGTGTCACCGTAGAGGTAGTATTCGAGTAAGGCTTGATAAATGAAGGAGTATTGCATCTGGAACCAACAAAAACCAGTGATATAAGCACATTGCCAAGCAGGGAAGCGAAACTATTGAATCTAGCATGGTCATCTATCTCGTTTGCTCTATCATTTACTAATTATCACAATATACCTTAAGCTAAAACGGAGTTTTTCTGTTACATCGCTCACATTCTCTAAAATTCCACTCTCTTGCGCATGTGGAAACCTGGACATGATACCTAAAGATAATGTGCGTTACGGTGGTCTGCACAGCCCTAAAATGCCTTTACCACCTTCCCCAACCCCATCCTTCTACCGGACTTTGTTGATTTTCCAGTTATCCAGGTGTGCAACAGAATGGGACATACTGGGATGCACATCAGAGTGGAAATACAGAAGCATATCCTTCCTCGACCGTGAAAAGTTGTAATTTCAACCAATTAAAGTCCACTTACGTCAGTCTGAACCATCTGCGGACGCTGATTACGGATTCTTGAAACGAACTCAAAAACATCCACTTTCTGTTCCGCGTGCATCATGTCTATCATGGCATCGATAACGATAAACGTGCCTGTGCGACCCACGCCAGCGCTTGGAAAGGAAACAAAATCCAACACAAAAAAGCACAATTGAGTTCCAGGAAATGCTACAGCAACAGCAGAGGTAGAACTTATGCTGTAACACTGGACTGCAATACAGTGAAACACTAAATTCCATTTTTTATTTTAACGATAGCAAAAAAAAAAAAAAAGTGTGTAAGTTTTTAACACAAAAAGTTACCTCTGAACAGCTCAGAAATAACGACATCAGAATTATATTAGAAAAGACATTTGGAAAAAAATCTGCTTGACCAGATATAATAATAATAATAATAATAATAATAACAACAACAACAACTTTGACTAAGATTATTTTTTTCTGATTTTTTTTTTCTGATTTTTTTTCTCTTTTCTGCATGGCTGCTGTCACATCCCAACTAGATAATAGTTACTTGTTACCAGTTCTACACTTCCCAACTGCCATCCAAAAAATTCCCTTCTTTATATATATGTATCTATCTATCTATCTATCTATCTATATATATATACATTCTTCAACAGCCACGAGAGGGAGCACAATCACTAGAAATTCCACCACTGCAGCGACTTTCAGCTCTTCCTTCCAGAGGAAAAGGGCATGGCATCCTGTGCTAGGGATTAATAGCTCTCCTTTAACCTCCTGTTAGCTTATTTTGTTCAGCAGCTGCTGTAATGTCCACAAACACCTTCTGAAACATGACAAAAACCCTCTCCCCCCATCCCGGTGTGCCCAAAGATACTGATCAATTTTCAGCCAGGAAGCGTTAAGTTTTAAATAACGCCAGAAAAAAAAAATATTGCACGTATAATATGACTTAGTTCATGTTTACACGTCCTTTTAACAGCAAATGCCACATGAAACTAAAACCCCCAAGCCCTCTTGTTCCACAAGTCCAGAAGGACGATGGAGACGAGCAGACGCATGGACCTCCACCAAAATTTCACGCAACTTCTTCACAGTGAACAACCCCACTAGAACCTTCTGCCTCCAAATCCCTTTATGTTCAATCACCCATGTACCAGGCTCCCCTCTCCCCTCCCAACCACGTCCCCGTCCAGCGTTCCCACCCACCATCCCCATGGTCGCTCTGTGGCCATTGACCATGGGCCACTGCAGCTTCCACCCCATGGTGACCAACGCTCCCTGTGGCCTTTCCGTACTTAAAAGGGGTGATAAGAAAGATGGGGACAGACTTTTGAGCAGGGCCTGTTGCGATAGGACAAGGGGTGATGGTTTTAAGCTAGAAGAGGGCAGATTCAGGCCGGACATGAGGATGAATTGTTGGCCCTGAGGGTGGTGAGAGCCTGGCCCGGGTTGGCCAGAGAGGTGGTGGATGAACCATCCCTGGAGACATCCCAGGCCAGGCCGGACGGGGCTCTGAGCAACCTGAGCTGGTGCAGATGTCCCTGCTCATGGCAGGGGGGCACTGGATGAGCTTTGAAGGTCCCTTCCAATGCAAACCATTCTATGATTTATTTGTATTTGGCCTCTGCCACCACGGATGAGTCCACCTTGAGTCCTACTGTCCTGACTCTCAGTCTAAAGAGATCTTCCTCTTCCTGACACGTCCTGGAAACTCCCTCTGAGCGCGGGTCCTCATCGCCGCTTCACGCTTGTCCTTCACGGCTCAGTCCCGCGAGCTGTCACCCACTCCCACCGCTCCTCCCTTTGCAGATACCAGCACATCCGTGGGCCCTCCCTGTGCCTCTGCCCCAACGTTCCGTCACTTCAGATCAGCATTTTATTCAATCCTCGCACTTCCTGCTAAAGCTGGTCATGTCACCATTTGCCCTGGAAGTTCCCTGATTTTATCCATCCTCGGCCTCCTGTACAATATCCCTTACTCAGCTATTCCTCAATGTCACTCTCTGCTCCTCGAAAATACATATTTCTAAAAACTTCTGGGAAAAAAAAAATTGATAAAAATCCCCCTCTGTTTTTTCTGCAAGTCTGTACTTCCAAATGCTAAATTAGGCTTTTATTAACTTCCAAAGCATCCCAATTGAGCAGTTTCTGCTCGGAATGACTGGGCAATGTTTTTGTAAAAGCTCACTAAAAATGACGGTTACTCACTATCGATGAGTTTCCCTTTCCTTTTTTCAACAATTCAATAGTGTCATATCCTGAACCGTAACGGAAATTAAGTGTCACCTCTCTCATTCTCTGTTTCTAAGGCAGGCTGAAGTACTGCACACACACAACAGCATTACTGTGTTCAGCTGGACCATTACATTTAAATCTCTTCAGATTTTTTATTAAGATATTTTGTATTTTCCTTTATTTTGTCTCTACTCCTGCTGATTAAACTAAGTACAGAATTTCCTGCTGGTGCAAAATAAAGCTCACACCCAATCTGAGTGTCCACGGAACATCATGGCAAAAGGCTATAAGAATATTGTGGGTTTCTCAGAGGAATGACTATGTGAGACTACTAAAATCTGCTTTTTCTGTTTAATGCTTTTCTTTAAGCCTCTTGTGTATGACACCTGGGAGAGAAGATGAATCCCAGCAAGGCAAGATCTGGATGGAAATGAAGAAAGAAAAAGGCTGGCTTGGCTGGGACAAAAATGCTCTTTTTCAATAGTTACATGCTTCAAGGACTCTTGGAGAGTATTTCTAGACATCTGACACGAGCAAGAGAAAAAGAAACAAATACATAAGTCTACAACCATTTCCTTAAAAACAAGACCCAGAAAGACAAAGCTGCTATTCTTTTCATTCTAACCTCACTGTGATAAATGCTCCCAAAAAGACATTTCTTGCTCAGTTGTGAACTTACAGCTGCTGTGGAGATTGCGATTTTTCTTTTAAAGCTGATTTGGACTTTGTGCTTTCATTAACATAAGATAATAAACATTTCAGCACAAGCCTTTAAGAGCAGGATGTTCGTGTGTGTGACCAAATGAGTGGGAATTTGTTCTGTATTGGCATGTAGAACATTTTTTAAATTGCAGCATTTAAGTCTCTTAAATGCGAGCCTTTATTCAAAACTTTCTAGGCATTTAACAGATAATTTAAAGGGCAAACTGCAATTTTATTGTGGGAGATGTGGGGGATGAATTGTCAGAGGAGCATTTAGTGGCAAAGGTCACCAATTTGTACGACAAGTCTGTTTTTCTGACAAAGAACATATTTATACCAAACACTGGATATCACTCAGGGATAAAAACAAACCAAAAACTTCTGTTTGAGTATTAAAGTGACAGAAAAGACAGATCTTTGGAAATTGTTTTTATCCTGGGCTCTCAAGGAGCTCAGCATATTATTGTCCTTTACACAGATAAATATAAACGTGTGAGTAAATATAGATATACACATACATAAACACACAAACTTCATAGTCTTTGAACAGAAGATTAACTTTTAGCCTTGATATTACACACATAACTCCAGGCCAAGCTAAGAGAATGGCTTGAAGAACACATACATACCTACAGTGAACCACAATTGGTCCAGCATGGGCAGGATTCAATGTTTTGACTTTTTTCAAGAACTTTAGCATCCCAATAGGTGTGAAAGGCACCCCGAAATCGGGCCAGCTGGTAAAGTGAAGCTGCGTAACGAGCCTCGGAGCTTTACAACCGTCATGAAGCTGCAGGGAACACAGAGACTCCAGGTTTGACATTCCATTTTTCATGCAAAGATTTATAAACAAACTGCTGTGGCTATTTATTCCTGCAATACTTAGAGCCTGACTCAAGGTTTAGAAGTTTACAGTGTATGTAAAATACAAACAGAGTAAAATTACCATATATTATTAAAATGCACCTTTTCAGGGAAAACTTGAATAATCCCAGGATAGGACTGCAAAGAGTGAGACTCACAATTTATGCTAATAACAGAACAAATCTTAGGTCCTTTTCCCCTTATAAAATCCTCACGGCACATCTTTTAGCAGACAAACTTCTCAAAATTCAGTCTAACCATTCAGGATCTGCATGGCTATGAGATGCCAAATGCCGTATCAGTATGAGAGATGAAAGAAGGGCTGCGCCTCTGATGGCCACCTACCAACAGGGTCATCATCTGGCCCGCTGCTCAGGAATAAAAGAGGAGGTACCACAGGAGCAACGACGGCAGAGCTCAGCATCATTTCGCCTGCCTTCACCAACCACAACCTATGCCTGGGGTTAGAAAGCGTATCTGTCTCACAAGCTTTCAGTCTGTTTTAGCCAAGGTCAAGACCGTTTCTTTCAAACTGGAGAAAGCCAGTTGGTTTTTCAAGGTTGCTTTGTCTCCATCAGTGATAACCAAACCCCACGAACATATACTCAGCAGAGATCAACAACTGAAAGGCAGTTGGGTCCATTCATAAACTTTTCAGCCTTTTAGCTTATCCACAGAACGTACACCTCTGTACTGTTCCTCCTTCCCATTCTGCCTTCTGAGCATTTTCATCGGCGATGCCTTAGCAGCAATGACTAGTCATACCAAAGGGATCTCCACGCTCCATCAGCAGACACTGCTCCACAGATCAGAATCTATAACCAGTGCTGAGTAAATCCACCCGTGTTTTGAAGGGTTCTGAGCTCTCCATGGAGTTCTACACACTATATGTGGTTTCTCACCTCTCACCAGCCCATATTGTCTTCAGTCTTCAATTTGAATTAGACGGTCATTGCACTGCAAACACAGCAGCCCTCCTTTCGAGGGTGAGGATCTCTAGCAACTTGCTCCCAGACAAGGCTACACACTGTGGACAAGAGCAAAGTCATCCGCACCATCTCCCTTGTCACCTAAAGCTTCACCTTGAGCTAGAGACCACGGATACAACAGGAATTCGGCTGCAGTGCTGGCTGACATTGGCCAACTAATATCTACAGACCACTCTAAATACCCAAATTCACTCATTTCTTCATCTATGTAATCTGTCCCAAAAATGTCAAGACACTGCTCCTGTGCTCCCTCCCTGACAGCCGCAGGAAGGACTTTCTGTGGCCCTGGCTACAGATACGAAAAAAACCAAGAAGAACCTCTTGCGATCCATCAAACCGCATCCAACGCCACGCGTGCTGACCCACAGAGCCTGCTCCCCTACCACACCTTTCTTGGTTTGCAAATACATTTAACTAATATCCTGAATTTCTCTGAAGCAAATACTTGAGATTGTAACAATCTGCTTTAAAAATTAAAACGAAGACCCAGCAAGAGCATTGTTGTTACTCACGGACTGGACGCAGAACTTGCGGATGGTGTAGTCCACCAGAACTATGCAATCTTCCACGGACACGCGGACATTTCCGTAGGTCCAGCACCCTTGGTCAGGCCAATACTGGTAACATTTTTCCTGCACAAACATACAGTGCGTTTTACACCACTGAGTCTGCTTTCCTTGTGGGTCACTCATAAAACAATGGGGTTATTTGAAAACAGCGTCCATACATATGCATGTGAGTATACAGAGTTTCTCATCCGGCACGATAGAGCTTCAACACTTTTCTAGTGCTGTTGATGCTTAAATTTATGCGGAGAAGGTGAGAATAGCTTTGAAGTTGTTTTTGAACCTAGCCAGAACTAAACAGATTTTTTTTTTTTTTTTTGTTAGGATGTACATAACTGTGTGGACTGTCATATCTTGACTATTTTTCAGCTTTAGGTGTAGCCACCAGGGAAACAAGATTCATATCCTGGGCGCACATTTTTAAGAAGTTTCTATATTTCAAATAAGGATGTAGGTTGCTCTGTTTGCCAAACTGTCCCCCAGCGGAAAAGAAAATAATTAAAAGGCATCTTTTATGTTTCAGATGATACATTTGCTTAATATTTTAACTGAGCTTCCCAAGTCTGTGAAGCAGGAATGAAGTTAAATGTTTCACGCTTCTTGTGCCTGTCTCAGCGTTCTGCCAGTACCCGCGGAAAGTCTCACACAATGGGAGAAGCGAGACACGTACAAGGAGAAATGGGGGACAGTAAGGAAAAGAATCAATGTCACGAGGGAAAAAAAAAAAGTGTTGTTTAGGTGTTGTTTATTGATTTTGAATTTTGAAACTTAGCTCTCAAAAAAACAAATCAAGAGTCTATCTTCATTTCTAACCAAACCCACCCAACGAGTGCAGCCTTCCACTGCAAAAAAAAAAATACAAAGTCACAAAAATTTGCCTTTGGCTATGGGCTACTAAATTAGCTATCAGAGTTTCTTCCTTGAGATCTACACGTATAAATTTGTATTTTGGAAATTAAAACGACACTAATGAGCAGAAACTCAGCTGTGCTGATGGGGCTAGAGAAGGAAGTGGTCAAAGCACGACCGGCTGGACACCGAGCGGCCGCGGCTGCTTTGGGAACACGCAGCACCCTGAGAGCTCTTTACCTCTTTTCTTTCTTTCAGGTTGGTTAACATGACGATAATGGCCGATTTCTGCTCCCATATCATCCTCCAGAAATCGTTAACTGTTTCTTGTTTCGGTCCTGCAGATAGAACACGGGTTGGGTGATGGAGACCAGCCCATGATGGGACACACGAACACCCTCTGCCCCGCGCGCTGGGTGCCCACCCAGATCCATGTTGACTGCTCGGTTTTGGAATATACCACTTATTTCTTAAATAAAATCATATTTTCTTTCACACAGCCGTATGCACTCAAAACTACACATCTAGCAGATACCTCCTCACTTGAAATATTATTGCTCTTTTAACTGGGCTATGGCAGGAGCATTGTTGAGGATTTCTCTTTAGTCTCTGCATAAGAATCACTTAGACTGTATTATCAGGAGACATCATTTTTCAAACCTCCAGTAAGTAGATGAAGAAAAAAAGAGAAGCAAAGTGGGAGTGGAAGGGGAAGGTGAACCTCTTCGCTCAGAGCAGTATCTGCAGGTCTAAAGGCAGTGGGTTACCTCAGGCTCGCTTTAGTTTTATTTTAACTGTAACCTCTAAATCCCACCTCACATCTGGCCACCACCTGCAGCTGAAAATAACCTTTAAGACATGTTGAAAATTAAATACTTTCAGTCGTAAAATGTACAGAACAGAGAAATGAGAATAAATTACCTTGTGCTGCTATAAATTTATTCTTTTCTTTATAGCCCTACAGAAATAAATACAGCAGTTAAAAGACAAAATGCCAACATATGTTAGCAGAAAAATACTTATTTAACTCACCAAGTTTGCGGTTTAGCCAACAGTGGACAACTGGCAACTTACATCTATATATGATGCATTAACATAGTCTGAAGATGGGACTCCGTCGATTTGGGTCAAAATCACTCTGGAATGGTCGTCTGGAAGAAAACATATTACAAGCATGTTTGCATGTGAATCGACCTGAAATACGTTATTTCCTTGCAAGCCGGAGGCCAGGCTGAGCACGCGCTTCCCAAAGAACTAACCCGAGACACTAAAATATCCATTTGGCATGGTGTAATTTGTTAGAACCCAGCCAGAGCTAAAGCTTTACAGTGCAGCACCTGAGAAATGCTACAGAAACCCCTAAAAGGTGATGATCAATGCTAGATCAGGCCACAGCAAAAAAGGTTTTGCACGAACATATATATGAAGAATATTTGTGACCAGTGAAATCACATTACTTGAATATTTTCAATAAATGAACACTACTACCAGTATGCTCAGTGCCAGTTAATCATTTGATTTAAAAGAAAAGGTAATGTCTCACACGGCAGGATGTTAGGATATCTGTTTTTCTCTCTGTTTTCTTCCTTATTTGCCATTTCAAATGTTCCCTGCACATATCCAGGTGTTAATGACTAAAAAACAGAAAAAATACAAAAGTCAACGTGTTAGAAAACAGGTAACTCTTGACTGCACATGGCGTAGGGAAAAAAAATCTGCATTTCTACATACCGCCTTGCATCCAACAGAATTACATTACTTTATCCTTGCAATAACTTTCATCACTCTAAAACAGGAAACCACGTCCTGGCAGATTTCACTACAGAAAACAAGTTCAGCAGTTTTGGAAAAATAAGTGATTTTTCCAGCAGAGATGGCGGTTATTTAGAAAATTGTTAATGTCGGAGCTGCTGCTTTAAGCTGCCATCTGCCGCCGTGATTCACGGCGCCGCGACCCAGCGCACCCTCCGCTCCTCCAACAGCTACTTTTAGCAATAACAGTTGGTTCAATAACATAAATAGAGTTTGATTGTTAATAGCTCAACCGCTAAGAACATTAAATATCAAACATCTTGCCGAGACCTGCACGTGAGGGCCCAACGCTGGCAGAAAGGGAGGAAGGAAAAAAAAAATACATCCCCGTTTTTTTACGCTGAAAGTCGCTGCACGAGCACAAGTCAAATTCTGCTTGTAATCAGCGAGGTCTAAGACTGAAGATAAATTTAGTCAAGCTTAAGAAAGAAAAAAAAAGCATTCTTGCAGAGCAATCAAATGCAAGGAAGAAATAAAGAGGAAGAGGGTGACGATGAAAACAAGGAGGTGCCCAAGGTGGTACCTCCACGCAGAATGGTGCACGGGTGCTGGGGAGGCCAAACCGCGAATCCTGGGGGCAGCGTTGGGCCCCTCACGCCAAGAAAGGCCTTGAGGTGCTGGAGCGAGTGGAGAGAAGGGAACGGAGCTGGTGAGGGGCTGGAGCACAAGGGTGGTGGGAGCGGCTGAGGGAGCTGTAGAGTACCTGAAGGAATCTAGTTCACCTGAGAGAAGCAGTTCTCTTGGATGTTTAGAAAGAAGCCTTAAAATGGTAACTCTAAAATGTTGACTTTTTTTGGTATCTGTCCTAACTTTTATATTGAAGCAAGAACACATTTAAAATGTGAGTCAGCGAGCTCAACTTCTAGTTTCCTTTTCATTTGATAAAAACTAATTTTGAATATTCCTTTCTAGCAGGTCATAAAACTGGCAACTTTTCACATATTTAGGTGGTCCAAAACCTGATCATCATACATTATGAATGAATTCAGGTTCATGGTGGAATATGTTTTCTGCATCACAGAGTTAAAAACCTAATTAGAGAGCTCAAGTAGCCTCCAAATGTGTGCGGATGCAATTTTGAGCTCCAAAATAGTTGCATCTGCTATGAATCAAATCAGGGGGACCTGGAGAACAGGAGCTGAGGGGAGACCTTCTGATCTCTGACCTGCCCGAAAGGAGCTTGGAGCCAGGGGGGTCGGGCTCTGCTCCCCAGGAACAAGCGCCAGGAGCAGAGGAAACGGCCTCAAGTTGCGCCAGGGGAGGTTGAGATTGGAAATTAGGAACAATTTCTTCCCCCAAGGGCTGTGGGGCATTGGAACAGGCTGCGCAGGGCAGTGCTGGAGTCACCATCCCTGGAGGGGCTGGACAGACGGACATGAGGTTCTCAGGACATGGGGCAGCGCCAGGGGTGGGTTAACAGCTGGACTCGATGACCTTGAGGGTCTCTTCCAACCACAATGCTTCTGTGATTCTACAAGACCCTGCGCTTTGAGCTGCCCCCGCGCTGCAAACAGCGTAAAGGAGAACTGAGTTTCATCAAGTTTCTTGTAACTAACTCCTAAAAACCGGCGTTAGCGCGTTGGACTTCACTGAGGTAAAATCCCAGAGGTCCGGGAACACACAACCACCTTCTCCTACCTCCCACCCACAGTCTGAATCACACAGGGGATGGGGAAAAAAACGAAAAGGGAGTTTGCTTAAAGCAACGCTCCCTGCTTGCCTGGCAGAGACCAGGGCTCCAAATTTCCTCTTAAAAGCAGCAATCTGTGTTGTCAGGGTGATACAGAATAAACGGGGGGCGCGGGCACAACTTCACCACCACCACAGAGGAAACAGCAACGCGCCTTTGTGGGTTTCGTGTTTTGTGTTTGTTTTTTTCTTTTTTATAACACTTAACCTTGTGAATATAAGTAAAAGAGAGAAAAGGTTAAAAAAGTTGCAAGAGAAAGCTGCTTTTAGCAAAGTGCTTAATTCCTCATTTGAATGAAGCCCATGTTTTTGCTAATTAAAATACATTTACAATTTAGAAAACACAGAAACTTCATTTACGTTTTGCATAAAAAGAAATAATTAGCACTTCAAACCCGAGTCCTTCAAACTTCAAAAGTCAGACGGCAAATTCCCAATAAATAGTCACGTAAGTTCTGCGTCTTCACGTGAAAAAAACACACAGAGAGTAATTATCTCTGGTGAAACAATCTCTCCATTCCCTGCTCCTTCCTCCTGCAAGGCCCTGAGATCTCCCTAGAAATCTTCTCGTGGATTGTGATCCCCGGTGCGAGGGCACAGCCCGTTTTGCTGCTTTCCTCCCTTTGTAGAGGGCAGGACGTGATTCACCCAGGACGCCTCATCACGTCCTCTCCACCACCCCGCGAATCACGAGGAGCTGATGAGTCTTGGTGGCACCGGGTCCCACTTCGCAGGAATCCCAAAATCTCTCTGAAGCTTCTGAGGGGCTTGATCTACCCCAGCATTTGCCCATTTTCTCCTTTTTGTTTTTTTTTTTTCACTGAGCCACAGAAACCTCTTAATTAAGTCAAAATTAAAATTTCAAACGCAAATTCTTACAGGAAGGTTTTCAGACATTAGTCTGAAAATCAAGGCAATAAGCTAGCCATCAAAAACTTCAAACATCCAGCTTATCTTGTGTTACGCATGATAAATAGAAGTAGGACTTATCTGAAGGGACCATATAGAAAGGAACGGGGGTTTTTTTGTTGGTTTTTTGTTTGGTTGGTTTTTGGTTTTTTTTCCTGTGAAGAAAGAACACCGTCTTCCTAGTGCCATATGTTCACAAAGGAATCAAATAATAAAAAATGAAGCAACTAAGGGTGGAAGGAGCCTCTGCTATATTGGTTACTGTACAAGTGCAAGGTACTTCTTAAGGGTAATTTAGGCTTTACGGCTAAAATCAAAAGTATTGAAGAACCCCATTAGGCGCGTAAATCTAAGAGAACTGTCCCCCAAAAATCCTTTCTATCCACTGCGTGTCTTCGTCTACCAGCACTTGCTGGTTTTATTTTCACCAGAAAAATCACTTGGGACCTAATGTCTTTGGCTGGTGCCACCGCTGTTTCACAGGGATACCGAAATGGCATTTTTGGCCTAAATCTGTTTCAAATTCACGTTCCTGGAGATGCCTGATGTGTTAGACCAGGCTGTGTGGAGCAAAAAGCATCACTCCCCATCACCACTCAGACTGCTCATTTATGGGGACCAGACTCCAGTTTTCAGACTCAGCGCTTGCGTGCAGATAGAAGCTCACAGGCTCACAGCATGGTGCAGAAAACGATCCGAGCAAAGCAGGTTTTTAAAATTAAAAATAAAAATAGATGGCTTGTTTCGCCCTTAACTGCAGAACGAATTAATCAGGGGAGTCGAAATTCACAAGCGCACATCTTGTCAAATTAGTTTTCACATTCATTCTGTCGACTTCGATAAATATCTCCACAATGCTTCCTCTCTGATAAGGCAAAGAAGTTACGTGTTTTAAATACATCATCAAACAAATTGCAGATATAAATATGCTACCAATTAAGAAGGTAACTTAGACTGTCTAATCAATGTGTGCATGGGCTTTGACAACTCTGTGTTTGACATTTAAGCTACTGCTCTGTGCAACCTGCTTCTGCTGTGAAGTGAAAAAAATAATAAAAGTAGGGAAAAGGCCCCAAAATGCAGACATGCGAGAGCAGACTCATCGTGCCGGGTTTCTCCATAGAAACCAGCTCTGCAGCACCTCGCCACAGACTCCGCTTCAGACTCATCTACACGACCACACGCAACTGAAGCTTGGCTTCAGTGCAGAAAATAAAACCTCCTTTCTGACCAAGGCAACACTTAAAGAAAAACCGTTAAAGTTGAGGTACTTCATAGAAACGTATGTGCTAGGGCGCAGGGTGCCTCAAATTGGGAAGTGATGGAATGATATCTGAGAGCAAAAGGTCAAATTACCAAAGAAAAAAGTCAAACCTCACTAGGGCTATATTATAGACCACACTGTATTTTCTCCTCTAAGTCCTTCCCATAGAGGTGAGACACTCCGACTCCTCAAAACCCCTCCACCACCACCAAGAAAATCAATGCTAGAACGACTCCAATTCTCCTCTCCTCCAGCTTTCAGGCAAACCCTAAAGACCCTCTTTAAATCCTTGCAAGTGCCAAAGAGTTTATATATTACAGATTTGGCATCACCATATCATAACGCAGTTAACTTTTTGAATTTTGTCCCCATAAAGGGTTACGACACATGGCAGACACGTACAAACAGCATCAGCACACTCACGCAAGTGCTGCAGCATCACACACCAAATGCTTTTAAAAGCATTGTTAATATTTGCAGGTGTTTTGATTTGCCCCCCACTTTTCCGCATGTCAGGACTTACATTAAACTCCTCGCGGAAGAGTTTTCCTTCGTCTGCTGATCGCATCCGTATTTCCTCTTCAAGGTTTTCCACGGGAATAGGGAAATATTTCTTTGGGCCCGAGGGAGACCTACCGAGCAGCATCACCCGTTGCTGTTCTGTCAGTACAAGGAAAGTACGTGTTAAAGGCATGTCCAGAGCAACAGATAACAAGCTATTTCCAACTACAAATTAATTTTTATGCTGGAAGATGCCAAAACATACTTCTCACATGAAACTTAAACTGGTGACTAAGCTGACTTAAAATAAAAAACCGAAACCACAGGCCAAGGAGTTGCTTTGAGAACATAATAAATTCACGTAGAACCACTATTGGTAAAATTAATGGCTTCTGTGTTCACACTGGATTGAAATGTGACCGAGTTTTATTTAGAAAAGGAGAAGGTTCCTTCTGCTGACGATGAGCAGACCAACCCAGAGTTGGGACTGCAACCCAGGGCAGGGACTGCAGGGACAGGCTTTAGTATCTATCACCATGCTGCTGGATTATTTCACTTGTGAAGGGCAAATAATAATAATAATAATAAAATATCTTTTACTTGGCAGACACCAGAAACTCTGCACTGAGATGAGCTGTTGATCTCAGGTTGCACCAGATCACACCAGCACCAGCACCGCTTGGTACAGGGATTCCTACGGGCACTTCTTGCCACCCAAACATCAGCTCACACAGGGACATAAATCATGGAATCATAGAATGGTTTGGGTTGGAAATGACCTTTAAAGCTCCCCCCGTGCCCCCCCTGCCATGAGCAGGGACATCTGCACCAGCTCAGGTTGCTCAGAGCCCCGTCCAGCCTGGCCTGGGATGTCTCCAGGGACGGTTCGGCCACCACCTCTCTGGCCAACCTGCCCCAGGACACCTTCACATCTCCTCAAGAACTCAACTGGCCACCTGGAAATTCAAAAGAGCATCTCCAAGGGCTGCCTGGCATGGCTGGAAGAAGCGGAGGGATTAAACCTGCTGTTTAGTAAAGACAAGTTTTATTTCCAACCGAAGGCAAACAGAAAGGCAGCCCACTTCACGCAGGTAATGACGGGGTGATTTCCACTTGCAAACTAAAGCTCGCTGGTGGCTGCATTAACCGTTCCTCACCCCGGGGCAGCACCGGGGCACGGCGGGGATCCCCAAACCGCGCTCACCCCTTGGGGTTCCTGCGCCCAACACCGACCCGACAGGAAGCTGACGGGTACATTTAGAGGTTTGACTTTCTCCATGACTGCCCCCGGGCTTGTTAACCTACTCTTCCGTTCATATACAGCCACGTGGAACCCGCACAAAGATGGAATTCTGTTTATCGTTAAGTTTTTCCTCTTTGTTATGGCCAAAATAATTTATAAGCAAGAAACAGAGGGATCCTCTGTGTTTGCTAGGTTTGAACTGAGCGCCACAGAGCAACCACCCGAAGGGCTCCCCACTATCAGACAGAAACCCAGCACGTTGAAAAAGCCAGTAGAAAACATTTCCAGCTACTGAGAGCGTTTTATTTTAGTGCCACTGGCATAAAATACTGTCCTATCTCATCTCCATCCTTGTTTCTCTTTACATTCAGGAACCAGTCCCTAATTTCACAAAGAGTTAAGAACCATTTTTTCCCCTCGTAAGAAGAAATATTGCAATCCTTTCTCTGAATACAAAGATCACAGTACTAGAAACCTGGATCTTGGCTGGCATCCTAATAAAATATATACATATAAAGAGCATGAGAAACATTTACAAAGAAACATTTGCTGTATCACAACTGAAAGTGAAAATTATTTTAAACTGACAACTGGAAGTTAAGATTAATACATACGCATATTTAAATACGGACCTTTAAAAAAAATTCTCTTCAATCCTGTAACTTATATTATACATAAAAAGCAAACAAAAGGGAATAATTGAATTCTTAATTAGCAAATGAGTGTGTGTGTGTGTGCACAAACAAGCGAGAAGGAAAACAAATCTCCCCATACCTTGCTCTTCTAAGATCCCATTTGGCATCTTTTTGTCCCCCGAGTTCACAACAGCTTTCCTATGTCTTCTGAACCTGGAATACACACGCCACGTTACTCTGAGCAACTACGCTGAAAAGTCACAAGCATTTTCCCAAACCAGTCTTTACCAACCATGTAATTCTGGAGAAACTCTTTCTGTTCATCTTCACCGCGAGATCCAGCACTGCCGCGGCCCCCTCCTCCACGCTGTGATGGAGGCTCCTGCCTCACCATAAATACGCGTTTTCATTTCCTTCTTAGATCATATCGAAACAAGACTGAGCTAGTTCTGCCTGCAGAGCTCCACACAGACCTACCTGAAAAAATAGCCAGCCAACAGAATGAAAATGATGAAGACCAGGAGCAGAATCAGCATGGAAGTCAATAGATCCTTGTGCAAATTGTTCTCCTCTGTAGAGTCTGTGGGTTGAACACAGCCAGGGTGAAACATTGCAGACACGGATTGCCTGATCTGGTACAGAAACTGTGCGTGCTATCAAACACTTGCGGTTCTATGCAATAATCTGCTTGTACTTACTAAAAGCATCACAAATTATTTAATATACGCAAAACTGAAATTGAAAGATCAATTTTTTTTTTTTTTTTTTTTTAATTTTTCTTCCCCCCTCACTTCAAAAGCACAACCAAACTACCTCCTGCTGAGAACATCAAGGATATTTTTTGGAATGACTGGTTAAGCAAAGAATTCACTTGTAGTTAGAGTCAGTTTAAAGCGTACAAGGTATTAAGCCAAATTTGAAGTCCATTCAACAGGTTTGCTGCAGTACCCTTATGCACATTAGACAGAAATCACCCAAGAATGCCACCCTTCGAGTAGCTTTTATTGGCTCCAAAGATTCAGCATGTGTTTTAAACACATCTCATTTCCCAGTCCAGAGCGCTGCTGCAGCTGGACGAGGCTGTAAAGCACAATCAGTGCAAACCGCAGCGTCTTCTATGGCTTATATAAGATATGTATTACATTTATACATAAATATATGGGAGTAGGAATGATGAAGCTTTTAACAAATATTCAGAATGGAGACTACAAAAAATCTTCCAAAAATAAAAATTTGTTTCATCTAGTGCAAATTGCAAGTCTCACCCTTCTGTTAATAGTGGGTTTATGTATGTGATTCTGCATCTGTTTCATTATGCTTCTGTAACCTTTTAATTCTACTGAACAATTCAATATATAACACATTAAAATCATTAAAAACCCAACACGTTTTATTTAACCAGGCAAAACCCTCAGCTTTAGCCTTCTGCAAGCAAAATATAATCTGGCTACATGCTCCACTTTCCAAGTGGATGAATAAATCCAGGTTGGTGTAACAGCAGTGGTGAAGATCTCGCTTAGTGGGAAGGATGAGGCCTCCACACCTGGAATTCATTGCCCAGGACACAGAAAGAGGTTGATTTTTCCTCAGTCACAACCAAAGGAGCCACCTGAGGCAGCATCCCCTGCTTGGGGCATCCACTGCGACGGTCCAGACCCCCCAGTTTCTCCATTGTTACACCAGCCTTCCTCAGCCTCCTTCATTTGCACCGTTTAGAAATCTTACCAATGTACATTCTTCCAAAATTAAGCCGATTTTTGTGGCTGCTGGTATGTTGTTTTGTGGTGTGGGTTTTGGTTTTTTTTCTTTTAAAACTATATTTACGCACTTTTAACGAGTTCTTCACCATTCCTACAGTGGACTTGGAGAACTGCAGCAGTGATTTTCTCCTAACACCGCTTGCATTCGCACTTCCCTAAACTCTTTCTTTTCGCTTACTTGCAGCAAAAGCTTGTCGACGAGACCTTGCCACAAGCCTAGACATTAAAATATCATGAAAGCACAAGATTACAGTAAATATACAGGAATACATAACACCTGCAATATTATAGAAAAGAGCTCATATGGATAAACCAACAGCCCGGAGTCGATCTCTGCAAACCCATTTCTTTGTATCTTGTGAGCAGCTGGAAACTCTGGATGCTCAAACAGAGTATTAGTGGACAGAAAAACTTCTTTTAGAGGCACAGATGCACTAGAGTATACAAGGAAAGAAGGTATCTCAAGTCAACGTAACAGCACAAAGAAAGGGAAGGCAATAAAATGCATTAAACTTGCCATTTAAGTGGTATATAAAGATAAGTGACAGGCATGACGAAATTGTAATCAGAAACCATCGCTTGTCAGGGTTTCAGAAAATCATTATTGGAAGGAGCGTCTGGATTAATGTGCCTCACCAGAAACAGTTTAACAATTTCTGTGTGGAATTTAGCTGTATTGCAGTCTGTATAGAAACCAAGATCTGACGAAGAAACAAACAATATATATTTTTGCCCCTCACAGACAAAAAGGAACCACTTCAGCCCACTTTTGAAGTTTAGAAATTTCAGACTCAACATCGCGGAACCCTCCAGGATTTAGGGGGTTTGTGTTAGTTCTTATAATTGTCTCTGTGTTAAGATCCATGACACAAGCGGGGTGGGAAACAACAAGTTTGAGTCACGAGGGAGTTAAAATTTCCCTGGGTTCATTACACAATATGAAATCCTCCATCTCATCCTCTCGAAAGAGCTGATGTACCTCACACCATGTTTTGGGGGTGTCTTTGAAAAAATGGTTCCCAGACAACCACGGAAAGCCTCAGTCCAACCCAGGAGAATCAGAATCATTTTGGTTGGAAGAGACCCTCAAGATCATCGACCCCAACTGTCCCCATTGCTTTAGTTAAGGACAGAGCACCCCTGCAATGACCAGCGCAATTCTCTGCACCGAGGTCTCACCTCTCCTCCTGCCGTTTCACAAGGAAATGAGGTTAAAACCCACAAACAGTCCCTTCTTCCTTGTACACGGGCACATCTGTTTTACGAGCCTTGCAGTGGCACACAAATGGCTTCACCTCTGCAGAGCTTGCATGTTAGGCATAGTGTGCTTTTAAACAGTGGCATTTATTATTTATCTTCCATCTCTGCACTGATAATTTTATTAATGTAGTCCAAAAATTGTAAGCAAAAGTTATGACCGGGCTGAGGCCATTGTAGACTCAGATCCTGAAAGATCTTTGGCCAACACAACTGCCTACATATTGAGTGGGATTTTAAGGGGAGACTGAAACGAACCTGAAATATATTTTTAATCAGTGATGCTTTAAAAATCGACAACTGAAACACAGGAGTGAATGCATGCAGAAGAGGCAGATGTCCTCTAAAGCAGATCTCCAACAACTGCCAGGGAAAAATTTCCAGTGTTCCAGAGAGCGCCTGTGGTCTAAAACCACAGGGCTTTCCGTTCGCAGCCACACGAACAAGATCATACCCAGGGTATTTTTTTAGAAGTACAACGAAATCATGACTCTCTTCTTGACAACAGAGGAGGATGATCCCCAGGAGGATGGTGGCAACCCCCCGTGCTTCCCCTGCCGCCCGCCGAGGTTGACTCACGGGTTCTTCCCGGCTCCATGCCCTGTGTCACCGGCCCAGCCACCCGAATGGATCTTTCTGGAAATGTCTCACTATTTCCTTCGGGCTTAAGATGTTCCCACTTTCCATATGTGTCAACAACAAAACCACCCACAAGAAAAAAAGGGGAACCGACAGCAGCGTACGCACATCAGTAACCGTCCTGTGATCCCCCCTCCACGCTCCCTCCCAAACTTTGGTTTTCTTCATCCCTGGATCAGTTCCTTTGCATGTAGGATCTGAACGGTAAAACAGCTCATGAATAAAAGTGTAATTAAAGCACCTTCTTCTCCCTCCACAGAAGCAAGCTAACAAGGCAAGACACCCTAGATTAAAAAGTCAGGTATCTGAAATCATTTCAGTGCTTGACAAAGAGCACAAGAGAAACCCCACAACAGACTCTGTTTATTCACGGGTCTGAACTTCTTTTCAAACAACAGAGAACTTAACCCTCTGCCTCTCCAAAACTAAAATTCAATTGCTCTCACCCATTATTTGGGTCAGATTTCAAGTGTTTTTTCCAGGGTGCGTCCTTCATGTCTGCAGACACACAAATGTCCTTTAATCAGTCAAATCTGGCCACTGAGGCTTTTGGTCAGTGACACGTGCCTCTGTTTTGGGTCAGAACTGTCGTTTCAGACATCCAGCCCTGCAAAGGACCTCTGACATTTGTTTTACAGCGAAGAACGGCTGCCACAACATCTTGATACAGACCTTACCCATCACATGGCAAACACAGCACACGCAATCCTGTATCCTACAGTTCTTTTCATGTTCTTTTAAAAGGAGGTTTCTTGATACTTCAATCGAAAATCTTAATTTTTCTTTTAAAAAAATGTTGTATTAGTTCAACAGTTATCAAATTTATGTAGATAATCCTATTATCTTGGAACTTTCTATACAGCAATACATTTTTGGTGTGCACATACTTCTCTATCAGACAAAACTCTTCTTTGCTCCTTACTGCAAAGCAATGAAGGCTTTGATATTTAGGAAAAAACAGTTTAGTCGTACTAATAATTTCTAAATCGTATCACTGAAATTAAGATTTAATTAAAACGCAGATGATAAGATTATTCTTAACCATATTATCATACTTAAATTCAATACAATTTTGAATTACTCTTTGAAGATTAACAGTATCTATGGAGAAACTCCCTTTTTAATAATTTTATTAAAATTCTGGGAAGTGATACAACTAACGAGATACTTCCCTTTCCCAATTCCCATATTCTTACATATTCAGACCAATATTAGCAACTTGCTCTTCCAGTGCTCCGGGTGCCGGACAAGAAGCCAGTCACCGACAACCACTTGACAGTGTTTCAGCAGAGCTGTTTATCAGCAATTTTATACTTAGCTCAGCAATTTTATATTTAGCTAAGTTTTTATTTGTATTAGCAATGTATTTGTTTTGAAAGCCCCAATCAAATCACCACAAAGACTGTCATTACCGATGGCAGAGCCCCTTGTTCGTCTAATCCTCCACTTTCTAGAAGCTTCCCCATGCCCGGTGGGCTCTGTTGGTGCTCAGGCAGAGCCTCTGGCGTTCCCCAGCCTCAAATTTTGACGGACACAAATGCCGAACATCTAAATTAAGACAACCAAGGACCAAAACATCAGCCATGCCTTGCATTTGATTCTTTCTTAGCTCTCCTTCCATATGGATGCAAAGTTCACATGCAAATTAAAAACAAACCAACCGACAAAAACACCTTCCTATAAAGACTGGGTGTCAACAACAGTCACCTGAAAGCTTACCGAGATTTCACCACATTGTTTATATGGAACATTATCAGCTTTATTTCCATTCTACCACATCCATGCAATCCCTTCGGAATTCCCCCTCGGTGTCACGCGCTGCCACAGCCTAACCAGAGACCCACAGCCTGACCAACACCACGACCAGCACCAAAACTGGGATTTCAAAGACAGTCAGATAGGATTATAAAGGATAAGGACAACATGCAAGTAAAAACACATCATCCCATCCCAGAACATAAACAGTAGAATCAGTTATCTCAAATTAAAAAAAAAAAAATTGAACCTTTATTTGACTTGAACTAGCCCCCTTCCAGGACTGGTAATGAGTTAGGCCATAGTTAGAGAGGTGCTTGAAGCAAAAGGAAGAAATTTAAAACACCGAAATGAGGAGGAATAAAATGCTGTGGTGGACCAGTGAGTAGAAGATTGCTCTCAGGTCTTCGAAAAAGGCTTTTCTATTTTTCACCTGACCTATCTTATGAAGGACACTTGTACTATTATTGATTTCTTCAAGTCTTGCTTTAGATAGCTCACCTCAAGTTGCGCCAGGGGAGGTTTAGATTGGACATGGGGAAAAATTTCATCCCGGAAAGGGCTGTCGGGCATTGGAACAGGCTGCCCAGGGCAGTGGTGGAGTCACCATCCCTGGAGGGGTTGGACAGACACGGGGATGAGGTTCTTAGGGAGACGGGTTAGTGGTGGACTTGGTAGTGTTGAGTTTACAGTTGGACTCAACGATCTCAAAGGTCTTTTCCAACCTAAATATGATTCTATCATTAGAAAACACAGAACACGTATAAATATTCTAGTTCCTCATTACATTTAAATATGTTCATCCTGTAATTTAAATGATAATTCCTTCATTTCGTATTATCTGTGTCCAGGTCCCATCATGTTCAAGATGGACAGCGACAGCTCCTGGGGCATGGAGAGCTTGCAGCCCAGGCAGGAGGAGACATCCTGAGATTTTCCACCTCTCCCAAAGCCATCCTGTGCATTTCCCAAACATGGAAAGAGAAAGCGAAGTGTACAGCACCAGTCATACGGAGATCAAATACAGAGGTTGTCTGGCGAGATCAGAAACACATTAGTGGGGTCAAAGTCCTGGAAAAATATCCAGGACTACGTCACCAGGGGAACCTCACCACAAGTCCCTTTCCAGACCCACTCCCATTCCCAAAAAATTAAGTGATGTCCTTACTTGTTGTTGTTGTTGGTTTTGGCAATTCAGTTCCATTGGGTGGCAAAGCTTCCGCAAAGAGAAAACTAACACAGAGCAGCAGGAGCAAGCAGGAATGTTCCATCCTGGCCCTAAAAAGAAAATGAAAGCAAAAGATAAATTTTCAGGTCAAATTCCTAATAACATTTTTTTCCTCATGTCAGAAGAAAACTGAAAGCAATGTTTACTTTAGATAAGAAAAGTTTTAAAGCTTATTTTATGCTCTCCAATTGCCTTATCATTTAACTTTCAGTTTTGATGCAGAAGGAAAAGGAAAATAGGAGAATAGAAGAAAAATTCGTTAAGAATGTTTTAAATCCAAGAACAGGAAGACAACATTCAGCCATCATTCAAAGACAATGATGGAAATCAGGCCAGAAAAGCTACTCGACATCAGTAAAACACAGCAGCTGGGGAAACTGAGGCAAGGAACCTGGAAGTCATGCCCATAGAGAAGAAGAAAATCCTTAAGTGTCAGTAGCTGGAATCTAGAGAATAAATGCAAATCTTGAGAATAAATCCAAAAATCACATATATTTGGTGGTTCCTGCCATTATTGTGTGTGTTATACCTTCTGCAAAGAGCACGAATAGGAGCATTGTGGGCTGCAGGGAAAGCTGCCCCAAAGCCCAGCCTGGCCTGGCCCTGCCTTAAGGGTCCAAGTGCCTTTCATCAACAAGACCAATATTTCTACACCATGTAAATTCTACACACAATTTTGGCATCACAGATGCCTGGAGACTGAAACAAAGAGGAAAAGCTTTTACCACCAAGTAGAGTTTACTCATCGTACCTCGATTTCCTATAGATATATGGGGGTGTATCTATTATATGGTGCTTTATATAATAGATACATCCCTTTGGAGAACATATGTGGCACAGCTGTGAGTCCATGAGCTATAAAGCATTTCACCAGAGCCTTCCAAATACAGAGAATTTCAGGGTTCGTGAGACCAGGAAATAATTTCCAATGTAGAGAAGGTCAGAGCAAAGGGGTGATGAGAATGTGCTGCTGCTTTGAAGAATATAGAGAAATTCACAAAAATTAATAGTTGTATAATAGATAAACAAGCTGGTCTAAAAATACTCCAGTCCCTCTAAATAGAGGTTTATGTCAAAAAAATCAATGTTGTTATTAATTTGCTGTAAATGTATCCAGTCCCTAATGAACATATTAATTATAAGAGGCTGCCATCTCAGCCATTAGCCAGTCTTCCTTGATTTAAAAGTATTTTCTCTGACATAACACGCAAACATTCCTGCCTGTATTTTGCAAATGGCAGAACACATCCAGATGGTGGCTCTACACCGATTCCTAAAATTATAACCATAGTAATGCTGCACAACAAAGCTCCTCAATGTTTCAGTATAATATATTTAATATTACAATTTCCACAGGGTATTATATAGTACTGCCTAACAACAGACAAAATATCCACAAACTTGGCAGTCATTAGAATAGACATCAGCAAATCCTTCCTTTCAAAGTAAAATGGGATCATGGATAAGCTTGAATGTATAAAAACTTCAACAGCAACTTTCACAGCACCTTTTCACTGCTCTCACATGTTACTCAGAAGTGAACCTTATGCCCAGCCTCTCTGTTATACCTGGGACTAAATTCAAATGAAACATGCACCTGATATTCTTTAGGAAAAAAAAAAAAAAAAAAGAGAGACCTAAAAATGAATTTTTCGTGCTTTGAAGGGATGTCAGGAGCAGCGATGCTCTCGCCTTTGGGAGCGCACAGAGCCCCAAAGAAAAAGCATCATCTCACCTGATAGCACCATTCAATACTTTTTTTTCCAAGGCTGTGTGGGATACAGAGCTGCCCGTCTGCCCGCTGAAGGCAATCAGAGGATGCCCGGTTCACCAAGATAACCCCTTCCGGAAGGGATTGCAGGATGCCTTCCAACCATTGCCCCTAGCATGCTATTTTAAATTCTTCCAAGTGTTATGAGAATACAGAGATTTTTTTTTTTTTTTTTTTTAAAAAAAAAAAGGATATGAAAGTAAAAAGACCAAAAAAAAAAGTAAAAAAACTTTTTTTTACATGGGAGCACACACAATAGCATTTCTTTATCCCCACTCCCCTCCTTACAGTTTGGAAGCTCAATGGATCTAGATGAATTTTTTCTTTAAAATATGAGTGAAGAAAGAATAATAAAAAATATTATATGTGTCAAATTTTATTTTCTTAAATTCCTTTTTTTTCCAGTCTAGCTTCCTATTGATAGATTCACTAATTCAATTCTTTCTACTACTGTCCATAATTTAAGCAGCCTAGAAATCTTTCACTAACAGGATCAGTCAACAGCCAGGTAAACCCTGAACTAGCCATACTTGGGATTAGATAAATAATTATGTGTAACACCAGTTGCATACTGTATCTACATTGGCTACACTGTATTTAGCATTATCTATAACCTCCTAAAATATAACCATTTAGAATTATAAAGGAACAGTATGCTGGAAGCTCAAGACATGCAGCAGCAGTTCATGTAAACTGAAGGGAGGGGAAAGGAAGGAAGAGGATTTGGAAACGTGGAATAAAGCCAGAATAGAAGTGGAATCAACAGGGCAAGGGCTGGTTGCCACAAACAAGGTGCTGAATTCTGCATTTCATGGAGTATAATGTTTTACACCCTTGGCAAAGGCAGCTTAAATCCACTGGCCTTTCGGGTAATCAATCCTGGCACTTACAGTGAGCATCGAGTTCACTTGCTTATCATTAAAATACAGCCAGCTCTTAAAAAAATAAAAAAAATTAAAAAAAAAAAAACAACTGAAGTTGGTTGCAGGTTTTTAAAAGACTAGAAAGTGTAAGGAGCATCAAGGTTTCTCACCAAATTACTGCTATGGGGATTTTACAGGTACAAAACCCACGCCAGATATCTTGTATCTGTTCCCTTAAATGTGATAACATAACTTGAGTATACAGTCTGCCCCACCATTTATCAGAAATAAACATATCTATAAAGATTTTGCAAATTCTAGCATCTCTTTTTTGTCCGAAGCACTTTGTATTTCTGTTTGCTAAAGAAAGAAGGATTAAAACTTCCGGCAAATTTGGGTACCGCAGCACAGAGGCAGATGCAAGAGACTGAGCTCAGCTCGACCGAGCACTATGTACGATGGGGAGCTGAGCAACTTGCAATGACACAAAAATACTCTAAGTTTATTGCACACATATTTATGTACTTCACATGCAGGACCTCAATGATATAATTATTTGAAATAAAAAACCCCACAGACACAGCAGCATTTTCCATCATCAAGAAGGTACGATGCCTGTTAGGAAAAAAAAAAAATAATAATAATGACGACTCCTCTCCAGAGAGAACAGGCAGGTAGAAAAACACTGCTGAACATGAAAGGACAACCGCACACAACAAAAGCAGCCTCTTGTTGATAAAATCAGACAATAAAAGGTCCAGGTAAAGGCATACACTGTTGTTATTATTACAGGGCTTTGCTGTAAGGCAACTGCTGCCCCCCTGGAAAAAGAAACAGGAACTGCTTTAATAACCGCATGGGGATACAATGCATTTTTATCTCCTTATATCCTACTACCTCCAGCCTTTACTTCATGGATAAATGGCTCAGGCACTTAAACTTTAACTCCACGGAATAATATTTTCTGTAGGGAAGGATCCTTAGCTAGTTCTGATTATCTGAAGGCTTAAAAAGGTGCCAGAGATTCCTGCTACAACCGCAGTTTTAGAAGTCTGCATTGTTATAGGTAAATGCTTCTGTGTCCAACAGAAAACTTGATGCCACGACAAAAATACAATAAAATCACTGTAAAATTGCACAGCTGACTCGAATCCTGCCAAGGAGGCAGAGCCCTGGAAATCCAAATGCAAAAAGGGTCGGTGTGAAGCCACCACCTCTCCACAGCCCAGCTCCCCAAAACATGAGAAAACAGCATTATTTGCAGGGATTACAACATTAGTACATATGCTTAGTTTCTATTTTGGCTGCAGAACTGAATCCTCATCTGACCTGACAGCTTAAGACGAAAACCCGGGTTTTATTCTTCAGAAAACACGCTAATAAAACCTTTCTCATGCTGCGTGGCATTGCTACAGCTGTGCAAGCTTTTTCAAGGAGGAATAAACCAGCAAAATATCCCATCTAACACACAGGATGGTGGAGAAACTCTTGGGTTTTGGGCTTTTACCCCCTCAGGTTTCAGTATCATGCAACTCAGGTCATGCCCCAGATTTTTAGTGCTAAAAAAAGGAATTTTCTAAAGGATGAGCACTATCGATTCAGAAAACGTAATTAAAAATGAGAGGCATGAAAGCTTTGTCACTGAAGGCTGAAAAATGTGTTGGCATCTGGGATGTTGGCCGTGCCAAAAGCAAGCGCCCACCCTAAAAGATTGATAGTTAAAAAAAAATAAAATGAAAACAAACTCTAAAAAGGGAAGGGTAAAGCCACCCTCTCTCCTTGCTCTGCCTTTTTTCATTTTTTTCTCTTCCTACTTTCCACCCATAAACCCCCAAACATGGTTGGTCCCGCTGAAAAGCTTCATTTTGGGGTAGGACTTTATCACACCATTATGTCATAAGGTGGGTAAGAAAGCATTACTGCAGCATGTCAAAGAAAATTATTCATTCGAATTATGGTTTTTACAAAATAACTAGAAAAAGAAGCGCTCCTTTCCATCCCAAAGGAACAGGGGGAAAGCGGGAACTTGCATGAAGATGAATCCAAGACACAAGGCTTCAAGAAAACGGAATAAATGGCATCAGCTGGAAAGAGCTTTTCAGTATTCCTCTTGTTCGGGGTAAAAATTGAACAATGGTTTATGACTTGCAGTTACACATTAAGTCCCAAAGCAAATTTCCAGGAATTTGGTAAAAGTCCCATGTTTTGATCTGCTCTAAAATTTAGGAGCTTTAGAAAAAAAAAAATGAAGACATTTCCCTTTTTTTTGTTTTGAATCCCTGCAACTCTGTCTCGGAGACTTTGGATGTCCTGCAATCCAGAGGACTGGAGGTGTTTGTTGAGATGTTTGTTTGCGCATCCAGCACAGCCCAGCAAGAAACTCCGGCAGGGACCTCTCTGCTTGCAAAACACCTCAAGATGAAGAGTTAGACTTCATCATAAAAATGTATTTTTTTTTACGGGACTGTCTAGAGCACACTCGCTGTTGGGTTTTTGTACATATAAACACAAGCTTTGTTTCTGACCTCTTCAGGAATAGCAAGAGAATTTAAGGGACAACTATCTAATCTTTAAAATCATGTATAATTTAATGCAACCACTCACAAAATGGTATCTGACAACAATTCCTCATGTGTTCTATAGCAATAAGGATCATTTAAAGGAGATGGAAATAATTAGATTTTAAAAATACAAATTAGAATAATCACTTACGCGTAAGAAATTAAGTGAGGCAAAGTACCAGTTAACAGAATAAAATGAATTCCCATTTAGAATAATCAAGCTTGATAGACCGTCCGACTTGCTTAGTCACTTAGTCTCTAATTCAGGTAGATGAATTATTACATTCGCTTTTGGTTTCATGTAAGAGGTCAGCAAATGCAGCACAGAGCACACGTGCGACAGAAAGGGATGACAGCGTTGAGAAATGACCATTTCTGGTTTGCCAGAGGCCACTTTCCGAGAGAAGCCCACCAGTGATCTGCACGGCAAATGCATGGACTATGTACAGCTTAATAAGGATTTATAGGGAAAATATATTAGCTGTTCAAAAAAAAGTTATGTTTAACGATACATTCCTTAATACGGAGCAAAATTACCGTTTTGTAATAGTAATTTTTAAATTCCACTGACCCGACATAGCGGGTCCTGTCTGTCTTCTTCAGCATCGCGAGCAAGTCTCAAAACCCAGCCTACCACGGCTAAGCCGAGTTCAAATCCATTTCAGTGAGCAATGCCGGGATCTCCGGCGAATATAAATCACAGGTTGTCAGCAGCAGATTAAGCAGTGCATTAGCAGGTCTGCTCTCAACAGGATTAAACGACAGCGGTGCCAGCAGGGCTGACATGTCACCATCACAAAGTGACATTTGCCACATTAAAAACGGTGAGGAATTTTACAAATCAATCGGATTCTACAAACACACCCAGGACTAGGAGACTACAGCGTGGAATACGACCAGGATCTGTTTTATTCTCTTTGCTTGGGGTTTCTGGTACTATTACACACCAGGATTAGATTCAAAGCAGCGATGAAGATATTCTATGTGATAAATGGTACGAAAAAGAGGATTGGTTTAGATCTGTTGAAAACCAGGAACATAGTGATCTTTGACTGCAGCCTTAATTTCGGAAAAGTATATATTTCCCACTCATGTTTTATATATATAGCTTATCTGCAGCCCCATAGTTCTGGAAATGAAGAAGAAGAAGAAAAAAAAAAAAAGATATTTATTTTCCATGCTCTGCTGAGTGGCTCTGAACGAAGGAACACGAAGGTTGTGAAGATTTTGGGACATACTTAAAACTACACTGGTCAGACTTGGAACAGTCATTTTTCATATCACAAAAAATTCAAAATTAGGAAAAGAGCACACACAAAAAAAGAACTACAACTTCAGAGAGAGATGGAAATTATGTTCAAATTCAAAACTGTATTTCCATGCTACAATAAAAACTGTTAGGATGATTAACACATTTTCTGTCTCACATACGTGTATATGCTCAAAGGCTTTTTAAAAAAACTCTTTTGCCAGTTTTTGCAGTTTTCTGACCAGCTTTTGCAGGAAACAGTAGTCTCGGCAGATGCATTTCTGAAATAGTCACAATCCACCTCTACTTAATAACACCGAGACCAATACTGATTTAAACTGAGCTAGGGCACGCCAGTCCACGCCAACTAGAATAAATGAAATATATCTCATCAGGATGAAGCCAGCAAGCAAATCATAATTTATAAATCAGCCCCCCGCACCTGATGATGCAACGACTGACACTATTTGTAGATTTACCATTATTTTCAGGTGGGATGATGGATGTCTGTCTATCCAGCCCAGACTGCTGTAACCAGGAGCTACGGTTTCAAAGTCAATGTGCCAAGGATGTTGTTTCACAACTTTCTTAACTCATGTACAGAAAAGTGTTTAAATATTCCTGAAAAATTAAACAACATTCCTGTAGCTCCTTCTGTTATTAAAAAAACAAAACAAAACCAACCAAAAACACCACCCACCCCAAATACTTATGTTAATTTAAAAAATCCCCTAATAATTTTCTTTTAAAAGATTCATATCTGTTATGTCATGAATCGAGGCTTTAACTGTGAAGGAGGAAGATAAAATAACTCCTATCTAAAGCTAAGAGTAAAGTCCTGTATTTTCAGTGTAATTAATTGAGTCATGTTTTATTCAGGTGTTTACACAACCACAAGAGGATTAATTCTATATACAACCAATATAGGTGTAAAATGCTGCATAATACAGTGGAGGAGGAAGGACCTTCTTCGAAAAAGGTCCTTGACAAGTCACCAAAGCCATTCCCTCCCTGTAGGCTGGACCAACTACATGTACCCCATCTTTGGCACGTTAGTCCGAAGTGTGCATCCAAATCTCCAGTTCTTCAGCATCCCTTGGCTCTGTATTCCAGTCCTTCACATCTTTTTATTTTATGTTTAATTTAGAGTCAGCTCACTGCTCCTTCTCCCCCCGCCCGCAGAGATGGATTACAAGCTACTCCCATTTGAGCTTCCTGTGCTTGGAGACACGCATCTCCCTTTAACCTTCTCTTCTGTAAACTCATTAACTGCAGCAATTCTTCCAGCCTCTCCAAACAGATCACTTCTAAACCTCAGTAATTCCCATTATTCTCTTCTGGACTCTCTCAGCGCAAGATCCTTCCCAAAGCCCTGATGTTCTGGATAAGACCTCATCACTGTCTTACAGATTTATCTATTTTATGCATCGTGTTATAGGAAGGATCAGGCAGGTCCTTCCCTAAGTTCTCCTAGGGATGCAAACTATTCCTCTAACTTGCAGGGTGCAGCTGATGACTCTGGCTTCAGACTTTGCAACTGCCCTGCATCTGCATGCCACCCGCCCACAATGCTTCCCTACTTAGCCAAGATTGCTTTGAATGCCATTAATAGAAAACTTCCCATGCAAGCCAAGCCATTAATAGACACAATACACAATAATATCCAGGCTGCTGTGAAGGCCACACACCTGCACTCTTCAGTGCAGAGCTTTTCCAATTAATAGCTGCTCTGAAAGCATCGGTTTCATCACATCCATCTTTTCCTAATGTGCTTCTGAGAAAGCATTGTCTCTCTGAGACGGGTCAAAACCCCAGCACAACATCTCCAGGTTCTGTTGAAATCCATAAGGCACATTACACTGCCACGGGAAAAAGCCTGATTTGAGAGGTCACGTAGAGAATCAGAGAATCATTTCGGTTGGAAAAGACCCTCAAGACCATCAAGTCCAACTATTAACCCAACCCTGGCAATAACCCATGTCCCTGAGAACCTCATCTACTTGTGTTTTAAACCCCTCCAGGGACGGTGACTCCACCGCTGCCCTGGGCAGCCTGTTCCAATGCCCCACAGCCCTTGGGGGAAGAAATTGTTCCCCAGATCCAACCTCAACCTCCCCTGGCGCAACTTGAGGCTGTTTCCTCTGGTCCTGGCGCTTGTTCCTGGGGAGCAGAGCCCGAACCCCCCTGGCTCCAAGCTCCTTTCAGGCAGGTCAGAGATCAGAAGGTCTCCCCCCAGCTCCTGTTCTCCAGCTGAACCCCCAGCTCCCTCAGCCGCTCCCATCACACTTGCGCTCCGTTTCTGTACTTTTATTTCTGAAGGTTCATTTGCCCCACCACAAGCCACTATTCCCTCCGTATTCTCTCACCTCCCTCTTCCAACACTAACCACATCTCTCACTATATATTTCAGCAGTACAAAAGCATCTTCTCGCACAACCCCAGCCTTCCCCAGTCCAAATTATCCCCAAGTCACGTCACTCCCTACACAACTTTCCAGCAACTTCCAGTACTGACATTTAATTGTTGCGGTATTTTTCCTGGAAACGGAGTTAAGCGGTGAAACCCCCAGCTCCTCCTCGTCTCCTTCCCAAAGTGGACCCACGCAATGCCCTGTGCTCACACAACATCTCCCGGCCCCGGCGAGCTCCCAAACACAAACCCGCAGATCGCCCAGATGAGAATTTCACACGAGCCACCTAGGTTGAAATTACCCAACTTCATCCGAACGTGAATTTGTCCTCCCCGTGTCGCAGCCCATGTTCCCATCCTTGCACCCCTGTCGCCACACGGTGCTGACACCTGGTGGCTTTGGTTGCTCATCCCCAGCAGGGCAGGAGCCCAATGCGCTGAGCATCCTCTGCCACCGCTCTTCCATACATTCTTCTGCCAGGGAGGAGAGCCAAGCCACCGCTCTTCCATACGTTCTGTCACCTGCCTTCAGCATTCAACACGCAGCCGCTGAAGGACCATTTCTTTCGGTGACACCTAAGCCCAACTGCTCACAGTCATCTCGTGAAGGTACAGCTGTAATGGAGCAGAACAACATCAACCCTGCAAAACCAGAAGTCTTTTCAGAAAGCAGAACGTTCAGGAGAAGTTGGTTCTTCTTTTTTTCAGTCCCAGGGAGAGACACCTTTGTGTTTTAGCTGCAACGCACAGTCCTGTCCCCAAAGAGCAAACTGCAGCTCTGGTGAGTGAGCTCCTCGCTGTAGGAACAACCTTGACGTGAAATGCTAGGTCTGAGCCCAAATTCCACCGCACAACAGCTCCAGCAGCAGTGGAAAAGGCAAAAACTGGAAACCAGAACAGCAAAGCCTGGAGCTCCATGCCACCGTCACTCCACCTGTACACGTCCCTGTGTCACCGCCTCATCTTACCCACTGTCCATGCCCAGTGTCACACTGGAACGCGGCTCCATTCACAGACAGGATTCTTGCCCAACTTCTCCCACTCAAAGCCCAAAAGCTGCTGTAAAAGTATTTCTTGAGCTAAAGGAAATTTCTTGAGCTAAAGGAAGAGCGAAATTATTTGTCTGCAGTATTTAAATTGCAACACTTGCGCAGGCTCATCAGATAATCCTCTAACCTGAATATTTGTTGTATGAGTTTTGTACAGGAAGAACAAACTTTTTTTCAGTTTACTGCTGTTTTCTTACTTCTACCGTGCAGTTGGCCTTGGAATTATTCCCTTTTTTTTGTATGACCACTTTCACCATTTCCTTTTACAAACGTGCCCAGTTGCAGCAGCAGTTTCTGCAACACAGGGCTGCGTGCAGGGAAATTAAGGACTACACCCTGCTCTTAGTCATTAGCAAAACGACTTACAGAAAGCAAGCTTAACTACTGCTGACACGGTTAACTATGAAATAGTTAACAGAACACTTCATATCGCATTAGTGGTACTGTAAGCCAGTCATATTTTATATATAGAAAAGCTTATCATTGGTGAGGAGCCAGCCCTCCCCCGGCCCCCATTCCCCGGCACGGGAGAGCATCGTATCAGTGTTTTGATGAAAATTTGAATAACCTCAGCTTTTGGAGTGTACAAGGAGGAGCTGATCTATTCAAAGACAATGTGGGAGAAGAGGTCTATCTTATTTTTGGCAGAGGAGGTTTATAAATTGCCTGGGCTCCCACTGGTAACCTCGCCTTGCCTGTCAATCCCTTTTCTGCCCCGAATCACTAGAAGTTCCAGATCAGAGGCCAAATCCTAAAAGACACTTCAAAGTTTAGAGACAGATCCTCGGCAGAGAAGAAATTACATCCAGCTGATGAGTTACAACTGTAAAGTGAAAAGCCTGGGCAAATGTGTGGCGAGGACGAGCTCAAACTCCGGTCACGGTCCCCGGGGATGCTCACACCAGCCCCAGCGTTAAGAGTTGCCCATCAGACCAAAGGGAGGATGGAGCCATAAAAGACGGAGTTGAGATTAAAGTACAGAACATTATTATGGTGAAAATGAAAGGAAAACCACTGGATCACTGTAAAAGCACATGTTGTCTATCACTAGGTCTATGCCACAGCCATTTTACGTTCCTATTTCATATCCAAATATGTTTCTCGCTGCATAAATATTCATTGTGCATCCTTCTTAGTCTCATTTTAGATAAATAAAAATCTCTGCAGCAAGGCTGTATTTTGAATTATTTACTATTTTACCTGCAAGTTTGCCAAAGGACTGAATTCATTTACATAGAAACATGGGGAAGGAAGAGAGACTTCTCAGACCAGTATTTTCAGGGCACTCAAACAATTCAGCATTGGCCAACAAAATAAGTTTCAGGTCTTCCTTATAAAATCTTACAGGAACAAACATTTCAGGAAAAACACCTTGATTGATTTTAAAATCTCATTAATATCTTGTAAACAATTGTGAGCCATACCCCAAATTAATTATGTTTTACTGAATACATATGGAGAACCTTTCAAGCAAAAGCAAAAATTTGCATTTACATTTTTTGCAAGTTTGCAGCATCCCCCTCTCCCAACAGGCCTATGCTGGAGGCTGAAGTCACAAATTAGAGTCACCTTTCCCTGTGCATTGTCAGCAAATCAATCTGCGACGCCTTTCGACCAGGGCTCATACATAAATTAGGTGATGTGCAATTGATTCACAGGAGAAACCCTCGAGCAGTGGAGTGAAACACCAATAAAATCTTACAATTAACCTGAGAAGTAGCCTTTTGTTCCGTCCCAGTGGTCCTTTTATTCTTCAGCTGCAGAAAACGCACCATCATACAGATGCTCCCTTGTAATAGATCTCTATAAATATTTAAAATTGCTTCTTGAAAACGGAAGCTAATTATATATGATGGAAAATACATACAGAAGAAAGATATACTGCGTAACGGCCAGATTGAAGGCTTGTGTTTCAGTAGATAAGCGTTTCATTTGGGAGGAGAGAAGGGGAGGAAGGGAAAAAACAGAAGCACAAGTGTGTGCCCTGTCTAGACATTCAGAGAAAGCAGAAAAGGAGAATATGACATCTGGACGGTTGAGGATTCGCTCATAACACATCAAGAACGTGTGATAAATACAGAAAGGAAGGCAGCAGCGTTCTGGCTTAACGCCGTTCAGCCCAGCAGGGCTTGCAAACCTCACAGGTACATCGAATGTCTAACACAGCTTTGCACTGCAGGAATTCAAACCCAAACTATGTCTCTGCAGCAAAAGCGATGCTCAAGCTCCCAAGTTAAAGGGTGGATTTCATGGTGCATCCAGACATGGGGAACTCAGACACTGCTTTCAATATCAGCATGAGTCTTGGAGATAACAGATAATGTATGAACTCACTCCTGATCCTCCTTCTGCTTCTCTGACTCCACCATGACAAGGTCCTCAGGGCTCGGTCGCCAAGAGCCCCGTGTCCCACTGTGATAAAAGTATTTTTTCAAAGCTGAAGATTGAAATGGACACTATCAACATTGGAGTTAATAGTAAATGTTCTCCTTGTCTGGTGTTGGGAGGTCACGTCACCCCATGCATCTACTGGGCTGTACCCACCACTTCATGCTGAGCCAGCTGTATCCAAACGTTCACAACACCATGAACCAGAATCTTTCAAAATACAAGAGAGCAAGACAATAATGCCACTTCGGGGATGATTTTTAAAGCTGAAGCAACGGGAGCTCTTGATCTCCAAACCCAGCCACTCACCACACGAGGCGAGCAGAGGACCATGGTCACTTTGTACATCCCAAGGGCTTGCAGAAAGCATCAGCTTCAGAACTGCAAAAATCCACCCTCTTCGCAGCCCTTTTTCCTCTGCAGCTTCCACTTAGGAAAGTGTATACATATAATCTCTGATTTTTGACAAAGAAGCAGTAAAACTTTAAGTACTGAAAGTTACACCAAAACATTTATCCTTCACATAATCAAATATTCTCCTGAGACTGAAAGCAGCCACAGTGAAACAGCTACCAAACCAAAGGGTAACTAAATATTAATAGATGACTGGATGCTATTTGTGAAAACCTGCAGCTTCCAAACCAAAGCAGTTTCCATTGACCAGCCAGGCTACCCGGCAAATTAAATGCGTAAGAAACAATTACAAAACTAATGAAGCAAACTGTGCCAGATGTTGAACCGATGTCACGGATAATTTCATGTAACACCTGCTTTGTGACTGGTGTCGTATCTTAATAACAGTGCGGAAACATGCACAGAGATTCAAGGGTAACATCTGTTTTTATATTTAGTTGCTTGCTGAGCATTCATCAAAAGCCTGATACTCCAGTTATTTATTTGAATGACACTGCTCTCTTGGAGACAGACGGCAGCTCTCTGCTCTTCCAGCTCCCCTGCACTAACAACTAAAGCAATAGTTGAGCCTGCATTAAATATATATCGTAGCATCTGTCACCAGTGTTCGGTATTTCTCTTTTCCTGTGGCAGTCTCTAAGTTAGCAGATATATTTACTTTATAGAACTAAATTTCAGGTATCAACATCTCTCGGAGCCCACGTTGAGTCTCAGGGATGCAGGCACTTGAGCCTGCCCAACGAAACCATGGGCAGCATCCTTGAGATGATGAGCGCCCGCATCCCTGCAATGACAAGTGCCCGCATCCCTGCGACGCTGAGCGCCCACACCCCTGCGACACTGAGCGCCTGTATCCCTGCGATGCTGAGTGCCCGCACCCCTGCGATGCTGAGTGCCCGCATCCTTGGGATAACAAGTGCCTGCACCCCTGGGATGCTGAGTGCCTGCACCTCTGGGATGCTGAGCGCCCGCACCTCTGGGATGCTGAGCGCCCGCATCCCTGGGATAACAAGTGCCTGCACCCCTGGGATAACAAGTGCCCGCATCCCTGCGATGCTGAATGCCTGCACCCCTGGGATGCCGAGTGCCCGCACCCCTGGGACGCTGAGTGCCCGCATCCCTGCGATGCTGAGTGCCCGCATCCCTGGGATAACAAGTGCCTGCACCCCTGGGGCTCCCCCCACACTCCCCCCCCAAAAAAATCGCCGCAGGAGGGCAGATCACCGCCCTGAGTACAGAATCAGCATCACCACAAGAAGTTCTGAAAGCGTTAACACACACTGTTCTTCTGCACCGAGAAAATTAAAATCCCTCCTGAATAAGCTATCTGCAACTTTTTACGGCGTAACAGAAGATTAAGGTTTCTTGGCAGGGGGAGAAGATTCATCTTTGCTCAAGTCTGAAAAAAAGAATTATTAATAGCATCATAAAAGAGGAACAACAACTGGAAAAAAGAAAAAAGTTAGCCCCAAGAGGAAAACGCTGAGGCAGGCTCAAAAGCCACCAGATAGAAAAACGACATTAGTAACAAGCTCTTCAACAGCCTGTGCTCTGCAGCAGTTGGGGAGGTTAAAGGCAGCAAGAACCCTGCACCACTGAAACCATCTCTGTAGGAACACAGTGAATTTTCCATCATTTCAGCTCAGATCAGCGTTGGGCTGGGAAAATGCAAGAAAACACAAGAAAACAGGGTTGGGCTGAGCTAAGCCCTTGGAGCATCTGTCAAAGTCTGAAGCCTTCTTGAACTTTAAGTTTGCCCTGGATTTGGAGTAATGGAACTATATTGGAAGATTTAAAACGGAAAAGCAAATTACTTTCATCCCTTTGGAAATAAGTCCTCCCTGGGACATGTGTGACACTTGGAGCCCATGCAGCTGCTCCCCTTGGGCGCTCTGCCCAAAATTAACCTTTTCATAGAATGAGAAAAATGAGGGAGTAAGGGATAGGGCAGGAAGGAGCAATTTAATAATAAACGCTTGAACTTCCAGTTAAAACACCTGCATAGTGTTCAAAGTTATAAGTGATGACCACATACTCTTAAAAAAAAAATGCAGTTATGTGGAGCTCAGAGAGTATTTTCCAAGTTCAGGTCACTGGACACAAATCAGTCAACTCTGTTTTAAAAGGAAATAAAAATAAAACCCATTAAGAAGGAAAAAAAAAAAAGTGTGTGTGATATAAAAAAGTATTTTGGATTAAAAAAGTACTTCAACATCTCTGGAGGGCAGCTGCTTATAATAATATGACTCACTTCTGGGAGTCAAGACTCAAAATTCTGCTTTTAATAATATGACTCACTTCTGGGAGTCAAAACTCAAAATGCTGCTTTTTAATGTAGCATTCTAAGAAATTTCAAAGAAAAAAAAAGACTGCACTGCAATTAAACACATGCCAATTGTTTTGTTGTGTTATCTAATTGGCTTTAAAATGCTCTTGAATTAACAAAAAAATAGGCAACCGATTAGCAAAACCTCCTTGCAATGGGGCCATGAAATAGTTTGAAGGAGGGGAGGTACTGATAAGAAAATAACGGGTGATCCTGGACTGTTGTATATCACAATGAAATGTTGAATATCATTTTCCCTGTCCTAAAGGACACACCCACTCTTTAGTATAAGCTGCATGAGACATACAGTAAGCTTTAAAAAAAATTATTGACATTAAGCTTAGAAAACAGGATAAAGCTTTGCACAAGTTTTTCTTTGCACCACTATTTGCACGGTTAAGTTTAAAATTGAGTTGTAAATTAGTGTATGTTTAAAAATGATGCTGAATATCACCTTCAAATGACATGACAGCTGAACAGCATTTTAGATAAATGATTCTGAAACAAAAAATACAGAGAACTGGGGTAAAATCTACCAAGGAAAATGATGATCTTTGGTGAAACGATGATCAGATGATGATATCTGTTCATTGATACCACACATAGAGCTGCCCAAACTATTGCCAGCTACGTCCTTTCCGTGTGTCGAACTTGCCTCCCATCCATCACCTCCATCGCACTTTTACAGCCCTACAAACTGATGGATTCATGTTAGTTCCTCCAGGCAATGACATTCATATTGTAAAGTCAGGCTCTAGACGAGCTATAAAAGATGATTTGTCACCCCTTCAATGATTTGTCACCTCTTCAAATTACAGCTGGTGGTGTGGACTCTTCTCCACAATTACCACCTCAGCCGGCTCGGGTGTCTCTGGGGTGGACATAAAAGTAGAAGCACATCTCACACAGCTCTGAGAAAACAGATTAACTCTCAGCTTGGACATGCTCTGAGCAAATGATAAGAATTCATATGGGGAAAAAAAAAAGTTAAAAAAAAATGATAATAATAATGACACCCACCCACCCCAACAAGCCAGTTAACCATCTCCCTTGTTCTTTGGGCCACAGTTTGGGACTGCACGCAAACCTAACCTACAAAGAAGTACAATAAATAAGAATGGTAAAGTGTCTGATACACGGAGTGAAAGTGAAACAGTCTGAGAAGCATTTTAAAAGAACATCAAAAGGAGGTTAGGAAAAAAAAAAAAGAAAAAATAGAAAAAAAATTACCACTGCCACTGTTCTCTACTGCCCCACTGAGTCACCTGTTGTTATTTCTCAGCTCCTGTCGGCTCCTCCTGGGCTCAACCCTCCCCAAGCATCCCCTGAAAACCTTCTTGTCCTGCCCCGATCCACCTACCCAGCCACTCACTAAACCTCCAGCCCTGCAAAGCAACAGTTTTCTCAGAAACGATCCTTCCAGTTCCATGTATTTTCGTTATCCTAATATGGGAAATAGCTAAAAACAACACTGAAGGTTTCCAATTTTTTGTTTGTTTGTTTCGTTCGCCAGCAAACACGCCATTGCTTTCATAATATTGATGTGAAGCCGCTGAAACACTGCAAGATCACCTTTTTTTCTTTTAAAAAAATCACTACATTTTTGTACTTATATTTGATAGAGAGGTAAGACAGACACTGACAGACACCCAGTTCTTTTACAAATCCAAAGAGTTACTGAAGGAACAGCTTGTCAAACTGTCTGAAATCAGTGCACTAAACAAAATCCTTTAATTTCCACGTCAAATACCCTGCAGAGGAAGCTGGTGTTGCACATCTGCTCTCGGCAGATGTAAAGCAATTCTGTTCGAAGACTAGTTTAGGGAAAAAGTGAATTCATCTTCACAATAAGCACCATGATGGCATTTCCATTATTCTGCTCGTTGTCACTAAATACAGGATCGTAGCATCCAACCAATGAAACATCACCCAGAATCACATTTGATGTTGAGGCTCTAAGAATATTTAAGGTGCTAGAAAAGTAATAAATACTAAAACTTATTTTCCTAGTAATTCTGAAAAGCTGTTACAGACCAATGCTTTTGTGCTAATGTTCACGGGGAGGTACACAAGACCTCACCGACCAATAAATATAAATTTACAGCAATTTAACCATCTTTTAAAGATGTATTTGGAAGGAATGTATTTTGGGTGCCAGTATCTTCTTTCAAGTAACAGGTGACAGGATGAGAGGAAACGGCCTCAAGTTGCGCCAGGGGAGGTTGAGGTTGGATGTGGGGAACAATTTCTTCCCCCAAGGGCTGTGGGGCGTTGGAACAGGCTGCCCAGGGCAGTGCTGGAGTCACCATCCCTGGAGGGGTTGGACAGACGGACATGAGGTTCTCAGGAACATGGTTTAATGGTGGACTTGGCAGTGTTTATGGTTGGACTCAATGATCTTAAAGGTCTTTTCCAACCTAAATGTTTCTATGAAAATAAACACCAAAACCACTCTGTATTTCCCATCTATAGGGCAATAGGTAGAGGGAACCATAAGCAAGGAACTCTTAAAAAAATAATGTCCCTGCCCATTAGGAGCACCTGGACATTGTACATCTCAAGTGAAGACTAGAAACCTTAAACTCTGTTAATTAGAAAAAGTAGTTACATTCTCAACTATAATCCAAAACATACGGACAAACTGAGAAAAGTCCATCTGCCTTGTATAATTAATCTGCCCCAAAGCTGCGCACTTCAGGCAGAAAGCTTAAGGCCAAAGCCTTTATGCATCAAGAAGCACAGAGATAATTCTTCTTCCATAACTTCTTCTAACATTGGACGGCTTCCAATTTTTTCTTCTAAATGAAAATACAAATTTTATTACTGGAATATTATTAAACTTTTTAAAAATTTCTATATGAAAAACCAGTATCGTCATCTAAGCATCTCAACTGTCAATGAAAACAGCCTTAGGCTCCAATTTGCAAGAACCAGTTCCTAATTAATTGGAAACAAAGCTGAGTTTGTCAGGTGCTATATAGCATGCTATAGTTATTATATTTCAAAAAATTAGAGCTTTGACTCCTGGTATCTGTGAGCAGCTCATAGTGTTTGTACTACAGAGTACAGCCCATGTTCATGATTTCTTATGCAAGCCAACAGAAAGCTTTCCTGAAACACGGGCTGATGGCCGCTTTGTTCTTCCTTCTTCCCCTTGAAGTGACTTGACAAAACTTCTGTCCCCAAACATACACCTCTTCTCCAGACATCTGCAGGGTGACAGGATGCCTTGTGACAGCCAAATTCCTGCTCCTTTCCACTCAATTCATGCTTAAAAGAAAAAAAAAAAATGTTACTCTGCCTCCAAGATGTCTTGCTTAGTCCTTGATGGCTGAAAAAGTCTTTGCAGGCAGCACAATTTGCTGACATTATTATTTAATTTGATTTTCATCCTCACAAATATTTTATTAAGAGCATCCTACAGCCGTGCCCTGTACGACAAATGGTTCTTCATGCTCGGGGAATCCCCAGCTGATATTCCAATTTTTTTTTTTTTTTTTGTATTGTAATTCTGCAGAAGAATGCACTGATTGCGGGTCCTGCCAGGGAAAGGCAGGTTACGGAGAGGAGCTCATACCGTTGAGAGCAGCTGGCAGGATGGGCAAGCAAGTTCAAGTGGAAAAAAAAAATACAATACACATCAGAGGATACATTTGCAGCCTCTAGTGAATTAAAGATGCCACTTACAAATGTGAGAACATCAGGAAAAAAAAAAATAAAATCACTGTTCACAGTATATAAAAATTATTCGCAGCATCTCATGAGTAAAGAAAAATGTTTTTCTACCAGCACTCCTGAGCCTTAAAGAAATTTGAACTTTTACAGACAGAAATCATCTTCTCCAAAATATCCATTAAATAATGAAAAGTAAGTATAATATTCAGTCTAACACTTTAGCTCTGTTCTATACCTTCACGCTAAGTTCACATTACTAACATAAGAACATCCAAGACAATGAAATATTGCAAGATTATTAAAGAAACTGTTAAACAAACACAGAATAATGCAGGAAAAGTCCATGCAGATTTATTGAGTCCTGTAACCTTAAAAATCTCCAAACCCCTTGTGATTTAGAGGACTAAGATTAAGATCGCTTTTATTTTAAAACCTCCCTGTAATGGAATAGTTCTCATATCTATTGAGGTCAGGAGCTTCCCCGCCTTCTCCAAAAACTGTGCTACTTACCTAAAATACAGGAATCTCCCTGAGGTGGAGCTGCTGCATCTTTTGAGAAAACGTGTCATTAGATCACACAACCAAGGTCATCTTATTTTGTTCTGATGGCTTCACTAAACAATTACATCAGGATTTTTCTCTCAAATGCCACCTAAATATAAATAGCAATAGCACAGAAATAGGTTTTCTGATCAAGTGTGATATTTATTGTGAACTAATAACACCGCAACTTCTGTAGCGACGTTCTTGAAAATCTTAAGGAAAATAATCCGTGTTACTCACTGCTGCTTAAAACAACATATTTATGCCACAGATTTTGTGTTTGTGAGATCTGATGAGGTGCCAGAGCCGTCCCAGCTATGGAAGTCCCACCATACATCACCAAACTATCTTCTCATAAATATGCAAGATAACTGCACAACCTTCGCAAGGCTCATATTGTCCGAAAATTCAGAAAAGAGCAGGCTTCATCTATTTTAGACCTGCTTCCAAGATGTTAATTGCTATATTATCTCTTATTTTTGGCTAGCCAATATTTCAGCCGACTGTGTGATGCATCCATAAAGGACAAAACTGTGCCAAAGGGGGCAAATCGTCTAAACTGCATGAATCTATTACGAAGAAAGCCGGGAAGAGCAATCATAAGCATTGACAGCATCGCCAACCTACGGCACTTATGGACATTAACATTTACGTTGATCTTTGTGCCACGGGACTGCCAGACCACCCAGTCCAAGAGACGTCACGAAAGACAAGGAGTTGGCTGGGGGACATAGAAGGTTCCACTCAGACAACAAAAGACCTTCCAGCTCATTACCACCGACCTTCCCACAGGTTTTACTTCAAAAGTTAGATCCTAAAGCAGATTTAAACATGCAGTGGCATTCCTCCAACTACAGGATTCCTCCCAAGGTGCCAAGACTTGGCAAGTCTCTGTTGAGCTTCACCAGGTTCCTGCTGGCCCATATCTCCAGCAGGTCCAGGTGCCTCTGGACAGCAGCACCAGGTCTACCAGCCACCCTTCCAGTTGGATGCTGTTCACAAACTGGGCAAGGCTCCATTGCCGAGTCTCAGAATCACACAGCCTTTTAGTTGGGGAGGAGAACACTACACAAAATTTATGTATAGTCCCCATGTCTACAAATTACTTCCATTGCTGCACATTCACTCAGGAGTCATATTCACCAATCCGAAAATTTGAGCAGGAGAGTGAGCATTTCTTGCCCCAAAGAAGAGGAGAGAATTATAAATTAAATACCACCACTACATCTAGAAAATAAGCTCTTTCCACTGCAGTTATAATTATGTGACTGTCTAAACATTTTGAGCTTCCTTGAATAAATAAGTATTATTTGCAGAAAAAAAAAAAAAACACAAACATTTCAACATGGCACACTCTCACTTACTTACTTACAGCTGTAGCAAAGATATATAGCTTAAAACAAACCCTTCCCATGAAAATTCAGCATAAGGATTCAGAGTCATTCACTCCTCTCATCCCTGGGCCCTCAATCCACCCACTTCCCAACTCCCGTTTTTACTATTTCTAGCCCCAGTGAATTCAGAGACTTTTTTCAGTTGGCTTGTTTGCATTATTAAAAATAGTGTGTTTTTCTCATCAGAGCTTTACAGAATGAAAGATGGAAGATGCTGGATGGCCTCCTTTGATGCGAGAGGTTTCTACTTGACCTTCTATTCTCCTTCCTGGATATTCATATCCTGTTGGCTCAGAAAACCGAATAACAGTACGATACACATAATGACCCACTAAAGTGAATCTTGGATCCTTTTCCTAAAAGTGTATCTATGGCACTTCTTGCTAACATTTTTTCTTCAACAGTAACTACAGTGATAAACGATAAATCTTCAGTTTAGTTCTCTTGGCAGATGAGCTAGCTAAATAGATGTTTCCAAGCAAAATTTATCACTTCAATAATTTTAAGATACTGCCTCAGAAGACACGGATCAGGATTTCAAATGCACAAAGAGAATTAATCAAAACGAAAATAAACAGCCCCTGAAATGTAACTTCTACAAAGTATAGCACAGTACTGCCTGACTCAACTTTACTATGGTCCCTGAAAAAGGAGAATATTTGTGTATAATTTCTAAAATACCTATATTGGTCTGAAAATACAGCTTTATGGCTCATTTCTTCATCAAAATGAAAACTCCTTGGAAAACTATGAGTCTTTAACTGTCAAATAATACTTTTGTGATGCAAGAACTCTCATTTCTATGATATTTTCAGGATTTTCATTTGTCTTTGTACGCCTATAATCTTTAATTCCTTTTAATCAACATGAAGCATTGTTTATCAGAAAGTAAGCCAATTTTTATACGATAATAAGGCAGCATCATATATACGAGAAAAGCAAGGCACCAAAGAGAGCTGAAGAAAAGGTAACAGATTACATTTTAAATGAGGACAAAAACATGGATCCAGGCAATCTGTTGCTTTACAAGGCAGGTAGTTTGAACAGAAAACACCCAAATATTCATTTCCATTGCAGAGTATCTCTGCAGACCACGCTGAAGTCTGACCGCAGAGTTAGTATACCATACAGAAATTATTTTCATCGTGACCACATTTAAATTACCTAATTCTATTATTTTATTTGTGAATAACTGCAGAAAACCGGCAGCTGTGCAGAAATTTTGAATGCATCTGCTGAAGTGCACTTAGATACACCCCAAAATAGGAATTCGCTATTTGTAACACGTACGTTGACTTAGGGAAAAGACCGTATCTTATTGTGAGAAGCAGCCTAATAGGCATATGCTCCTGACAATGGAAGCACTAAGCCTATAATACTCTTCTATTCCATTCCTGTTAACCAAAGGATCACAATCCATTCCCATCACTGTGGGTTTCTAACCACTTAAGCTAATACAGGCAATACATATTTATTGAAATTCTTCACGCAAACCCAGAAAAACCTTCGAAATTTAAGCCAAAAGCATTACAATGATCTTTAAGTCTTCTTTGGGCCTGTTTTAGACATGTATTTTATATAGTCTCAGTAGTAATGTGATAATCTAGAATAATTCTGAGGACTCAACTGCAAATTGATGGAGCTTTCTCAGAAATGTTCAAGATCATCTGAAAAATGTTTTGTTTTGATGTTAACTTGGGAACAGTTCTTTGAAAAAGATGTAACTTCAAACACTTGAGCAAAGTCTAATATCTACCGCTAACATACTTGTAAAGTGCCCTGGGAGACTCGCTTGTTCAAATGCACTACAACCTACGATTTCAGTAATCAAAAACCAATTTCTTTTTAGAAATGTGGCCAGAAATTCTTCTCCATCTGGTAATGACAGGGGACTATACTGGACTGCAAATGGGAACACTGGGCGGAGTTGAACCACACTGACTTTTGATTTTAAAAGGAAAAGGTTCTGTTTACTCCTGCGTTACCTGCCCAAGTAACACCCCAGGCAGAACATCTGCAGCTGAGCGTGAGATCCAGAAATTACGTATCATTTAGTCAAACCACTGTTTTATCAAACCTGACAACTTCTAATTCTGTATTTTTAAATATTCTTTAATTATCAATATTTGTTTTAAGTGACTGTTTACTTTGCAATGAAGGCAACTTAATCCCTGGTTTTAATATCACAGTAGTAATAATAATTTTTTAAAATAGGTTTGAATGATCAAAACAATGTATATTCAATACTTGTCCTATCTACATATTCAGGAAAAAAAAAATCTACCTTCTCAGGAAGGAAATGGCACATGGAGCTGATCAGTCCCACTCTGAATTTCCACATATAAACAGAGGAAAACCATCACAGACTTCAAATGTTAATAATGGGAGGAAAGGGGTAAAGGTCAGGTCTTTATTGCCAACTCAAAGTTCTCCGCCTTAGGAAGGATGGATTTAATGGACCAAATATATTTCTTGAAAATAACCTAATGCTAAGATTACACTTATGAAAACAAGTTAGTATGTTTTTTTGAGTAATGATTGCTCGTTGACTCCTTAAATTCACAGTAAATCTTGGAAACTCTTTTTATACACTACGGGGGAAGCAGGACTTCCCAAATTATGTAGAGGGCTAAAAATATTTCAGCAAGTTCCCTCAAAGTCTAATATTTCTATGAGAAAAGTAGTTTTCCCACACATAAACTCACAGAGTCCATACCTATAATTTAAAAGCAGTTCATATTTACTTCTAAATATCAGACGTGTGAGACACTGCATCAGGTCTTCAAATTGGGTATATTTGTGGAGGGCTAAAAATCCCGTATCTTAAATCTGAAATTTGGTGCCTTGATACTTTGGAAAATTTCACTGGGTAATTTTCAGCACCTTTAAGTACCTAAAAAGTATGGATTTAGGCTTTCAAACCAAAACATACCAGTAGTTTGTGGAAAGTCAGAAGATAAACGCAAGGCTCCAACCATCCAGACCAGTGGGTAATGGATGGTATTGGGAGACCCATATTTCCCCACACCAACATCATGACTAGAATAAAAATCAACTTTTATCAGTTAAAATACATCCCACAAGGTTCACCCCTCTGCTCAAAGAAAAACTAAAATAAAATTAAAAAAAAAAAAATTAAAAGCATGGTTTAGCTTGCCAAGTTAACCTGACTTTTCATTAGAAGTGGTAAGACATCTTTAAAATGTTACATTCCACATTTATCATCTAGGCTGAGCAGAAGCTGTGTAAAATAGGTGTTATTAAAATGCCATATGTACTATCATATGGTATTTTCTTACATAGTTCAGTTTCTTAGCAAAAGAGGACATGAAACAGTAATTCTATGCAAAATAAGCTCTGACTCAATAGCACACTGCTTTTGTAATTATCAAATTCCCCATTTTTATTTACATGTTTTTGAGTTTTGTTAAATACTTCAAATAATTTAGTAACTTCCTGATTAAAAAAAAAAAAAAGAAAACACAATTTCAGAGATTTGTGTATAAAGAACTACAGCAAACGGATACCTTCACGACTGGCAAAGAAACCCAATATTAAAAATAGGGTTCCAACACTTAGAAAGTGACTGGATGCATGGCTACCTCCTCCAATGTCTTAAAACAAAACTAAAAAACTAGACCTTGAATGTCGTTTACAGAATCAAGGTGTTCTGATTTTATACTCAGCCTTATACATGTACATACACATATTTCATGGGGGCTACACACAGAAATGAGGACTGTAGCAGATTTTTTTTTTTTTTTTTGAGTTTTTAATCTTGCACTTGGTAGCTTTATATATGCAATTAATGCAGTATTTCTTCTATAGTTTTGGCTGAATCCCATTTATTTTTCATGAACCAACAGCACAGGCTCGCAAGTACCGTCTGAGCATTACAGAAATATCCATCGCCATTTGTTTTTGTCGACGAGACATTTTGAAACAAGGATGCGCTAGTGCCACAATCAGACACTAATAATAATTCTTGGCTGCAAGAAAGTTTGAAATCTCTCCTTTTCCCAGAAGGGGCTCTTATTTTTGCTGGTTGCCATGGCGATGCTGCAGTAGAGCCGCGAAGGGTTTCTGTAGCTTCCCACCTGGCCATGGTATTAATACAAAGTGGGGAGAGGAGCCCTTGGTTGGGAGAACAGATTGCTTATCAAGTCATGTCCATTGTCTTGTGCTGGGGCTTCCATGGTAGGGCCACAGAGCTCCAACCACCTGGTGCTACAGGAGGTGACACATGAAATGGTGCCAAGACGACACCTCTGTCCCTGCAACATGGGTTAATTGGAGGTTCGTCTTCAGCATCTTCATGTAGGCTCCAAGTAGGAACATTTTCCTAAACCTGAAAGGAGACAGAACTAAGGCCCATTCTCTGCCCTCCCACTAACACGACAAGATCTGCATCGTTCCTGTTGTTCTGGCCAACTTGGACCTACTAAAATATTCACTTGAGAACCATCTCCATTTATTCCAGCAAAGTTACTGCTGAATCGAACAAGAGGCTCATTTATTCACATTACTCACATCACATTAACTTCCACTTGGGCTTTTGGCACACCCAAAGCAGCAAGTTTTCTCCTTTCAGAAAAGGTAAGACTTTGGACCATGCCATCACTAAAGAGGTCTCGTGTAGGACAACAGGTTTCAATCAGAAATTCAGGCAGGCAAAAGTAAAAAGTCACATCATCTATGATGCTTTACTGTGGCGAAAGAATGGGAATAGGAAAGAGACTGGGAATAGGAAAGAGACTGGGAATTTGTCTTGGAAAGGACCTATAATGATCATTTAGTTCAACTGCCTTTGCTTTTGGAAGAGTAAAGCAGGGGTTGGTGCTCTCAAAACATGTTCTGTCCCCCATGGAGGAGAAACAAGAACTGAGCAGACCAAAGTCTGATTTAAGACTGGATAAACCTGTCGGTAAATGAGAATATTTGGGGAGAACAGCAGGTTACAAACCACTGCAGGTTACAAACCAGGTTGCAAACCTCCATGGCATCGTGACGGTGGCTTGTTCTGCAGAGGACAGGGCTGCAGCCCTTCTGCAACCCCCCAAGTCCCCAAAACACAAGGTCTGTCCTTTCCTGAAGCAGCTACTGTGGGGAGCAGATGGATCTCTGGGGGATGACAGATAATGATGATGCAATGGCTTCTTCTCATCCTGTACATACGACTGAGTTGAAATTCATGGCCTGTGTATACACACACACACGTTTCCATCCACTATTTACAAATTATTCATCTTTCAGACTCTAAATTCCAAAATGAAAATAAAACACAAACTAGTTTACATCCTAGAGTCACACCTTTTCAACAGAAAAATATTTTATCAAATTAAGGAAAAAATCAGACTAAGCACTAACTTCAAGAATTCCTGATGCCAAACTTTAAACGATTGCGTGCCAAGACATACTTACAAATTTACAAGTCAAAATAAGCCCCCAACAAGCTGTGGTTTTTCATTTGTTCTCTTCCTTTCATAATAATAAGAAGTCATATGACACCAGCGAAGTCCCTGGGAGAATATCTCATGATTTTTAACCTGATTATATATTCTTAATGAACTGTTTTGCACGTGCAGTCCTTGCAGCAATGTGTCGCTTGTACCAATCTGCCGCATAACAACAACCGCACTGTTTAATATAATGTCCTTCAAATCCGAATGTGAGGAGGCTTAACAGATGGACTGAAAATTTAAAAAAAAAAAAAAAAAAAAAAAAAAGAAAAAAGAAAAAAGCTGCTTCTTTCCCTTTTACTACTCACGTTTTTTAAAAATCAGTCAAATAATTCAGCTGAAACTGGCTAAAACTGTGTATTTAGGTTATCCTGCACATTCAGCACTGTCAGCATGATGTTCAGATGCCCGACTGGGTTTGGTTATAAAACCTCTGTGTGTCTTAGCATGATGCTTAGCAAACCAGGTAATCCAGCAGCAATACAAATAACTAAATAACACGTAATATATGAACCCATTATATAAGTATATACTGGCTAATCATGGGGTATAACAAATGTTATTGGGAAAATACTACAAAAGCTAAGGAAAAGGAATCCCCAGCACTGAAACGAGAATGTCACTGCTGAATCCGATCAGACAAAGCTCTCGGGGCTGCTACACCTCCCCTTGACACACAGAGCCCACAAAAGTCAGTTTGTTTGAAACACTAAGGTTTTCATCTGTAAGCCAAGCTGACAGCAAACATATGTTCAAATATTGCTGATCCAGAGAGCGAAGCCCAAACTGTTCTTTTGCAATAACTAATATTTATTTTGTATTTAAGTTGTGCACAGAGTTACAGTAAGTGTCCACACCAGCGAACATCACGTGGACATTAAAGCTGCTTTTCTGAAAGAGACAGACATTGTACGAGATTATCATCGTGAATAACCACCTGAAAGGTAAATATTCCCTAATTTATAATACCAAGGTCTCTTCTGACCCCATAGACCAAGAGCAAATGAAAATGAAAGGTTCTGCTCCCTCCAGACTTTGTTTATACCCTTTCAACAAGCCCGGTACATTATTAAGTGCGTGACATTCCCTTTTTCATCCCAGCCTTGCCTGCAAGCTCCAAAGTTTGCTGTAGATCTTGGACCACCATCGATTACATTCAGTTATTGCTGCAGCTTGACAAGGAAAACCGTGAGTTTCTGCTTCTGCCATTTTCTCACTCCTTTCCAGCACAGGTTTTGCTGTGACTGACATTTGCTCCTATTCATTTCTGATTATAGTCAGTATGGGTTTATTGACTGGTATAGCAACCTCAAACTATTTTGAAAAAAAATTATGTGGAGAAAAACAGCAAAGTCCTTTAAAAATTATTGTACTGTGGATAAGCCACAGTACAATATATGTATTCAGCTAGAGAGAGCTTTAGCCCTGATACCCTGACCCCATCAGAGTCCAAGTGCCCGAGACCTTCTGTTAAAATACTGAATTTCCTCTCCATCACCTTATCATTGACCTGTAGATTGAAGGGGCTACAAGAAGCTGTGGCATGCAGCATTCTTCGAATCAAACTCTCCTGATGAGCAGAGTTCACTGTAAAAGTTCGCTCAGAAAACCATCACCGAGGCTTTTACTGCTGCTAACGTGATACAGATGAGTATAATCCAGGCCAACAACAGAGGGGAAAGGAAGAAGGTCAACCCAACCTCCCCTCATGTCTGCAGATGCTCTCGGCAACCTCTTCCCCCTCCGGGATGCTCCAATCTGTGCTCACATCAACACCACCATATCCCCAGCTCCAGTCAACAAGACTCCTCAAGAATTAGCCTAACATCTTCCCAGAAAGCAAGCAGCTAAGGAAGAGTTTTACCACCTTTACAACATTGTCATTGTACACTTGTCCCCCATAATCTAATTGCTTCATTCAGTGCATTTAAGAGACACACAAGAAGGCAGAAGCATATGGAGACCCATAAACCAAGCAGTTCTTGGATACAACATTTGACCTCAGCCAGCTAAGCTTTCAAAGGCATTTTAAAGCAATTTCATCGCCCACTGAAAATTGCCAAGAATGGTTTCGTTTGCCCAGACTTTCGGTGGCCACCCAATTCAGTACAAAACCCAGAAGATTGCTAGACAGCACAACTCCAGGTGTGCTACCTCACGTTTTGCCCAATGTTACAGCTCAGACGTGACATAATTCATTAGAGGAAACATTCAGCCGCTTATCATGAGCCCTGGTTCATTATTTCAACTCGGAAACTCAGACCTGCTTGACACCTACCTAGTAATAATCCTCCAAAAGGCAACACTTTGAGAAAGAAACATTACAATTTTGTGATGAGAATAAATATCCACCAGAATAACTCTAAGAGCTCAAACCCCCACATTTTCCCTCTATGCAACCAAGAAGGTAAAGAAATATCTCCTCAGAACAGCGTGACCCTTCTGGAGAAAAGAGCTGCTGGATTTTCCCACCAGTACCTGGAAGAGACAAAAGTGGAAGCTCATGACTAAAGGAACAACTAAAAAAAAAAAAAAAAAAAAAAATCAGAAGTAGCCTGGATCTAGAGACTTGCTTGTCCTCACTGCAATTACCAAATAGCTTGTTGGCTTTCACTGATGCTAATATGTGCAGCAAGTTCATTTATACCACAATTAACTTCAAGAAGCACTTGTTTGCCGCAGTTAAGCCCGACCCCTAGTGCAGTAAACCACTGCCTCCCATGTTTCAAATATGGTTTGCAGGGAGTGGGTAAAATAAACAAGAAAAATGCATTTCCAACACACATAAACAAGATAAGAGAAGGAAAACCTTGCACTGGATGGGAACAGATGGATGTCAGACGGTTTCTCAGATACGGTTGTAATTGTGTAGATTTAAGCAAAATCAGGTAAACGCACCAGAGGAAAAGTCCAGCACAGAAAACTGGGCAACTCTGGGACCAACGGGAAGGCTGGTGGCTCCTCTAGGACCTTCCCAGGGACAAACACCACGTTCCATCAGAGGCTTCGAGTCAGTTTTCAGCTCAAGTTGGGAGAAAAATTAAAGCCTGTACAAGAAGTCTCCACAGCAGCATTGACAGGGCCAAAAGGCTACAGTTTGGCATTGCTTATTCATGGCTAAAGTCCTCGTAAGTCCTTCCCAACTTGTTTTTTTTTCAGGGGGAAGGAGGTAAGAAAGAGGTTGGTAGGGGCTGGACTTCAATCAAAAACCAGCAACATAGCATTTAATCAGCAGATGATTTCTAGCAGTAAATCTCTAGCAATAAAGTAAGGTTGAAAGCATCACTCAGAACGAAGAGACATTGGCAGACATACAGTAACTGGGAAAATACGCTGAGAAATAAATCAAGAGACAATGAGATTTCTTCCCAAAGCAGAAGAGGAGGCTGATGGTGAGGCAGACAAATCCTCCCAAATATCCACATCTGCAACACGCAGGTGTAGGAAACACCGATGCTACACCTGCCATTCGTCCCATCCACAACTAATACACCGTCCCCTTTTCCTTTTGCTCAGGTATCGACGATGTTAATTAACAAAGGAGTGCACAAACGTATGCTAATTTGAAGCGGTTTCACTCAGGAGTAGCGGTTTGGCAAGAGGCAGCGCCTGATGGAAAATCCAGCCATTGATTTTCCTATAGGCTGCTGTCACCACTTCTGCTGCCTCCAAATAAACAACCTAAATCATATTTGCTTTCCAATGACAGCTGGTGTCAACAACAGTATGCACTTACTGTCACGCTTTCTGCAGAATAAACTGATATTTTATTACTGAATGTGTTTTAAAATCACCACCAGAATTCCTGATGGCATTAACTGTTGATAAAAATGTATGTGCAGCTTAAATCCCTGGCAAAGCGATGAACATTCCCAGCCAGTTAGCATTCAAATTCTTATCAATTCTTTCAAGACATGGTATTAAAAATAATTGCTACTCTCAAACACATTTACTAAGGAACAGAAGAAAAACTGTATGTGATTAATAGTACCATAATAATAGCAATAATGTAGAAGCATACTCTTGGGAAATATTTAGCACAAGTGAGTTTTGAGTGCTGCTGGGGTTATTTACAGCAGATTTTGTTACAGCTCACAAAAACCTAATTTTGCAAGGATTTCTAAAAACATTTATTTTTCCTCCTTACTCTGCAAGTTGGATTTTTGCATAAAGGAATGTTTTTCTTTGAGGACAGGCATAAAAAAAGGCAGCGTGTTTTCCCACCAGCCCTTGGTGGTTTTCTCTAAGAAACCACGTGTAGAAGATACAGAAGAGGGTCCCGTTTTGGAACCTCCTTGGAGCGAAACACGTGACAAAGTTGTAGATTTGACCTCCACGTTTAGAGACGCTGGCCTGTTCCACCCAAAAATATTACGTGGCAGAAAATACCCCTTGGTCAAACGTGGGTTGTAGCTTTTCGAACTGAAACCGTAGCCTGGACCTAAGTTCAGAGAGAATTATATTCCTATTGTGGAAGTAAAGAAGTATATTAAGTAAAAAAAAAAAAAATAAATCCAGCATTCATACAGGACACTCAGTTCCAAATCTGCAAGCTCTGTTTTCACCAACATGACAGCAAGAGCAGAACCCACAACCTGGTGCCGTTTGCCCTGCCCACGCTGCCAAGCACCAGCAGCATCCCCCAAAATAACCAGGTGGAAAAATTCTTCTCAGTGTAAAACCAGTTGTTTTTTGAAACGGCAGATTTTTTTTTTTTTTTTAATATATATTTTTTTTTCTTCATGTGCCAGTGCTTATTATGGCATCCTCTAAAAAAAAGGAAGCTGGCACAAGCTCCGTGTCTGCCCGAGCCATCTGGTTCTGCTGACTGGGAACCTGCTGCCAGCCCGGGCTCACGTGGAAGATGCGCAAACACACTCCCCCGTGCTTCAGACGGCCTCGCGGTGATGTTTGGGGCACTTATTTCACATTACGCACTGAGGATAAAATACAAGCAGTGGTGGGTTTTGGGGGGAAAACGCAAGGAAGGGTGAAAAGCGCGTTTCACATTATGAGCGTGAGCCAAGGCGCCACAAGGTTCCCCAGAATGTCTGTCCCTCCCCAAAGGATTACGGGGACACCGAGGGGTCCCTGGGTCCCAGACACAGTGTATACATCACTAATCCAACCTAGATGCTCGCACGGTGTGTGGCAGCTCTCAGGCTTTTACCAGGGAACATTACAGAAATAATTTTTCTATTCCAAAATTCACCCCTCGCATCGTTCCACTTACCCGCAGAACAACCGAGCACCTGCATAGAGATACCGGACACCCCCAGGCTGATTGCAGAATACAGATTTTCTTTTCAGAGGAAAAATAATTTGAATTTTCCACTAGAAGTGCAATTTTAGAAGTATCAAGCCAGATTTTTATGCATCACAGTATGCTTCCATTGCTTCTTCTGACATAATAAAGATAACACTGCCAGTATGATACAGCTAATTAAACAGAAACTTTTTAATAAGACAACTATAAAACTTTCAGATGAGCTCAGATTCCCTCAGGCTACAGAAACATAAACACTTAATGTTTCTGTCAGACACAGAAAGACCCAAAAATTACTTAAATGACACTTTCAGCTTCAGAGGATACGAAACTAAACCAGGCAACCTTCCTTCCTTCAGTAACTCTTTCTGATGAAACAGGTTTAAAATAGTATCGCTGAAACCTCCAGTACAAAAGCAGTAATATTTACAAACATACAGGTACTAATATTTTTACTTACTTCGTTTGTTTTGCATTTTCATCTTATATTTTGAGTAATCAGTTACCACATTGTAACAAATGAGTTTCTCTAAAACAAGGAATCTTTCAAGGCAGTGAATATTTAAAATACCTTCCTAGTTCTCTGTATTTCCTGGTCCAGAGAACATTCTCTTGTTTTTTGGGTTTTTTTTCCCCCCTATACCTTCTGGACCACAATCACCCAAAGCACGAATATACACCTGCACTTTTAAGCCCAAGTCATAGTAGCAGCTTCATAGAGACAAGTCACAGACATATACATTTTAGGGTAAAAAATACAGACCCAAGAGACTAAGGAAGGAGATCCTCCAAGTCATATTTCCAACTGTTTTCACCCAAGTAAATCATATTTTGCTGTTCTACAGTCTTCCTCCTAATTTTTTAACATTACTGGAGAGATTATTTCAGGTCAACTGATGGACAGCCTACTAAAAGTCATTTTATTCATTTTTAGCCATTCAATCCACAGTGAGCGCACTAGTTGTGCTCTATTTCAGCAAGTCCTGCACATCAGACGTGTGTGCAGTGCCCCTGTCCCTCCTCAAGTCCCTGTCCCCCTGCACCCCCACCCGTGCCCTCCTTTTCCAGCAGCATTTGCGCAGATTTACCCCCGCACGGAAAACCAGGAGACACGACAATCTCCTCCATTTCCCTCCTGCGGTCCCAAAGACGACACGCATCTAGAAATACAGGCAGGCCTTGTTAAACGGCATTAAACAGACTGATTATTTTTATTTTCCTTTTATTTACCTGCTTCCCATCTGACGCGGAGCTTCCCAAGAACAAACACCAGCGCCCCACGGGATCCATCTTTTCAGACGGGTTGGATGCTGCTGTCCGTCAAATTCCTCTTTCAGAATGGAACAGCCAAAGAAAGCGTGAGCTTTTTTATACAATAAATTCAGTGTGCTTGTACAGTCCCACCCTGGTGATGGAAAACCTGATCGCTGAATATTTCGTTTGCGGCTTTACCATGTGGTAAGTGCTCATCCCACGGACTCAGCGGAATAACCCAAGAGGCTCTGGCCACGTTAAACATCAAAATTTTCCTCTTGTGACTGGAAAAGGAAACATTCAGGCTGATCGATGAAGCCACAACAAAGTGAGGTCTCCTCCTTTTTTTTCTTTTATTTTTACTTTTTTTTCCAACCGGGCAGCTACTGAGAATGCGGCCGTGTTATTTCTATCCCAGGAAGTAATGCAGAAAATCTACTTGCGGTACAGGTAAACAAAATATTCAATATACAGTGTTCAGCCTCATCACACCCTATTTATAAATACTGGGGAGGAGGGAAAGGGAAGTCACAAGAACATTGTTTCTGCAATTTTCCTTCATCCCTCAGCATCACCATCAGCGTGCTCTCCCCAACCTCCTCCTTCTAATTCAAAATCCCATCTCCACCTCTTTTATTTTTTCACATGTGTAGGGAAACATCTCACAAGAAGGTAATAGGACTGAAATTGTGTGTTTGAAAAGGATGCACAAATGTGAGACTGCAGGTACCTCTGGAAAAAGTAACCAGGTTTTTATCCCTAAATCAGGGTGATTTTAACCACAATCTGTTTTCAGAGTTCAGCAGGCTCCGGATCCTGTCTTGTTGCGGGCCTTTGAAAGACCAAGAGCTGCACTCAGTGAGACGGCAAAGCCGATTTAAAGCCTATTAGACGTACAAAAGCGAGGAAATGACGTTCTAGGAAGCCACAGCAACTGATGGAATAACCCGCACTCATTTTGAGCAGGGTGGTGGGAAGAGGAAAGGTAGGAGTCCACCCATGTGCTTGGTGGGACTGTTTGTTTCACGTAACAACAACAAGGTCTTTTTCGTTAGACATCAATAGCAATTGCTAATTGTGGAAAATTCAGAAAGGAAGCGGATAAACCTAAGTTAATGAAGTCTCAAATGCTGAAGAACTTGAGGCTTCATTAGATGGAAGACCTGAATGGAATTTTTGGCAAGAAATCTTTCTGGCAGCTGCAAAACCTACAGCGGATATCGCTGGTTTTACTAGATTTGAGTCAACTCTTCCATCGAGAGAAGGAAATGAGGATAATTCGCTCATATAACTCCATCATTCCTGGTACAACCGCTCACTCCCATCATAGGAAGGAACATCCCAGATACTTCAACTGCAGTGGGCACTGCCGGGGTGCCAAGGGCTTCTCCCCATCTGAAAGACTTCTCAATAGCAAAAAATTACATATACACATCCTCTATACAGCACACTGTAGTGATGGAGAATAATGGAACAGGTCGGCCAGAGAGGTGGTGGATGAAGCGTCCCTGGAGACATCCCAGGCCAGGCTGGACGGGGCTCTGAGCAACCTGAGCTGGTGCAGATGTCCCTGCTCATGGCAGGGGGGGCACGGGGGAGCTGGGGAGGTCACTTTCAACCCAAACTGTTGTGTGGTTCTGTTCTATGATTCTAAGCTGCATTTACAGGCAGCTCTGCAGTCCACGTCTGAAACACATCCCTTCCTCTCCCATCGCATCAGGCATCAGCTATTAAACAAAACCCTGCCCCCGTGGCATGTGTATGTTGTGCTTATGATCTGCTTTTCCACCTGAAGTCATTCATGTACAATTTAGGGCAGCTTAGCTGTCTCATAAAACTTGTGTTAGCCTTATCAGAAGTAGCACCACAGCAATTCTCGGGGGAAAAAAACAAACAAACAAAAATCATACCCTAAATTCTTCTCCTTTCACACTCAAGCAAACCACATATCCTTCCTGAAAGGCCACCAAAGAATCAGCCCTGCTGCTGAAAAATAAGTGAGACTAAATAAAGGGATTGTAACTCATTTCCAGGCTCCAACTGATTTTTCACCTATCTCACTGTCTTAGCTTTTTGGCCATATTCACAGAACTAAGCTACATAAAGAATTGGGGGGAGGGGAAATAATAAAAAGATTGCCGCAGAGCAGAGAGACAAGTCTAATTATCAACAAAATTGATGGTAACTCAACTTACATCAATATGAAGTCAATGCTACTCCGCAAAACAGTGTTTCAAAACAAAAACAAAACGCAACAACATACAAAATCAAAGCACACTGGCTTCCAAGAGATTTTTTTGTCCACAGTTCAAGTAGATTGACTATAAAGAAAGAGTATTTGTGGGAGAAGAGCAAATTAAGTAATAAACATCCTATGAAATGAACCCCTCATGTCTGAACAGCAGGGTTGAAAGCTTTGGTGAAGCTACTAAAGTCCTGAGATATACCTCAAAATTTCTTTTACGGAAAAAAAAAAAAAAAAAAAATCTTTTCATCAACATCCTAAAAGCTGTTTTCCCTCTCATACACACAGGTACAGAGCTTTGATTTTTTTCAGGGAATCAACCGAAGGCATTAACTAAAAATAAAAACCAAACCAGATCAGCTTAAGTCGCTTCCCTAAAAAAAAAAAAAAACACACCACACCACTAAACAAAAAAAACCAAACACACCTAATTCACAGCATGCCAATTAATAGAACAGAATGAGTATGTTGATTCCATGATTAAGAACACTTCATTTTCAGCACCCTTCTCAAGAGCAGATCAATTTAAGATGCAATTACCACCAATGCAATTATCTGGCAATTTGCTCACTAAATGACTTTCCAAGATGCATTAGTGAGATAAGGCAAAGCCTTCTTTAAAGTGCCTTTGAGCTCGAGAAAGATGAACCTGCAGGGAGCATTTTCTAAACAACGCATATCTCAATTCTTCAGTAATAAAGCAAAACTTCTGCTTCACGAGTAACAACAAAAAATGTGAAGTTCAGTGGAACAGAAAGACACTTTTTTTTTCTCTCCTTATTTCACAGACAGTCATCACTAAGAGTAATGTTGCAATGGAGGACACATCCAAAAGACCATTTTTAAAAATATAAAACTGAAGTTGTTGGCTTCATTATATTTTAGCCACGGGACACTGGTGAAGACCTGCTGGCAGGTGAATCACTTTGCCCTTCACTCTTTCTGCTCTAAATACTGGTTTTCACAATGATGTTTCACGAGGAGCTGCGTTAGAGCCAGGACAACATATATAAAAGAAATGCCATTGTGCACGGAGCTGGAAAAAGGAGAAACAGGGAGGTGACGAAATCTCCAGGTTGAAAGTTATTCAGTTTGGTCAAAGTTAATGTTTCCTGATCAGATTTCAGAGAAAGTTATCACGCTATTCAGTCATGACCAACACAAACTGCTAAAATAGGGGGAAATGCTGAGTATACACGCAACTGGTTGCCTCTAAACTCAATAGATAAGATCTTGAGAAGATCTGCCAGCGTTGATAACGAAGCACTTTTCTAAGTATTGCCCAAAAGCGGCCACAGGAGCTCTTCCAGTGATCCACCCATCACCAGCCTTTCTAAACCAACATGATTCCCGCAGCAGAATATAATACCAAACCCATCTGCTTGCCTTCCCGTGCAGCTTCCCAACTTGCTCCTTCTATGAAGATCTAAATCTAAATTAATTTTCTTTTGATACTTGATGCCTGAAGAGGTTCCTCCTATTCTGTGGACGGGAACCCTTCCCTGCTTCGACAAAAAGATCTGAAGAAAATCCTTAAAGATCCGTGACTTCTACCACTCGATGACTTTTACTCAGTGTACACTCATCCACATACACAAGTGCATCACGAAAAACACAAAAAGTAGATGTATTGTAAGATGTAACTGTACCAACTTGAGCAAAACTGACTTGTTTTTCAACACAGAAAATCCAAAACCGAGTAGAACTGTGTGTTAGCTTTCACGTACGTCCACCACACAAAGCTATATGGATAAATATCTCCCTTTACATACTGTTCCTGGTGTTACGGGTCCTGGTTTAGCGGGCTAGGAACTATTTTTGAGAGTGGGGCAGCCCTATTTTTGACGTACATGCTACCACGAAGGGACGGCTCAAGAAGTCGAGCTCTTTCCAGAGGATTGGTGGTGAGTGACCAGTATTCAAACAGGTTATCCTTTCATCGCCAAAATATGGATTCGCTCTTCCATTTCTTTAAAACCATAAGCTATGGACTGTAAAGACGCTTTTACCAACAGGAGTTTTACTTCACTAAGGATACTGATCAGCTTTACATCACAGGAAAACCACCATTTCCAGATGTAAGCAGAGCTCTCACTTTGCCCTGTAGTTTGTTATAAGCCTTGATATTTTGAGCATTATGCAAACGTACAATTTTATTTTTCTCCCAGTCAACAGCATTGGTTTTGGTTTCTAGTATTACATCAGTGTGGCTAAAAATAGAAGCATAACAGTACACCCACTTCATGAAAATTGATATAAAATGTGAATCAATGAATGACTGTAACCAGAAGATGTTTTAAAGCAGTGCGGTCCCACAGACCAGCACAAACACCTGCTGTGATAAGCTGCGCTATTCTGTCATTACAGATTCTGAACAGATACGTTAGACGTTTTCCTAGACTTATCATAATTATTAATAATAATGAACAAATTAAGCAGATTGGTAATAAAAAGCATCGAGATCTCCAGCAGCTGGAGATGCACACTGACGTGAATTCCTCTTCAAAAGTAACCCAGAGGATTCGTGTTTTGCTTTTTTTCCTTAATTCACAATTAACAATAGCAAGTCACTTAGCACATACAGTTTCCTGGCAAGGATTTTAGGTGGGTACCAATGCTGAAGGAGATCAAATCACTTTGGCTGAGAGGGATCTTTGGGGTCAACCTGCTGCTGGAAGCAGAGCTGAGCTCCGGGCTGGTGGGGCTCCGAGAAGGGGACGCTACAGCCCCCCTGGGGAATATTCTTTTCTTCACATAACCAGTTGGTTTTGCCCACTGCCTCCCACTCTTGCACTGTGTACCTTGGGGTGGAGCTTGGCTTCGTCTCCTCCATTCCCTTCCTCCAGGCAGCTGGATGCTGCAGTTCACTCCCCACCCTACATCATCCTTCATGTCCTCATGACGTTGAATTTGGCTTTCGCCAACACCAGGAGGCTTTTTGATGTCGCCCTGCACAGCATCCCTGCCCTCCAGCACAGCAACTGCTCCTCCCAAACCGCGGCGATCCGCCAACCCGCCGAGCACGCACTTCATCCCATCACCCAGGTCACATACAGATATACAGCTGAATAGTATCCAGGGGAAAATGATGCATAAAGACCTTCGCTTCGTCCTGTTTGTTTCATTTTGATCCCGTGCAGCTCCAATGATAAGATGATGATATCACACAAGTCCTGAATGATCTCCTGGAAGGCCAAGAATACGCAGAACATGCCAAGTTTCACTATGTACCTTACACAAGCTTCCACAGACATGAATTTATTTGGCAGTCATCTTCATGACAAAATAATTTTTTTTTTTTTTTTAGGGTCTTGGCCAACATAAACAGGAAAAAACCACTGTGTTCAAAGGTCAGGCTTTGCATGCCTTCTATGTTCTTGATGTACAAAGGATGTTTGTTAGGATGTTTTACGTGTATACAGAATACAAAATCAGGACGACGTTAACTAACATCCAACTCTTGTACTGCATCCTAAAAAAATAAAAAATAAAAAAATAAAAAACCCCCACTAACAACCAAACAAAAATTCTTTCTCGATGAATATAAAATACTTTAAGACTGGCTGTTATTTCAGCAGACTTCAATTGCTAATGTTTTGACCATTTGCCACAAGCACTCAAGAGTGACGAACTTGCAAATGTGACTCCCCCTCGATGCAGCAGGAATACAAACAGTTCACTGGGATGCTCACCGGCGGGTGCGCAACGGCATTTATTCATTTCTAATGTGCTGGTTATGCACCCTGCACTAACGCATGCAGTAAATAGGGGCTGCAACCCCTTGAAATGCTTGAAACCAGTTTACATGCGCCCCCAAAGGCTTCTTTTAAGCACTCTTTTCCACCTGAAATTAATTAATTGCATCTACTAAAAACGCTGCAAGTCCTGGAAGAAACGTGCCAAGTGGTTTTAAAACTGATGATAGGAAAGGTGAGGCTGCCAAGGAGCTCTGGCGACCACCCAGTTCAATCTGCTGTGGAAAGCTGGGCCTTAGATCAGGTTTTCCAGGCACTGTCAAGCTGAGTCGTATTTCCTAAATTTATTTTAGGATAGTAATTATGAAAATTACTTTTACCCTGTGCTTATTAAGGAACTTCCTTTCATGCACGAACGAGATGACAACAGCTTGGAAGCGTCTGCGGCGTATCCAGCTTTAGATAAACTCAGACGAACTGATCGTCGCAGAGAAGCTGCACCAGAGCAGGCCCAACAAAAACCCCCAGCGGTTACGTGGGTTATCTCGGGAATCTCCCCCACGCCTTCCCCTCACCTTCAAAATACAAATGAGCTGCCCAAAGAGCAGCGAGCGCTGCCTTGTGGGAAGCCTGTAAGGCTGGTCACTAAGTCTGTACGATTCACAGGCACCTTCTTGCCCTGAAGCAGCACATCAGGACAGCAGGATCCGTCTCTCCAGCTGGATTCCCAACACGGTGGCACTTAATTTGATGCCCACGTCCTCCCGAGGGCAGCGACACGCCGTGTAAATGCCATTTTCAGGGGGACCATAGTTCACGCCGATGCCACAGGGTGGTAGCACCACTACAGGGATGGCGAGCAGCGAGCTCTCATGAAGCATTTGGGGTCACACTCGGCTGCAAATTGCGGTATTTGATGTTCCGGTAGGAAGCCCGTTTCATCTGACCTCCCTGGAGCCAAAACAAGGCGACACCATCCTCATTTCAAAGAGAACAACAATTTGCACTGGAGTTTTACATAACTCCATTCAGTCGCTTTTCTAACATCCGTGCCTAAATGAAACAATGAAGCACAGTAGATGCAATACAGATGGCTTGCAAAGTCATTTAAAATACACAACTGCTACGCGTTTCACCACAAATGCATAAACCGACCCTTAATAAAGCTGTATATGGATAGAAGCCGCTAAATCCATTGTCTTAATGGCCAACGGTTTCACAAGAAGTCGCCCTGCAGCAGCCTGTTTCTCGCTCTCAGATGAACACGATCCCAAACCAGTCATTTACTACAATCTACTCACAGAGCAAGAGGACGTAGTGGTTTCATAAGATGGTTATAACCATCTTCCTAATTCAGTCAAATGTCTTACTCAAGGTTAAGTCAAGCGAAAACAAGAAATGAAAGGTCTCTTCAGCTTTATTTCGCAACTATCATTTGTGCTTTTAAAATATGGTTTTCCTACTGCCCAATGTGTTTCCAGAAAGCAGAAATCCACAGATTCTCAGGCCAAAGTTTGCAAGCAACTTCTCATTGGAAATGAGGCACCCCAGGTCTGAAAACTCAACCACCAGAAATCTGCTGCCACCATAAACCATGGAGGACAGAAGAGGACACAGCGGGGAGAACCTGCCCTTAGGAGACACTTGGCCCTACAACGTGTTTGACTAATGCTTTGCCAAATACCAGACTTCGCACGTTCAATCACCCTTCTTGACCAGTTATACCAGAAAATAACAGTGAGACTTCATGGTTTTGACCGTAGAGCAGGAGATGGGGGAGAGGTTTGGGAAACAGCGGTGGAAGAAAAAGAAACAAAAACATCCTGTAAGCCACAAACTGAGTAATCCACATGTTAGGGAAGGAAATCCTGCAAGTTGAAGTTGTTTGCTGGGGTCACCCAGTTTTTGCCACTCAACTGCAAGGTCTACCCAACCTGGACAATGTCAATGAATGCCAACAGGCTATGGAATTGTAGCTGCTGTAGACAACTACGTCGGGTTTTTTAAAACTGTACATTAGATATCTAAGCAAAGATTCCAACCTTTCAAAAGTTAACCCCCCCAAAATCTCATTCTCAAACTGCTGAGCACAGCCGTCTACCCGGCTCCCAGACCCTGAGCAAGGTCTGTGAGCTCCTCATGAACAACTCCTCCGCAGGAACAAACACTGCTGCATTCATGTAGAGAACAAAAACGGTATTGTAAGAAAATATGCTGCTCACGATTCTGGTGTAATATCCTCAAACAACAGTGTAATGTCAAAAATGGCATTTTGCTTACCCTAACTTGAATGGCGAAATTTCTGGCTCCCTATAAACAAGCAAAAGTTTCAGGTTTTCTTCTTTGAGAGTAGAAGACCCATTTTTTCAAGAAATGATTTTATTATGACAAAAATACGTCTAAATTGTTTTTAAGGACTTCGTTCTTTTTTTCCATTTTAATTACTGCATATTAAAAACGCATGGTGCAGCTACCGAATTTGCACGACTGCCGACATCGTGCAAAAGCACCCGGAGAACTTCTGCCTCCAGCCGACTGTGGGTCATTACAAAATGTCCCAACGTTAATTCAGAGCTGTCTAAACTCATGAGCATGAAAAACGTCTTAGCATCTCTGGCACTAGAGTTAATGCTTTTTCCCGAAACAAAAAGAACCAACATTTTTATGAACTAACATTTCCACTCTCTGCAAGAATTCGGCATTTGTGCATCCTTGCTCCTGCCAGTCTCCACCTCTCTGCTGCTCCCCTCTCCCAACGCTGGTTCTGTCACCATCACCTCAGTTGGGACATCACATTCCTACCCAAGACTGCATTGTCCACACTCCTCCTTGGACTTCTTCAGGCCTCCATACCAATCATCAGATTTAATTCCGCAGCAAACAACCAAAAAGAAAGATACCACCACTAAAGTAATTTAAAATATTATTGTTTCCTGGCTGATGACCCCATTTCTTCTGTTCTTCAGTAGTTATTGTGGAGTACACCAGTAAAATGCAGTGCAGTACAATCATCTTTAGGAAAAGGTTTTCTTCATTTCTGAATACTTATACTGTATTAAGATCAGCTATTTAAAAGAAAATTAGCATAATTAACTATAGTTATGAGTTATACAAGAGTTTTGACTTCATTACATTGTGACAGCATTTGGTTTTAACTTTTCTGCAATAGGTCCATTTCCTTTTTTTAAAAAATAAAGGTATTTACATGATTTTTTTTCCTCCAACTTAATAGGTTTGCAAAAATAAAGCCTCAGCTATTTAAACATATTATTCAGATAAGATATTTGTGGAAGGTTAATGTTTACACTTTGAACCGCAGCCTGAGATCAAACATATACAACCACAGTGCTTTAAAAGCTGCACTGTAATGGAGAACTGAGGTTCTAAATATACTTAAAGAAAAAAGGAGGGCAAAACTCTTTTTCATCCTTAACTTCAACGCGAAACCTCAGCATCACATGAATATGGATTTTGCATTTCATATATATAATCACAAGCGTGTAAGGTGCCTTGGGACCGCTGAAGAAGACACAAAATAAATGAAAATCGTTTTAATTAAAAGCAAATTAAAGGGCCTTCTAATCCAGGCAGCAGTAGCAAATCCACAGAGACTTTTGAGAACATGGATCCTTGAAATTACAGTGCTTATAACCCTCCCTTATTCCAGCTTCCTTCCCTTACTTCCCCCCAAAGGAGGCACCAAATCTGTACGAGATCAGGTTTATTATGAAAATTCCGCTCTAGTTTCTAAAAAAAGATTGTGCTCTAGTTTCTGAGTGGCCAGAAGCACTAGCATCCACATGGAGAAAATAAAAACAAAGAAATGAGAAAGGGAATATTTTTCCTCACTGCAGGGGAAAAAGATGAGATTCTATTTTATGCTTTTAAGAAGACATTTCAACACTAATTAAGAAAGTTGGATTTTTCCTCCTTGACAGTAGGCTTTTGAAATACAGCTCAAAAATAAACCAAGCAACCACATACTAAAATGTTATCACAGAAAAGGCTTCACATTAGAAAAGCCACAAGGCACAAGAATATGTAGAAGTAAAATAGACATTATTACTATAATCTTTTTCATTATTGTTCTTACAGCAGGAGGACATTCTTGGTGAACTCTCACAGGTCTCCCACCAGCTGTCCCTAGTTCACCATCGTCCATACCAATAAATACAAGAATGAATTTAGATTCCTGTTGATTTTTAGGAGTATTTGTAAAACTAGTAATATTATGTTAATTTTTGTCTAAAAGGCTTTTTTACATGTATTTATCTCATTAAGCAATTGAATTCCCCCTTTGCGAGGGGGAAAAAAAAAAAATCCGAACCTTGAAGGAAAAAAAATCCAAACAACCAAACAAGAGGAACAAAAAATGAAAATGGGCAAAACGCCTGGAGAAACGCTGCTTTGATTTTGACACATGGGAATAAATAGAAAAAGTGCTCAGCTAACTCTTTTTTTTCTTTTTTTTTTTTAATCAAAACATCTTCCATCTCATGTGCAAATTTCAACAGCTGAGAAGGCATCCTACTCCATCTCCCCAAAGCAGTGTCAGCGTGTTTTATGTAAATACTAGTTAACAAGGGATGTGTGTTTGCAGCAAACATTTTAGGGTTCTGCTTTAGAAGCTCTGGATTTACCCTCTGCGTCAGTGGAGGAATTGTAATTCTGAAGAAAATAACAGGAGATATACACAGAGGACACCAGATTTTTTTTCCTTTTTAAATAGCCAAGATGTAGTTGTTATTGGAGAGCTTTAAATAGTTATTTAACAAATTAACCAGAGAAAAACTTGATGACTAAGCTCTGCATCAACATGTGGCAATATGTGTCTTAAAAACCACTTTATTTTGTAGCGTCCAGATATAACATTGGAGTTTGATAACATGCTCATTCTAAAAGGATTCCTGAGACCAAGGCAATTTCCCCTGGGACAAACAAGAGAAGTGTCACATGAAGCACAACAGGACAAGCTCCGTGGTACAAGAGTGGGCTCTCAACCAGGGATCTCCAAGGGAAGCCACAAATTGAAGTCAGAATCCGGGGTTACTGGGCAATTCCAATTCCTGCTACCCCAAGGGCAGTTTTGGCCAAGGCACCTGCTGCCATCGCCCGAGGAAAGCGCGGCCGTGCTTTACAGAAACACAGGTCTCATCGAGTTTCACAATGAGTTGGTAATAACGAGGTGGTTATTGTTCATGTTCACTTTCTTTTGTCTTCATGCGGCGTCTCTGAGCCACGACCACCCGTTGTGATGTGGCCATCTACACCACCATAGAGCCACCGGGGATCTTTACGCCGAAAGGAAGCACAGCTCGCAGCATCGGGAAAACAAGGCTGCAGCATGTCACTGAACACAAACAGCAATAAAAGCAGTGTCCAGGATCAAAGGCTCTTCTTCTCTTCTCTCTCCATAGCTTCTCCCACCTCAGCTGCTCTACGCCACGCCACCCCTGAGGCTGCTGCAACTGTTTGCTGTAACCCAGCCCCAGAAACTTTCTGGGTTTAAAGAAATAAATAAATTTTAAAAACATGAAAGCAGGAGCCCTCCAGAAGGAAACATTTCCCTGATCTGATTTACAGCCTGCAAATAACAACATTATACATCTTCAGCGAGTGGCAGCTCAGGGGCATGAATATGCAACTGAGGACCTGCGGAAACCTATTAACAATTTTTTGCTGGAAGACAACATCCATATAACCACAACCACCTTCATTCGAATCGACTAAACAAGAATACTGTAAGTTCATTTATTTCAGCTTTTGTCTGTCTTCTCTGTTTAGCTTGCAACTATTCCTGCCCAAATATCTCCTCCACGTAACGGCTCCCTGGGGGCAAAAGGGACGATAAACAGAGCAGAAAGTCCGGCTGCGACGCGCAGAGCAGCTCCTCTGCTTGCAGGTCCTGCGGTCATCTCCTCCCAGAGCTCCAGGAAATTGTGAACCCTTTGCACACACTTCAGAATAGTTTTTTTTCCAGCGTAATGCAAGCAGAAGCATTAACCCCTTTCCTATTCCAGAGACCAGCGGTCAGATCTTCCTCAATGGACAGCCCGGGAGCAGGATTCACATTGTCAGATCACTGATAAGCATCGACAAGTTATTTCCTTCAATTCCCTCTTCCACAGCCCATCTAATCCAACTCTACTTCACCAACGTGATGGATTGCATTAAATATTATTATTTAAAGAATACATTTTTCTATCAACTAGAGTACCTAAAAATCCTGTTCCCAAGGAGATGACACAAGTTGGTGGATGGCAGTTTCTGGTTTTATTCTCCTCAGAATTTTATCAGCTTGAAAGAAAGGTAACTTCCAGATAAGTACGGACAATCTCCCGTTTCTGAGGCATTAAGTTTTATCACAAGAAGATTCTCCCAATCACATACCTCAACAGCAGGAAACGTTTAAGTATCACTTTCATCTTCATTCTACCACAGCCTTGCTTTAGCCCTGACCATTCCATGATTGATCAGTGAGATTCAAGAAACTATTTTGTCGCCTAACATTGCAGTACAGGAGATGTGACCTTCCCCCACTCTTACGATTGCCAATTTTCACTATAAATGTGCTGTGATACCAAGTTAACCTACAGCCTTTTCTTCCTTTCTGTTTCAGAACAAATGCGATGTGAAGAAACTGTTTCTCTGCCTTAGTGCAGAAGAAAATTCCAGCTTCATATATTGAGTCAACTGGAGAGGACCCTTCCTTGGAGACTTGTGAGTGTGCAGGGAGGAGCACCAGCATCCTCCAGAGACTCGCGGTGTTGCTTTAAAGAACAGAAATTGGTTCCAAGTTTGTTTTCTGTAACACTGAGGGGATAAATAAAAGCTCTTGTCCTCAGGGAGCATTTCATGTTTGCATTTATACAAAGTTTCCTTCATTTGAATATACTGCAATATGTCGTACAAGGACTTGACCTTCTTGCTTGGACGCTATTTGCCTAATGTGGGAAATGAAAACTCAAACTTGTATCAGTTTTTGCTTATTTCAGCGATTCTTCTGTGTGATTATCCAAAGAGAATTGGTGAACTTCGTTCTTCCTGAAGTCATTGTTACTACTGGCTCCAAGAGCCCGTCAGATGTTCATATTTGGAGACTGAATAAGCAACCAGAAATCCAGATGCAAAACAAAATGTACTCGTGGGAGGGTGAAATGAAAACAGACAAACCTCCTTTCAAAAATACCAGATTTCATACAGAGTCTCACTATTTAGCAAAAACACGATGAGGAAGGAGTTCTACAACTCTAAACTGAAACACATGACGAACACCGATATATTTTCTGGAGTGTCCAAGAGTCGCTTAAGGCCAAGGATGACCACCAGTACCGTAACTCCTGCCACCTCCAGAGTCCCATAACTTCCAATGCATACATTACACACGTTATTTTCAGAGTGAAGTCCACATATGACAGGGTTTTGAAGTTCAGTGGTACACTTCACTCCCCATGGGCTTTTCTGCTCCCCCAGCCTCTTCTACTCCTTAAAGAGTGGACAGTTACGCCCAGCTGTTAGCACAGACTATTTTTCCATGAACTCGGTTGCTTTCAAAAGGTTCAAATAACAGAGTCTGTCTTTCAGATGAACCTTTGCCTCCACTACTGATGATAAAATACACCCCAGACAGATGAATTCAGCTACAAACACCACAGAGCTAGGAATCAATCAGCTTAGAAAGGCCTTTTCTGCTTGTGTGCTCTTCTCTCCCACTTGCTCCAAGGTTGAAGATACAGGAAGGACAGAGACAGTGATGGGACCTGGCAGGCAGGTCCACAAACCAGCAACGATGACATGTATCATTCAAAAGACTGATGTGCCACACCAAGAAAGACTGTCCACACCCCAGGGATGTGGTAGAAAACCAATACGTTGCCTCTTGGGTCATGCATGTTCCTCTGTAACATCTCCCTGTGGAGTGCGAAGGGTCCCTTCTGCAACCACAACCTCCAGGGAGATCTAGTTCAGAGGCACAGAAACCAAAAGGGTCTAATTTTAAATACCACTGACTGTTCTTATCCTTCAACTTCAATTTCAGAGCCCTCAAGAAGCCGAGACCTCAGAGCTATGACTGGTTTAGCAGCTCCTCACATCTTGGGGGGGAACCAAAGAGAACAATAACCCAGCCCAGATCCTTCAGAAATGAAATGATGGCAGGAATGCTGGAAGAGGACTATTACCATGTCATCAAAAACTCTACTGAACACCAAAAATTTTATTAATCTTTTGAAGACTATATGCAAGGTCACTTTTACTACAGCAAATACATCTGTGCATTTAAGGAAAGATTTCTCTCTTTGTTCCTCCTGCGCTTACTGTAAGGAGAAGCACCTTCCTGTAGATCCCCTTCTTCAAAACCTGAATTTCTTCAGCCATGTGGCAAATTCTGCACGCGATCACGAAAAAGAATTTTGACAGTGACTCTTACTTCTTCTTTTTAATGGTCATTTCCTCAAAAGGAAACAGCACAGAATGCGACATCAGCCCAGACAACTATCCCTGTGTCTTAACGCCATGCAATATGCAATAATGTACTCTGTATGTTCACAATACCATGCGTTATTTCACAATATCAGAAAACTTCTTATTTCAAGGGGAGCAGAAGTGTTGCTCAAATAGAGTCTGCACAGACTAAGTTGGCTCCTGGCTGGTCCTTGTAGGCTACTGGCAACTGAGGTTCACTCAGCGAGAATATGCGGTGAATTTGTTCCATTTGTTACACAGAAACATTGTAAAAGGAAAACGAAAACAGGCAGTTTTGGGTTTTTTTTTTTAAGGCTAACAGCAAACATGTTATTGAAGACATAAATGGAAAGAAGGTATCCCCCCCAGGAGATGAACCGAAATGAAGTGTAACATTGCCCAGACATAACCCACCCACACACAACAACAACCGCTCAGCATTCCCAGAAAGTTGTTCCTTCTCTTGTAAAAATAACCCCGGAAAATGCCCTAAATCTGCTAAATTAAACCCAGACAGCACCAAACCGGACTGTCACGCTGAAGTGCTGCTCAAGTGCTTTCCTTCAGGCTGGAGCGAGGGGTCCCTGCCTGCCCCGGGCCATTCGGTTAACATGAACCAACATTATTTTAAAATAAGGTTTTAACAGACATGCACAGAATAATGCCTGCTAACATTATTCAAGGCTGGAAGGAGAAATAGTTTGGATTCGAATCTCTGGATCACAAGGCCGTGACATAATTTTAGTCCCCTCTCGGATCCAACGCTATAAATTCATTCAGATGCAAGTGGAAGAATTGAAACTTTTTTCATTTGTTTTTTGGGGTTTTTTGTGGGTTTTGTTTGTTGGTTGGTTTTTGGGGTTTTTTTTAGACTTGATCCTACCTGGCCAAGAACTCATGGACAGACACTCAACACAGTCTCAAACAACATCCCGCATCTAACCCTATAGTCAATGCTCCCTCTTCCAATGCTATTTATTTGCATAATTTATTTTCCTTTTTTACTTTCTGATTTACCTTCTGGCAGGACATTGGCACTACATTAGCTGGTTTGATTTGTGTTGAGAATTAATTTTTGCTGAACTTTTCAGTTACAGCAGGACATCACTAGCAGATAAGCTGTTCTGGCATTAAGAAAATAACCTGGATCTTAATTTTTTTTTTTTTAAAAAAGGGAGAAAGCAGAGACATTTCCAAAATAAGGAAAACTAGCTGTCCACTTTGAATTTTTCTTATAATGCTGAGGATATCAGGTCAGAAATATTAAAGGCTATTTCAAAATAAAATGCAGTAGTAGAGTCCCAGAGGCCCAATAACAATATCCTTTCCCCATTGTCCTGACCTTGTTTGCTTGGAAACAAAGCACACAAATGATTCTGTCATTCCAGAAACTTTATAAACAGGCAATGCCTTGTTTGCCCATTCTTCCTACAGAGAGACACGACAGCGTAAACGTACTCAAAATCTGCTTGCATGCCTTGGAAAAAATAAAATAAAGGGCTGCCAAGCAATCCAGAAGCAACATGAGCTATGGGGATTACAGAGAAAACTCCTATTTTGGGGCCCAGCAACATTAGGGAATTGCTGCCATAAACATCATCCTTGCTCAATTATTTAACCTTGGTCATAATTAAGACAAAAATAAAATAGAAACACAACAACATTGCTCTCCCAACAATCCCAAAATTAATTTTACTACAAAAATTACTAATTGTCACCACTTACTATCCCAGAATGGCTCATATTTGATCACGCTAGCTACCACAACCGAGGTATAAAGCTATTTTAAGGACACACGGTTGCACATATTCATATTACCAAACAGGGTGTGTTGCAATTAAAAAAGAGTTTCAGTATTTAAAGACGCTGATCAAAGAGTAGGCGTGTGATGCAGTTGTTTATATGTTTCCAGGGAGACCTAAAAAGCTAGAAAACACCTGTTGGTTTTAAGAGGTTCCCATGGGAGTTTTTAAACATGGAGTTAGAAATTACACAAATGCCTCTGCGGTTTCTGAGTTTTGTTTCCTTTTGGCCCTGAAAATTTACAGAATCTGTAAACATACAGATTTAATACTTTTGAAAATTGATGAGCTACTGCTCAACTGCTGCAAATCCTTAAGCATCAAATTCTGACGTGCCAATAGTTCCCAGCAAATGCAGCACTTCTGATGCTTACACGCTGTATCATTTCTAACTAGTGATTTTACAAGCTGAAACCACCCAAAAAAGTTCCCCTTTCCTTCTACCCAACTATTCAAAACAATGTTTTGAAGCTACATTTATATTCCAGAGATACGATTCATCAATACATATAAAATCAATAAGGTATTGGAAATGAAAATAATTTTAAAACACCGATACTGCAAGGAATCTTTAAGGAAAGCATTATGCCCTTCTGACCTAATGAGATTAAAAAAAAAAAAAAAAACAAAACACTTAAATTATGAGAAAGATAAATGTACATAAAACACAAACACTAATGAGCTGGTCCCACCTGCCTTTGGTCCGGGGAAGAGGGGACTCCCCTACGCTCCTGCTTTGCCGTTGACGGGATGAAACAAATCGGTGCTGAACTTGGGCATTTTTCCCCTCGAGCTCTGTCGCTTCTGTCCCAGAGGAAAATTCCAGTTTCTGTGCAGAGCTAAAGCTCGCCGTCAGCCCCTCGGATCGGACCGTGAATAGCCGCAGTGTTCGGCGCTGTGGGATGAGCGAGCTCCAGAGCCCAACACAAAGGGGATTTGTGGTTCCTCAAGCCAGGCTGGAGCAGCAGCCTAACTAGACATCAACAGATGTGCTTCTATCACCTCCGGTGAAAAAAATAATCAAAAGAAATACAATATTTTCTTTAAAATGTCAGCTTTCTTCATTTCGTTCTTGTATTTTGAAACAACTTTCAGTAGCTACCATCAAAGTATCTCGAAATGAAAGGCAATCGGGAAATGTGCTTACCTAAGTGACAGCTACACCTCAGCCAGATTCCATTCATTAAAAATAAATGAGGGCAGATCTTGCTAGAAAAAACATTTTTATGACAAAGTCGTTAACGCACGTAAGGATACATTGGCAAGGTGTGCAGGCTGAGAGAGTTGGGGTGTTCGGCCTGGAGAAGAGAAGCTCCGGGGCGACCTTATTGTGGCCTTTCTGTACTTAAGAGGGGCTGATAAAGATGAGGACAGACTTTTTAGCAGGGCCTGTAGTGATAGGACAAGGGGTGATGGGTTTAAACTAAAGGAGGGGAGATTCGGGCTGGACATGAGGAAGAAATTGTTGGCCCTGAGGGTGGTGAGAGCCTGGCCCGGGTTGGCCAGAGAGGTGGTGGATGAACCATCCCTGGAGACATCCCAGGCCAGGCCGGACGGGGCTCTGAGCAACCTGAGCTGGTGCAGATGTCCCTGCTCATGGCAGGGGGGGCACTGGGGGAGCTGGGAACGTCCCTTCCAACCCAAACCATGCTATGATTCTTTGGATTCAGGTTTTCCTTACTCAAAGCAGAAACAGGCAAGCCCACCGCCCTTACCAGCTCCAGCTTCTGCCCCGCACACGGTTGTACTGAGAAGGTGATGACCAGCAGAGCCAGGAACCCACGAGCCCACTTCTGCCTTTCAAACCTTGCCCTTTCGGTGAGTTTTTCGTCACCTCACCCATCTGCCACTCAACCCGAACATCACCACGACCTTCTCTCAAATTTACAATTCTCCATTGTCTTTATCTTGGCTTTCCCCAACCAGCTCTGTTTCCTGACACAAGCCACCTCCACCTCTGCAAACTAAACATCAACAGGCTGCAGTTTCACTTCAAATCTTAAAATCACACCTTATTCCCCTTCAAACTTTGTCTACCAATATTTTATCAGGTTATCATCGTTATTCGTATACAAGAAATAATAAATTAAAAATATTTCAGTCTATTTGTCTTGTTCTGTTTGCTCTGGTAAGTTTCTTTTAGCTGCAAGAATCAAACCCTATATATGTATAGACACAAATAGATATATAAAACACTACCCGACACTGGAACTGGCCCAGTTAATCTCCCCAGGCTTCCTTCAACAGAGTGAGGGGCAAGGTGGGCCAAGTGTCTCGAGACAAGAAGTGCCCACGCACAGAGCAGAAGCCCACAGGTCGTCTGAATTATCCCCGCAGAGGATCCTCTCTAACAACTCAAGACAGAGCTCAAGTAAACCAGCCTGCTAGTTGAGGGGTACAGTGCTGGGGAGCACACTTACCCAAATGTATAAACTGGGAAATACAGGTTTTCAAATTTCTGGTAATATTAAAACAGCAACGTGCCTAGGTTCCTAGCAGCTTTAATTACATGATATTCACGAATAATTTGCTTTTGAAAACACACAAATACATTACATTAATCTTGGAAAAAACACAGTATTATTAATATCTTATTTATACACAGTATATACGTAAGGCTGGTAAGTGTACTACCAGGAGCATGCCTCATACATAGACACAACAGTTTGAAAGTTTACCCAACCAGCGAGTTTCCATTCTGATCACGGCAAAAGCAACCACATTAAAATACAGTCAGCGTGAATACACATTTCTTATACACATAAATTCAGCGTTCTGTGTATGCAAACACCAAATGGCCATCGCGAGGCAGCCCGAGGGCCCATCCTGCTCTGCCAGCAGGCAGGGGCACAGCCTCCTTCCACCATCCCAGCAGCAGCTGAACCTGCTCCCAAACACAGAGAAACAGCACAAATTCACCCCACGTACCCCGTGAGAGGACTGTTTCTCTGGGGGCTGCAGAGCATACCTCGTTCTCCTTGATAACAGAATAATCTAGCTACTAGAAGACAGAATATCCCAGCTCCAAGTTGAACTCTGATGCTCTGTGTGCGCGGAACCGCAATACATCACCTGTTCTCCACTGAACTTCAATTTGTCCATCTAATTAATATGGGAGCACAGGAACATAAGCATTAAAGTACCACCAAAGGGGCACATCACTCTTTGTAGGACAAACCAAGGTTTGGTTTTGGTTTGGTTGGTTGGTTTTAATGTTTTCAAAAGTAAAATACACTGCAAACATTTTCTATAAGTCTACTTTTTCTAAAAGGAAGTGTCTTCAAAGTGATGCCACCGCAAATTTTATTACACTAACAGATCTCTATTAACACATCGCACCGGTCTGCTGTTGACCTTGAATCATCAGCCAGTTTCTTGGCCACCTACAGCGAGCCGTAAATGAGGATACGTTATTTTCTCTAATAGAGCCCAGACACTTGAAAACCACTTGAACCACATCAGGCCCTTACTTTGTGTTTGCTACAAAGACGATGTTTCCGTTATCAGCCACGCGACGGTTATTACGGGGTTCAGCACTAAGGGTGAAAGCCCAAGGATGAGGACGAGAACACAGATATTCGCTTCCAGGCACGTATTTTGGGGAAGTAACTGTCATGCATCCGAGTCACCGACAGCTTCAGTAACATAATTTACAAGCAGCTTAATAAAAAGCAAACCCGGCGTGTTCAATCAGCGATGAGGATATTAACAACTTGGATGCAACGAGGGTCGAGAGCAGCGGGTCGGAGCGTTGGCAGAGCTCCTGCGGGACAGCCGCGCATCAACGCCGTCAAAAACATCACAGCACGTTGAGCAACACGTTAAGTGAATAAGCAGAAATCCACCAACTTTTCAACGTGCCTTTGCATAATAACATCACAATATCTTTTAGGGGGTTGGGTTTGTTGGGTTTTTTTGGGTGCTCAGTCCTTATCTACTAATCTCTTTCACATCAGTTTTAGCAGCTGTAATGTCTATATTCCTGATGTTGGTTTTGCTTAAAAAAAACTGGCGAAAAAAAGATCCTGCAGTGAGTGAGGATAAGACGCTAAAAGCCGCCCAAGGCAGTGTTGGATAGAGATGGGGCTGTGTAACAGCGCAGGACAGCAGCACAGTTCACGCTCAGCTCTAAGAAAAGAGCAGAGCCTGGGGGTTTTGAAGGACACTATGTTTAGCGAAAGTCATTAAACTTAAGAGTTTGAAACTTATATACATTCAGGTATGAAGGCAGAAACAACAAAAAAGCCTATAACACCCCTCTGAAGGCGGGTACGCAGCTGTGAACGCATTTCTTGCTGAAAAACTGACAAAACCTTGCTTTTCTCCCCCCGGCCCCTTGACAGCTGGGCATATTTCTGCAAAGCGCCGTCCGGCGGGATAGTTCCTTCCTTTCCCACGCTCGGGAGCCGGTTCCGATTACAGCTCCCGCGATGGCAGCGTCCCACGGGGCCACGGCCCTCGGAACGGGGCGTCCTGGGGACAACGGCTCAAGGATGCTCCGTCCCCAAATCGCGCCGTGTCCTTTTAAAGGGGCTGAACAGTTTGGAGGGGACAGATCTCAGCAGAACAGAGCCAGGCTGGATGGGAACAGTGGATTCTTATTTATCCACCTTCCAAGAAGTCCAAGATGAGCTTCATCTCCAAAAGCACAGAGTCGCCTGAGGGTCCCACCTTGCACCATCTCGAAAACCAAAAGACTTTTCTTCTTTAACTCCTATTTCAATAGAAGTACACGATGCAAAGCTGTTCTTCAAGAACATCTTCACCACCAAAGCATCCTGCATAGTATAAATTACTTTAAATTTTAGTACTGAATGGGTTACAGGGGCAGGCTGGAGACAAACCAGCAGCGATTCCCAGGCTCTGTGCTCTCACCCCTGGGTTTCAGTTCTCTTCTACAAAATCCTCAAAGAGGAACAGAAGGTATCTCCACTTCCTGCAGAGGCTGAGAGCTATGAAAATATCAATTGCAGCCAAATATCAGTCAGAAAGGTCAATGCCTCAAAGAAGTTGGTATATTATCAGGGAATGGTACGGCATAAACTGTTTCAAACTTTGCCAGCGGTACTTTCATGCTGTTTTTTTCTCCTTCTAAGATGCAGAAGATGCCACGGAGGCTCAGTCACTGCAGGATCTTTTTTTCGCCAGTTTTTTTTAAGCAAAACCAACATCGGGAATACAGACATTACAGCTGCTAAAACTGACGTGAAAGAGATTACTAGGTAAGGACCGAGCACCCAAAAAAACCCAACACACCCAACCTCCTAAAAGATATTGTGCATAATTAACCTGCTAAGATTTATTATATTTAAATATAACATTACTGGAGGAAAAAGCAACGTGTGGACCCACAGGTGAGACAGCGGCAGCCTGGCAGATCTGAGCCTGCAGAGGAAACTGCACACAGAGCTACACTAAACTTACAACCTCTTCTGCAAGGCATTAAGCTTCCGTTTCAAAGAATAAACTGCTAACCAAAGGTCTTCGAAAATGTAAAACACTGTTTAAAGAGTGTTATTCAAGTTGTTCAAGTTTCTTCCTCTGAAGATACTGGTAAATGAGGCCAAAAAGGGCAAATAGTTTGATCTAGTTGAGCGATCCTCAAGCTTTTTCAGTACAAATTACAGCTCACACCTACATGTAACTTTTAAATGACTCCTGCAGTTTGCCAGTCAAAGATATTTAAAAAAAGGACAAAGTGAAGAACCTGACTGCCAAGAGCTCTCGTGCACATCATTCTGTATCCCAGGTCAAGCCATGGTCTGCTCAGGTGAAACAGAATCAGAGCAAGTCTCCTGGAAAAATCACACATTATAACAGTACCAATTATCCCAACACCACATCTTCCCAAGTTTGTTTCTAATAGATTAGACTAAGTAATGCAAATAGGTCATTATTTAAATATAGTTCCCTGTTTCCACCTTTTCCTTTCCTCCTTGCCTTCCCAGAAATAATTAAGTCATTAAAACTTCCTCTCCCGCCAGCTCTGCCGGGAAACGGAGAAGTGCTGGAGGTGGGAGGTCAGCGGGTGAAAAACAGATTAGAATTAAGTGTTGTGTTGGTGGCCTTGATATGTACCCTCAGCCGAGTTTGTAACTTGGCTTTTCGAGATGGATCAGCACACGCGTAATTTAAAAGCAATTTGAAGCAGCAAGCTAGGTGGTTTGCCTTGAAATGAATGAGCTTTTGACAACTGCAAACAAAATGATAACGTGAATCCATTTAAACTCATCCGTGTATTTAACAGGAAAAGCATATATCATTTTAACTTGGTTTTACAAAGGCTTTTCTTCTGTAACATGAAAGCTGGTTTACCACGATCTTGCTCTCAGTAGCAATTTGCAAACTTTGCCCAATTGTATAAGATCAGTAGGAAGACAGGTAGCAGAAAAATTAATCGTGTTGCGTAATTAAAGTGACATTGTGCAGTACGATCAAATGCATTAACGAAACTCAGATGTAAATTAAAAAAACCTCGGAGAGTACGAGACATCTAAACCTGTAGAACACAGGATACAAACGTGATTCATTGCTTGCTTAAATCAATAGCCTACTACTACTCAAGCAATATACAGAATATTTCAGCAGAAACTAAGGCTAGGAATGCAAAGAAAAATAACAATCAAAGGATGAAAAACAAAGACAACATGGTTAAATGGCAAAAACCAATAAAAATTAAGTACACTTTGAAAGTCTAAAACTTGCAACTGAAGCACACTGGGAGCAAGAGACCAGCCAGGCAAGTCTGACGAGGAAGGACCTTCATAAATAACGGCAAATTCTCTGCAGATTTTACACACAGATGTGCTTACAAATTGCCACATCACATCAAAACTAAATTAAAAGACAGAAAGGCTGGCTTAAAAGTGAATTGCGTGTCAAAGAAGCAAATTAAAATGCATCCCACGTAGCAGTGAAAACTGCTCTGAAGCTGAAGAACTACAGCTCTTGGTAAAGAAACATTTACAGATCCTTTATCAAATATACTGATGACAAGAGGGTCTTCAACCACAAATTCTTATTGTTGGCTTGTAGTTGTGATTACATGGGCTTTCTCTCCTTGGTCAAGTTATACTTCGTTGCTGACAAAGATTTTCATTCAAAGAACCAAGGGATGTAACAAATTACGTGAGCAAATGCCAAGATACATGAAGACGTATCAGGAACCTCATAGGAGCACGGTTCCACCCTTGGGAATACATGGGACACCAACAGACCATGGGGACCATGACCTTCAGGTGGCAAGAGCACAGGCCAGGGAGGTACTAGCTCTATACAAACAACCAAACTATCTTGTCCTCATTACACTATGTCCACAGGAAAATTCTATTTGAAAGCATCATGCTCCCACAATTCATCTCCGTCCAGTTACACTGGCCGATAATCCAAATTACTCTGCTAGTCTTCAGTCAGTCCCTTGGAAGGGGCATCATCATGAACTACAGCAGAGCTCTATTAAGCTAAGCTTTCTTTAGACGTTATTCCAGATGAAAGAGATATTGATTTTACTGAAGAGGAAGAAAACTCAAGAGCCACAACGATTAAAGAAACACTCAACCACCAGGAAACCCCAAACCAAGTGGTCTCAAAAGAGCGAGATCTTGTCCTGAATGTGGAATTGAATATTTCATTCTGAATTATCCCCTAGTGCCTCCAGAGCAACAAAACCAAGAAGTGGCAGAATTCTTAATTCATCTGACTCCCTTGCTGTGGTAGAAAAGTTTATCCTCCAGCCTATCTAATTATTTTGTCCTGATCTTTTTAAGCGACAGGAATAACAAAATTTTCACTTGTTTCCCTTGTAAATCTTCTGTTACTTCCTTATTTGCTTTTTCTTAAAAATTCACAGTACTATTGACCCAAAGCCTTTTTGAGGCTGAATTCTTCCTGGTGATTCTTGATGTCGCTGCATCTTGGGTATGTGTTGCCTTCTAAAAACAGTAATTGATGCAGCTTCATCCATCCTGACCCTCCTGCCTCTTCTCAACAGCAATAACCCAAAAACTGCCACTTCAATCGCCTTTTTTTTCTTCTCCTCCCACTTTGTATCTCATCTCACCTCTACCTGATTTACAGTTTTGTATTTTGGTTTTACCTGCTTGGATCTCTCATTCTTACCAAAAATTATTACTTTACATTAGAAAATCTCCAATAATTAAGTTTTCAGGACTGAGCACTTTTTCCTTCTTACAGCGGGGAAAAAGGGGATAGAAAACCCCACAACTGAGTCGTGCCACATTTTTCCAGCGACAACAAGCTGTCATTGCAAGCAATAAACTACCCCAATAATTTCTTTCCGGTTTTATTTCTTCCCTGCGCCAGGAAACACCTTTGCACGCAGATCCATCGCCTCTGCGTGGGCAGCTTTTTAATCTGCCACCACCACAGTGAGTCACCCGCCGGGAGCCAAAGGAAAAAAGGGCATTTTTAGGGCATCGCTGTTCGACAGATGTACTCCAGGACAAGGAGGATAGAAAAAAAAGCAGCTTTTAATGCCACACTTGTTCAGGGAGCTGTTGCGCTGGAGATAATCAGTTGGCCGGCTTACTTAGGAAGATAAATCGGAGCACACTGCAATCAAAATCCAGCCCAGCAGCATCAGCCTCTCCTATCAGCAAGAAAATCTCCCATCTATTCTTCCATTTCCCAAAGGCATCCTCTGCAGACAACGCCGAGGATTTTGGCAGGCAGGAGGATATCACTGATGGAATTATTACACCTGCAGTAAGTCGACTGAATTAAAATACTTCCATGTTGTGAAGAACTCAAAAATAAATCCTGTACAAATACTTCGATACATTGCTGCTGCTGAGTTTTGTCTAATCTCGGTCTTACCAGTATCTCATTTCAACACTTAGACAAGCTTTCCAGTCTGTTGTACGTATATATTTAAAAGATATCTACATTTCAGCAAAAAGTTTGGAATAAATACAGCCACTTTTTATTTTTAATATTAACTCTTAGAGCATTTGGGATTATACAATACACACTGTTATCAGGCAGGACGAAGAGTACACTGGGATGAAACCTCGTGCAGAGGGACACAGGCAATGAGGAAAAAAACCTAAAATTACAGATAAAAAGGATACAGAAAGCCTGAGCAGAGCAGCCTGGTGGCTACAGCCACTTTTAATTCAGCTTGAATTCTGCTGCATCACACCAAACATCAGTTAAAGCAATATCTGAATCATTCCCTAAGACAGCGCTCAACCCATCAAATGAATATCACATCCAGGGTACCCATAAACGATGCTCCACAAAGAATGTGTCATTCAGAACTCTTTAATAATGTATCCATTCAATTTACAACACTTTCGATTAGGGGGCACCAAATTATATTTTAGGTTACAGAGGGATCCTGCTTTCATTAATATTGTATCAAGAAATCAATAATGAAACGCCCGTCAAGAAACAAAGACCCACTCACCGCATCATCGCAACAGCAGCCCCAGGTTTGGCTCCTCTGCTGCTGCATCCCGGGCCGCGAGGATGCGGTGATGGGAAGTCACAGCATCCCAGTCTCAGTTTGCATACATTATTCACCTGGAACACCAGGTAGCACTGTTCTGACTACACTATTTATATATTAATTTTTTTTTTTAAAAAAAGTATGTCTTTGAAACGTGGCGTACATATTACATTCCATGGTAAACCATGGGCTTATCTCTAAATCCAATCATGAGGATTATAGTAACAAGCCTTCCATTTCAAACAAGCAGCAATTTCTTATGCCTCTCTCCATCTGCTTTGAGTAACCCTGACAAAACTCCTAAGAGTTACACGTTCCAGTACACTCAGATATCTAACTGCGCTCTGCAATCTCTCCAGCTCTGCTCCACGCAGACATCAGCCACCACCACCCAGCCGGTCCCTTCTTACATCAATGACCTTGTAGCAAAAACATCCGTTTTCTTGCCATCTGCTTTTGCTGAGAAATTTTCAAGGTATTTCCAGAGACAGTCATTCCCCTCAATGTTTCTATATAAAGACAGGTTTTTTCCCCTAAAGCATTTTCATTCATTCCCGATGGCCTTCAAGGGCTCTGATACAACCTTCAGACTCAGGATCTCCAGCTGATTTCAAGCCCTGCCATAAATTTAACGTGACAAGTATTTTGGAAATAAGGATTGAGATACAGTATCACATTTACACAATGACAGTATCATTCAAAGGAGGCACAAAGGTACATAATCCTCAGGTTCTCTGTATAACTGAACAACTTCTGCAGAACCTCCCACTCCTTGAGCGAGGAGGGTGGGCTGGGCTCACATCAGTAAGGCAAACATTCGCTATTCCTTTTTATCTTTTGATTTTTCATCCCACGCAGCATCCAGCACTTGCCTTGGCTGCTTTTTTATTCTTCACTACAGTACGAGTGACCTGCTCCGAAATCTCGCTGAACACATTTACAGGACATTTTCAAACGTGAAGTATACAAGCACTTTAACGTGTGTCGCTGACTTCTCAGAAAACACCAAGCAGAGCCGTGACAAGGCAGCATCGTGCCGTACATTTCCTACAGCTCTTGTTCACTTTGCAGCTTGTCAACCCATGTTCACCCATTTTTCTTCATGTAACCTCTTAAATGAAAAAGGTCACCAAGTACGCCGGTCAAAGTGCTCCTGTAACATGCTCTGAAACTAGTTCAGTCAATAATACGAGTGTGCAGCTTTGGCCCAATGGCTCAAAAAAAAAAAAAAAAAAAAAAAAATCAACTTATGGCCCAACTTGCCTTACAGAAGAATCAAAAAGTACATGAAAAGCACAGTGTGCAAGGGAGATTTTTCGCAAATAAACGTATTTACAAGTTCTGCTATAAAGCAGCACACATCAGTTAACCCCGTTAAACTGCACGACAGCTCTGCCCATCCTCTGCTTCAGCTTCACGAGGAAGAGGAAGGTCTTACACAGACCTCCAACCTGCAGAATCCTCAGACCATCATCTTTCAGGTTCCAATTACCTCAGCCCAGATGGTGCATCTCTGACATGGCCCAGGCTGTGTGATCCGGGAGCCAGAAATATAACGAAGGGCGGGTGAAGGAAAATAAGATCAAGAAAAAAAAAAAAACAACCAGGAATTCAAGGCAGTTCTGGCAGAGATCAGTTCTTAACTCATATAGATGTAAAAACCTGATTGAGCTACGTAACAGATAAACATATGAAGTGGAAAAGGGTAAAGAAAGCAGGATATAAAAGTGAACTAGGACCCAAATGTGCTAAAATGACCATCTCTGAACCTGCACATCACAGGCTGAGGATAAATTACTGTAGTCCAAACAGCAGCACCACGCTGATTCCAAGTACATAAAGATGTCTGGTTTTATTAAAGGTGTCAGGGGCATAGGAAGCTTTTAAATGAGGAATTCAGGTTTTACCTTTTACTTGGAAGAATATATTAAAAGCATTTAAGGAGTACAAAGTATGTTATTCAAAGCGTAGCAAGCAAGGATGGCTGGTGTAACACAGCTCCTACAGAATTCGTTTATTTGTAAGCAAAGACAGAGCAAATCAAGGCAATCAAACACTACACCCACACCATTTAGTTTCGCGCATTATTTTCTTCCCCTTATCGTACATTTCCAAAACAACCGATTTTCGATTTTGTTACTTGAGAAAAAACCCCACATTTTTAGCTTAGTTCCCTTCAGTCCCCCTAATGCAAAGCCCCCAGACGTGATATTTACATCCACACCAGCACATGCCCACTCACCTCTGAGCCCTCAGCCCGATGGTCCCTGCTTGTCCCACCTCCATCCTGACCCCCTGCCTTTATCAGGGCCACCACCCTCAGCACAAAGCAGAGGCAGCAAGACTCACAAGCCCTCGGTGCCATCGACAGCAATTAGAGATCGTTACCCCAATTAGGGACTCCTCAAGCCCCAACTTCCACTTCAGCAAGATGGGGCCAGTACCACCCAGACCACCTGTATCGTCCCACATCAAGGCTTACACGGTTTTATCTGTCGCTCAGCAGAGCAAACTTGGAACTTGCCTCCTGGATGAGGAGAATGCATTATACCCACATAAAAATCCCTTTTAAATGACATTGAGTTTCCAGCTGAATGTCATTAATTCTCATCAACATGCACAGAAGCAAAGATTGCCATGCACATAAGTATTTTTCAATTCTCAGCCTCTTTATTTCTGCTTTCCAATTTTTCTCATAGAGCCTATAATGTCTTAGGAAAAAAAAAAAAAGCTCAAGAAGCTATGTCTTTCCTTTTAACTCAGCAGTCTGTACCCCACATAAATCAGACACAGACAGTGGTTTAGAAGCTACGCAGCTGAATGCACAGCAAATCACCTCACCCTATGGAAATAAGCCACAAGCAGAGGAACCTCATAGAACAACTTTAAGAAATTAAGGCACACCCTTTGCCAATTAAAAACCGCTGTTCAATATCGCAGCAGATATCCATTAACCCTTTCTACAACCCACAATCAAAGCAAAAAAAATCCAACGGTGGGAAACAGTTAGAAGTTGTCTTTACGTTATCTTTGTGAGGTTTGTCATTATTTTCCCCAGTATTTTAAACAAACCCATACAGGTAGGGGAGAAAAACCACAATACCTTTGTTCTTGGAAGTAACAAATTTGATTTTTTCCATTAAACCCTCATCTGCTTTCTCCTTCACAGTCTGTATAAGGAAAATGCAAAGTTTTCCACCAGCTGCAGGACTTACACCTCCCTCCATACAACCAGGTGCTTTCCTTGTTTTTCTCTGGGACCACCAGAGAGCACAAAGGCAACACGGGCAGCAGCACCGACCCCGGTTCCTCTGGGCACTGTTGGCCACATGAACCGGCCAGCCAACATCTTCAGAATCCAATCAATGGCACAAATGGAACCGTGCGGCTTTTAGACAACACTAATCTTGTCCAAGGGAGGATAAAAGAGTTTCTACGTAGCCATGTCATCCCTCAGTTGTTGGTCCTGTCCATCTGAACGCTGCACATACCCACAGCCCTGGGATGAAAATGATGTGGACGTGCTGACAGGAAATAAATGGCTTTTTAGAGCTGAAGTTCACACACGGGGGCTGGAGAAGAGCCCGACAGCCGAGACACCGTGTTTCCCACTCGGGTGGCGGGGAGAGGAGTTAATGGGGTTGCCTGACACCGGGGCGCACAGCGCTCGGCTGTTCCCTCGGTCCCAAATTATCCCGCATCGCCCGAACCCCCAGCCTGGCGCGACATCCACCCCAGCGAGGAGGCACCGGCCGCCTCGCCTCGACAGGAGGGTCCCCGCTGCCCCCCGCGCTCCCACGGGAACGCGCCCATCCCTCCGCCTAATTACGGCGCTAATTCCCGAGGATGAGCATCCCGCGGAGAAAGGGACACGCGTGTCCCCGCCCGCCTCGGCGACACCTCCGGGCGGCAGCAAACGCAAACGCCGGTCGCTTCCCTTCCCGATGCGCACCCGGGGACGGCCCGGCCTCCCGCGGGGTGGCGGGGGCATCGCCCGGCCGCCCCTCCGCACCCGCGGACGGGGCTGCCCGGCACCTGCGCGGCCGCCGAGCAGCGTCCCCGCCGTCCGCCCCGGCAGCACCTGCCCCCGGCGCCGCAGCATCGCCTCGCCGGTCGCGCCCTCGTTCGCTCCGCGCTCCGCTCACCTCGCCGGCTCCGGCGGCGGCGGCTCCGCGGGCCCCTCGGCGCCCCCGCGCAGCGGCGGCGGGCGCGGGACGCCCAGGCGCTCTCCGGCCCGGGGCGGCGGGGAGAGGCGGCGGCAGCCAGGCAGGAAATTTCCCTTCGCCGCCTCCTCCTCCTCCTCCTCCTCCTCCTCCTCCTCCTCCTCCCCTCGGCGCCGCGGCGGCGGGTGCGGAGCCGCCTGGCGGACACCGGCCGCAGCCGCAGCGGCGGGGGAACCCCCGGCTCAACCCCCCCGGGCCCCCCTGCGCTCCGGCCGCAGCCGCAGCGGGAACCCCCGGGTTCAACTCCCCCGGGCTCAACCCCTCCCCGGGTTCAACCCCCCCGGGCTCCCCTGCGCTCCGGCCGGTGCTCAGTGAGCCGGGGCCGCCCGCCGGCAGAACTGCCTCCTGCGGGAAATTATCTGAGCTGCAGACGAGAAGTCGCTGTGAATATTGTGTCCAGTTCTGGGCCCCTCAGTTCCAGAAGGACAGGGAACTGCTGGAGAGAGTCCAGCGCAGAGCCACGAAGATGATGGAGTGGAGCATCTCTCTTACAAGGAAGCTGGGTCTCCTTAGCTTGGAGGAGACTGAGGGGTGACTTCATTCATGGTGATCAATATGGGAAGGGGGAGTGTCACAGGATGGAGCCAGGCTCTTCTGGGTGACAGCCAGTGACAGGACAAGGGGCAATGGGTGCAAACTGGAACACAGGAGGTTCCACTTAAATATGAGAAGAAACTTTTTCCCAGTGAAGTGCCAGAGCCTGGCCCAGGCTGCCCAGGGAGGTTGTGGAGTCTCCTTCTCTGCAGACATTCCAACCCGCCTGGACACCTTCTGTGTAACCTCATCTGGGTGTTCCTGCTCCGGCGGGGGGTTGCACTGGATGAGCTTTCGAGGTCCCTTCCAACCGCTGACATTCTGGGATTCTGCATGAGTTAACAGCGGAGTTTACAAGGGGGCTCCGGCTTCACGCTTGGGCACGATCACAACTACAACACCAGCCAAAATTTCAGAAGTCGGAGCTACCACCTGTGCGTGTTGGAAGTGGCTCGTTTCCTCCTGCGCTTCTCAGAGGCAAAGCTGAGGATGCGCAGGAGCACAAGGGATGGGTGTTTGACAGCGCCCAGTTCTCCTTGGGCAGCAGGTATGAGGTTGGGCATCCTCCTTTCCTGAGATCATCGGTGTGATGGAGCTTGGAGGGATCTGAGGGTCCTCTGTCAGGAGCTGGGGATGGGGCTGGAGCACAAGTCCTATGGGGAGCAGCTGAGGGAGCTGGGGGTTCAGCTGGAGAACAGGAGCTGGGGGGAGAACTTCTGATCTCTGACCTGCCTGAAAGGAGCTTGGAGCCAGGGGGGGTCGGGCTCTGCTCCCCGGGAACAAACGCCAGGAGCAGAGGAAACGGCCTCAAGTTGCGCCAGGGGAGGTTGAGGTTGGATCTGGGGAACAATTTCTTCCCCAAAGGGCTGTGGGGCATTGGAACAGGCTGCCCAGGGCAGTGCTGGAGTCACCATCCCTGGAGGGGTTGGACAGACACAGAGATGAGGTTCTTAGGGACACGGGTTAGACGTGGACATAACAGCGTTGGGTTAACGGTTGGACTCGATGATCTTAAAGGTCTTTTCCAACCAAAACAATTCTATTATCAAACAGCCTCCCTGGATCCTTCCCCTCTCTGCTCACCCCACCATTAACATGCTGCTGTGCCACCAGAGCTGGGCTGGAAGGGACCAGTCCGAGGCCTTTTGCACCCGCATCCCCCTCAGAGAAACCTCTGCAGCAGCTTGGGCTGCACGGGGCCAATGAATCAGGACGGTGAAACCCAGAATAGAAACGTCAGGCTGAAAAGTAGGCCAGGGAGGAGGGGATTACTGAAGGAAAGGCGAGAATCTTGCTTTATTTTGTCTCCAGTCCCTAGGACAGCACCTCCTGCAAAACAAGAAAATCCCCCTACAGAAGAAATCTCTCCTCCAGGAGAACCTCACGTATATGTTACTTTCCAAAACCCATACCCATGCACACCACATTTATTTTAAGTGTACCAAAGGATGTCGAGACAATTAGGGATCGTATGAAAAGATCATCAAAACAAAAATATTAGAACATCTGCGAGTATTTGTGTCTTCCGCAGAAAACTTAATCATAGCCTAATTATGTCCCTTTGGCATCGTGTTGACTAGGAAACAGCAATTTAGTAGAAAGCTGACATTTCCCAGCAGACGTGGGCAGAGCACCAGGAAGGCGTTTGATTTTAATGAACGTGTTTGCAGATCAAATGTCTGCAAGTCAGCAATTTTCTCGCTAGTAACTATTTTCAAGAAACTGTATATTAATTTAAATGACTGCTTATATCCAAGCAATGAAATAAATGGGAGTATTATACATGTTGGATAAAATTACCACATTAGTGCAGAAATTAAAAATACTATTATACTGAAGTTGTACAATAAAGAACCAAGGAAAATGCACGCCATAGTTATTAACACATTATTTAGGGGAAAAGAGATTTTCTGTAGATAAGGGGAATATCTAGAAAAATTGAAATAAAGTTATAAAAGAAACTTCATCCAGTCTTTCTTGCTCCAGCAGCCTATAGTCAAGTGTAACTATTTTACAACATGAGAAAAATTAAGCCTTGCTAATCCACATCAGCATTCCCAGCTCCACCTTCTTGCAGTCACATCCAGGATAGTTCTAAGCCTGGGTTTAAGAGCTGGAGCCAACAGGAGCGAGTGATCCTGAGACTGATTTTCTCTCCAGTTGCTGGCTAGAGAAAAACAACATCGTACGATGTCCTCTGAGATGGTGCTTCATCCCAAAAACGAGATTAGAGCTCCATGTGGTCTAGGAGCTGAAGAACGGAGCCTCTTTAAAGCCATTTTCAGCGCTCTCCAGATAAAGTCTGAACAGAATTTATGCTGTAAAGAAAGGGGAAAGGATGGAACATGAAACTGCTATGGGATTTGAAGCAATTTAGCTACATCGACAGAGCTTACTTGCTTCATCAGAAAATAAACGTAAGAAATTGGAAGACTGAAAAAACCGTAGCAAAAATAATAACGGGTAGATGCGTTTAAGCCCAGCAGAGCTTCAACACCGGTTTTTCTTTGTCCACCTCACAGCCCACTGGTCAATCTGTCTTTTCCCCTCTTCCCATCACAAATCAAACACGTTCTCAGCAATGTCAGCTCTTTGGCAACCGTTTCACCCTTGTTTCCCGTTTGCCGGAGGAGCTGCAGGATCTCCAACAGCTTCTGGCAGGACCCAGCGCTCACATCCCTGGTTTCACACCCTGGAAATAACGTTATTCCAGAAGAAATGGTGGAGACTTTCCCACGAATGATCACAGGCACTTTGCTGCTCTCTGTTACAAGAAGTTATCTTCTCTGCTTCAAGCTCAAGAAATATTTCGTAGGAAACAGGTGATATTTAAACACCAAAGATTTATTTGAGGTATTCCAGCGTGATAGTGAACCTGATAGCACCAAGTAAGATAAAATTATATTTTCTGTTTTCTGTGCAATGCCTGTAAACCCAAAAGACAATAACGTGTGGCCACGGCCTGGAGAGAAAGGAATTCAAGGAGGAGCATCTATAGTCTTATTAAAGTAGATGAAACCGAATATAATCCTACTGCTTTCCTTTCAAATATTTACCAGGCTTCCATACTTACTGAAAAATGGCCATTATACCCTTGGTAGCAGCATAGTAGATGTGTCTCTTTACTACAATTTGTGTTCCAGGATGTCAAACATAATGACAAAGTTAGAAAAATCAGAGGCAGCCCAGCAAATAAGCAATACGGACACACGACTTCTGTAACTGCAAATATATCTCAGCCTAAAAATATGGGAAAATCTCTTTAAACTATAGATAATTGGGCAAAAGTGTGAGAATATGTAGCATCCCAGCGGTAGCTAATTTGATGACTTCAAAGAGGTGGATGTCTAAGATGTTTCCATTTGGAATCTAAAATTATGAGTATCTAGGATTATAGTTAAGTATTCAAAACTACGTATCTTTATAGTTGTTACAGAAATTGCAATAAATCGAAGCCTGCCCTGCCAGCTCTTCTCTCCATTTCCACCTCCGGGGTTTGTTCTGTTATAAACATTACCAACCTTGATGCAGCTTCAAAGCCACATTTTATTAAATTGAAAAGACTGCAAAGGCTGTATTTTCTGCCTCTTACGGGGCCAGAAGGCTTTTTTTCCCCCCATCCTTCAATAAACTGCTTGACCACTCAACTTGCACTATTCAGTCATGAATGACAGCAGCTTTTTGACACCTAAGCACATTAATTTAAAGTTTTGCAAGTCATCTTCTGTGGTATCAAAAAAAAGATGCCCTCAGATATTTTCGAGGCTTTAATGGAGCTCAGCTGCTTTGGTAACTGCAGTTACTGAGCTTTGTGGTTAAAGAAAAATGGAAACCAGCTCCATGCTTTCAAAATTTGATTTTGAAATGTCGTTTTTTGCCTTTTTAAAAAAAAAAAAATTACCAGAATTGTTTATGCTGTTCTTTCCAAACCCTCCCAAGAATTTTACAACTTGGAAGTGGAGAGGAACAGGACGAGCGAGAAGTCAGACGCTCCGTGAGCTGCTACCGAGGTATCGGGTCTCCTCCACCTGCTGCGGCATCTGTTGTGTGAGAGGTTTTAGAAGCCAGACTTTCCAGTGGAAGAATTAATTTCTTAATCCCAAAATCTTTGAGAAAAGGCGATTTCAAGGGCTTCCCCTGCAGCCACCAGATGAGGCAAGAGGTGTTCCCATTTGGGCAAGGACTTCTCATGGCGAGCGGAGTAGATGTTGAACGTGGCCTTTCCTCCTCTACCAAGTTCTCAGCCAAGAAGATGTCATCACTTACTTGGAAGAAACCCAAACACTTAAAACACGTTTGGTTTTGTTTGTTGCCTTTTTTCCCCCCCCTCAATAGTGCTGTAAAAAAGGTCAGAGCAAGAGAAGAACGAAATCAGATGGAATCTTACAATTCTACCACGCAACGTGTGGATACACAGAAACGGTTGTGATCACATCCCTCTCACTTGCCCAAACAGTTGTTGCAATAATTTTGCAGTTCAGTTGAGCTTCAAATTTTTCATCTCTAGCTACAAAAAAATTCATGACGCTTTATCTGATTTCCCTCACTCAGCTGAAAAAGCATAAACAAATCCCTATTTCTGTCACCCCTCAGAATGCTGGCTGCAAAGCGACCAGAGACAAAAATCAATCTCATTCTCAGTATTCTATAGTACATTTATAATAATTTGCTTCAATTAAAATTCGTGCATGTTAGAAGAGGTGGAGGCACCGTTGGTAACGCATGGCCCGATCCTGCACGCCCACCTGCCTTGTGCCGAGCTTTATTGATTCTTTTTGGGGCCAAGCTCAGCTTAAGGATCTTTCCATCTCAGATGCTGAGCTCCTCTGCAATTAGATGTGAAAAATGGGAAATAAAATGATGTGAAACTTTTGTGTAATGTACAAGGGTGTACCATGTGTCTAAGGAAAATCACAAATATTAGCGTGACTGCCCACCAACCACACTGCTAAATCGTCTTGCCACCTGTCGACTGTTTGTTAAAATGATTTTAGCTAAATATGGAAGTTTTTAAACCACCAGTAACCCTAAATACGGAAGTTTTTAAACGACCGGTAACCCTAAATACGGAAGTTTTTAATCCACTGGTAACCGTCACTAAACTTTTTGGTTGTAGGAGAAGAGAAAATTTCCAATGGCTTCACCTTGAGCGCATTTACCTGTGAGCGAGCCCTGGGACCCTGCCTGCCACTGTTGGGAGATGGTGACATCCCTTGGGAGATGGTGACATCCCTCGGGAGCTGTGGGCAAGGCAACAAATCACCATATGATTTTTTTTTTCCTATGTAAGAATGCGTTTGTACCATAGAAAAATAAATGTATATGAAATATCTGCAAAGAAAAGCTTTCATTTTCAATTTTTTTTCATATCTGATTGCTTAAAGCAAACTGGTTTGTACGTAAACAGAAGAGAAATACTCACATAGTCTCCCTTTAAAAATACAGGGAATTTTTATTTTATATAGCAAAGGATCTCTCTGCTGTCCATCTGATTCATAATTAACTACTGTAATTTTTCTGTTTGTTGTGCAGGGCTGAGTCTGTGTTAGGTGGGGTAGAGTCAGTGAGATGCTGATCGGGAAATATTTTCTCTGACTCGGAGGAAACCAACCTCTTTTCTCCCTAGTGATGAGGTCTGTCATGTCAAACTGCAATTTTCATTACAAATTATATGATACTTCTTAGGTAGCTGTAAGAAAAAAAAGTTAAGGAATCGTATTGTTGGCAGACAATATATTAACTTCAAGGTGACAGAGAAGAATAAGGCAAATTATAGTCTCATTTATAGCACAATTCCCCCAGCCTCAGGAGAATTTCAACTATTTGAGCCACAAAAATTTGAGCTGAGTCACTGAAAACTAAATATAATAAGGTTGCTTAGAAAGGATCTGCAGGCTATCCACTAGTCTTTGTTATTTAGCGCTTTTTTTTTTCCTTTTTAACTTTTTTTTTCACTCTGTTCATGTAAATTTGGTTCTCTCAGGTCCGCCAAAGGAGGATCACTGAGCAGCAGCTGAAAATTTGTTCCCTCAGAGTTAGTACCAAAACAAACATAAATTATTAAACATACAGATTTAAAATATATTTCATAGGGGATAAGTAGCACAGCTTTTTTATCTGAGTTTATTAAATAACCTTGGACTATAAATACTTGGACTATGCTCTTTGTATGCAACTAAATGAATAGAACTATGGGATTAATAAACCTGTAGAGGTGTATCAGTCCAACAAAGTTTACCCATATTGCTATGGTTAAAATTTAACTGAAGTACTGGATAGAAAATGAGAGGCAGGTCTTTTGTTTCTTATTTCTTTACAAGGGCTGAAAAGCTTCCCTGTGCTCTTCAGTGCCTAAATCATATACTGACTTCTGCTATGTTAAGTACATATATGACCGTATAAATTATGAATAAAATGAATAAATTCTTAAAAGTAGTATCAAAAGTATCATTAAAGCCCCATATAATTTGAAAAAAAAAATGCACAAGACTATATCATATAAAAGCCCAGTTGTACATCTCAAAAATCGAAGATATTGATTTCAAATGTGATTACTGCTTTAAAGTTTTGAATCAAGAAATTGTAAGACTGGAATTATTAGAGCATAATATCACTGTGTTACAAAATAGGTATTTTCTCCCCCAAACAATGTCTTTACAGGACAAGCCAGTTGAGCTTCAGGAAGTCAGCTCAACAGGTTTATATGTAGCAGCACTGTTAAAAGAGACAGTTCTCTAAAGTTTAATTAAAAAGCCTCCAAATGACCCAGAAGCATGCGTTCAGTATAACATGGAATAATGACATTATAATTAGTAGAAATAAAAGCTAATGGAATCCCTATTATTTGTCCTGACATGTATGTAGTTGTCACATGAAAATATATGGAATTTAATTAAGAATTTTAGTTTTTTTCTTAGAAAATAACCTATTGACAGTAGATAGAACCTCCTTACTCCCCCAAAAGCCGAGATCGGCCCAGTCTTTTCCCAGAGAGCATCAAGAATCCTGAAGAGGTCTCAAGAGAGATCGCTGGGTGGCTGTTAAGCAAGCTGGGAATTTGAACAGAGAAGGAATATTTTATTAATCTTTACCGTCGCAAATTAGATACAGGTTTAGCAAAAATTACCGTGAGCTGAAAAGCTACAGCTCGGCAAGGCAGCGGTAAATCATCTACCGGTGATTTGCCAGGCTGGTTTTCTTGTAACTACAGCAACACCTTTCCTCCAGACCAAAGTTCAATTATTTTACGTTTTTATTACCGCCGCTGTTTGCTTAAAGTTTACCAGGGTAACTTTCTGCTGGCAGATCCCAGGGAGCGAGGAGGAGGAAAACCACCTCATGCTGAGCAGGACTAAAGAGAAAAAAAATCCCCCGAACCGGTGGGAAAATCACCGTTTGACAAGATGCCGTCCAGGAAAAAAACCACCATGTTCGCATCTGCTTTTTTCACCTGCCTTTGCTCTTTCGTGCTGATCTGCGTCGTGCTGGCGACCCCGCACTGGATGAGCAGCCAGGTTGGCTTTTCGGGCGCCAATTCCAGCGTCACCGTGAGTCTCACCTACGGGCTTTTCAGCGGGACCTGTGAACAGTTCGTGGCCGCGGGACTTCAGGTGGCGGAGACGACCTTCCGAGGTGAGTGGACGTGGCTGGCAGCGGACGGCGTCTTCTTGCTCGTGCGGGTGATGGACGCGGCAACCGCGGCTCGCTGTGTTCACCCGTGACTATAATATTTTAAGAGAGAATATCTGTAAACCAGTCTGGGGATTTAAGTGGTGTAAGACCGCCCAAAAAAAGCACAGAAATGCTGCAGCATTCTTGCCGATAGCGGCTTCTTCTAATGACCCGCGATCTTGGCCTACGCCTTTGGAACAAGGGAAAAAACGCAAAATAGGGACTTTGTGTAAAATTGGTTTTGATTTTTAGAAGCTTTCAGTGAGGAACAGAAAAGAAACAAAAATTACCATTTTATTAAAGGATTACAGAGCTAACTTACCTTCCAGGATTTTTTTTTTTTCAGATTTTATGATGTTAAACGAATCATTTGATTTAAAACATTTAGCCGCCTACTATCACATTAGCATCGTTTTCATAGAAGAAGGTTTTATGAGGCTGCTGAAGGGAAAAAAACCAAAACATGTAAAACAATAATAGATACGGTGTTTATACACATGTTTGACCTACACATTAATGACCATATTCCTTTTATGTCTTTCTTTAAGAGCACCTCAATCCATTTTGAAGTGATATTATCAAACGTAACTATTTGGTTAATGTCTTCAAAACTTAGGCTTGCTCATGTCTTTTTTTTTTTCCTTACATTTGACCTGTGAAGTATGGATTACAACATAGCATTTCGTAGTTTATAAGGCCTTTCTTCCCCCACCCAACACAGTTTTCGGGTGACTCCTCGTCATCAGGACTCTCCACAAAAACTCTGAGATGAGCTTTGGAAACAAGGTTATTAGAATAACATTTCAGCAAACATGCAGCAGATTCAAGTTAAACTGAGTCTTGTGTTGATATGGAACAGATCTTAATTTTTATGCAGTTTTTGATATTTATTCTCCGTAGTAGAATTATTACAGAAGAAAAAGAATTAAAATGGTTAAATTACCAAGGACAGAAGAACTGAGAAATAAGGAAGCGGAGGTGCTGCATGGGAATAAAAGGAAGTTAAAAAATAAGGGGAAGAGTAGAAGGGGTTTTACCTGGAGCAACCTCGGAGAAAGCTAAGACAAGCATGAAAAATCTTAGTATGAGAAGCAAAACACAAGAAAAAGCAAAACAGAAACTAGAAATTATGCATACCCAGCACAAACCACAGATTCAATACTGATTTCACATAATTTATCATTTCCTCACCTCTATGCACAAGTAGCTCCACTAATGTGCAGAAAAGCATTCACAGAGCCCAAAGGTAGATAATCCTGAAAGCTGGTGGAAGGGTCAAGGATTCGCACCCATTTATACGTCTTTCTGTCTCACCAAGTTCGAAGCAATAATGCTGATATACACTTGTGAACGGGGAAAAAGTCAGTCAAAAGAAACCTAATGAAAATTGGGAAGGGTAAGTCGAACAATTTTGAAACTTAAGGTGCATTTTAAGAATTTTTTTTTTTTCCTTTTTGATAGGCTATTGTACCTTGTCCCATCCCAGGAAAGCCACCAAGGTTGAGCACAACAGACCTAAGCCTCCAGATGGTTCCCATCTCCCGGCTCTTTCCCACCTTAATTTAGTACAGAAGTTACATCTATGCAAGCAGGCACTCCAATTCCCTGTGGCAAAGCTGGATCACACAAGCCCGTTCACATTATAACAATTATATTGTCACGAAAAGCCTGAACGCAGCAGCGCTCCTAGCAAAGCATGCGGCATATATTGAGATCATTACCCAACAACTCCAAAATCATGAGCCATCCAAACCTGTTTATTTACAGTCACATCAGAACAATCAAAGTAAATTTTAGAAGAGCAAATATGCATTTATAAAAATAGCTTATTTATGGTTATATCTCCCCACGCCAGTGGTTTCCCTTCACCAGATGGAGGTTTTGTGTTTAGCATTTATAGTGTGTCATCTCAGTTCCCACAGATCAGCTGCTTAGCGATGAACAAAACCAGTGCGCTTCAGTTGTCAGTTGCTTTCGACAGCTGCTGAAAGAAAGTTGTGCTTTATAAATAGTCTAAATGTGGATTTGCCCACATCCCTCCCTAGTTCATATATCTAAGATGAAAAGAACTGATTTTAAATTAATTCTTAGGCCCTGTACTAGGCATGATTGTCGCATTTTGTGTTAAGTATGATTCTGTACTGTCTTGAGATAGAAGAAATACTTCACAGAATTGCATACATACTGTCTTAAAATCCATATAATTGGGTCCTCCTAAGACAGTAGATGTCTTCTGTTTGACGATATCCTTAAGTAAAAGGATTGCCTGCGCTATGGAGAAACAAAGTACTGTTTTTTCTCCGTTCTAGCATTTCAGACACCAGTAAGAAGAGTTATAAGCATCCTTTTAAATCACAGTGTTGATCTGTGGCTCAGTAAAGTACGGCCTGGCTGGGGGGTCTCTGCTGTTCACCCCAACTGTGTTTCTCAAACGCCATTGTCATATTTGGGGGTGTGACAAAAGGAGAATGGAAATCATGAAAGGATAAATCCAAGATGATAACTTGGGGATACAGAGCACTTGTTAGCAATAGTCCAGGTTTTTATTAATGGCCATACAAAGTAGATGATCAACAGCCTTTACAAAGACCATAATGTATTATTTTGGAAACCACACCATTAAAGGAAATTTCCAAGCATAAAGGTGAAAGATAAATGAAAGAAAATGGCTTCTGCAAGCGCACAGTGCATGAACCGCCCGGTCAGGGCAGCCCCTTTAACAGACTGACAGGAATGACCTTAACAGAGCAATAAATCAATACGGCTACTTGGGAGGCTCCGGGGATGAGCAGAACGATCTGGCAGAATGTAAAAGTTATTTAATAACTCCTTAGAGTCTTCATTAACTGTTTTAATGATTTGTCTTAGAAGGGAACCACCTATGAATATAATAGTCTGTAAAAGCGATTGTTTACAGCCTTGCGTGTTCCCAAGTCAAACACGTAAAAATTGTGAGTAAGATGCAGCAAGAGGCACACCCAGGGTGTCCTGTAAAGCCAGGATTTCCCTGACTCTTGGCCACCAGCATGGCCAACAACACACAAGCAAGTCTTTGAAATTTGCTATGGCAGAGATGAATCGATTAACTACCTTTTGAAATACAGGACAAGGGCTTGAAAATCGCTAGAACTTCAGTAATGCTACCATCAGCTTCCAGGTGTGCTATGGGAACTTCTGAAAAGTAAAAGGAGGTTGAGCCCTATTTTTTTTTTTTTTTAAATGAGCAATTCATCATGTGTCATAGTGATCATACACCTTATAAAACCTGCCCGATCCCCGCTGCTTAGAACAGACCTGCAGGCTGGCAGCTGGACGTCATTCACACGCAGGTCAGGAAAAGTTCTATCCAACCACACAAGAGTTAAAGATTAAAAGAAAAAAAAAAAAAAGTAGTACAGGAAATGAAGGAGAGACCTGATGAAGGCAAAAATCTCTGCTTTTATCCTGGAATTAGGTTATTTTGCACTAATGCAGAGGTTACCCAGCTGTGGGTTACTATCAAACCCATTCAAGTAGATCTGCTACTGTAGATTCCTTCAGTTTGCAGAGACTCCTTTTTTTAGGAAAAAAGATGATCTGCCACCACAAAACCAGCATTTTATTCCAAACCTTTAGTCTTGTGCTGTTGCAGGGGTGCTTAAAACAGGCAGAATCTGACAAAAATCACATCCCCTAAACTGCAGAACACTGTCAGAAACAACATCAATTAGGGGGTGCAATAGGTGTAGCCAGTGAATTCTGGAGATGTTCCGAGTGAGGCAATTAAGCGAGGCTGCCAGAGGGAAATTACACAAACCTGTCGGATTCGGCTCCAGATTTATTTCTGGAGCAGCGATGCTGCTCCAGCACATGGCACAGCCGGTGCTGTGCTCACTCCATTTCATTGAGTGATGTCTCCTCAATGCCCATCTTCCCTATTCTTCTAGCAGAATTGCTTAAATTTACAACTTATTTCCATAACACATCCTTACCTGCCATTTCCTCAAAGAGAAATTAACTTCTACCAGGAATATTACAGAAAATGAGAGAGGAGCTCTCCTTTTCATTTATTTCCAATGGCTCTTCTTTTTTGTTATGAGTGTTTATTTTCTTTTTATGGGCTTTTTACTATTTTTTTCTGCTATGATTTCTCCAATTTATGTACTAACCGAATACTTTGCAGTAATGGCTTTGTATTAAAAGCAGCATAGAAAGGAAGTTTTCCTACAGATGGCTGTCTATCAGAAGACCCATTTGAATAGAGCTTGAAAATATTGTTGTCATATTTGTTATAGGGCAAGGCAGCCACAGGAACATTATAGTTGCCTTTTCAATCTTTAAATTGAAAGGAGGAAAATAATATATTTCAATGCAGCTATGCTGCAATTACACTTTGAGTATATTGCATTCACATTTGTGTCTCTTATTATCAGCAACAGATCAAATAACAAGAAGGATTTAGGCAAAACCAATAAAATTTATTTCAGTCTGGGGGGGGTTGACTGCATATATATATGTGTGTATATATATATATATGACCAGCCACACATAAAGATCCCAAAACTACACCAGGCAAAAATCTGTGTATCAGCTGTAGTAATCTGGAGCAAGAAGGAGAGATGCCAGGATCACACCGGACCCTTCCAGGCTAATGGCTTTACTGAACTTTCAGAACTTGTTCCCCTCGTCAGATTTATTCTATATGAGAGGCACTGCTGCTATATTAGAAGGGAATAACGTACAATCGGAGAGCCAAGTTTTAAATAGGCATCTGTAGAAGTTACCAGACATCTCAGGAATGATGGGCAGAGGGACACCTAGTGTTCTGATCCAATTTAGGCATATAATTTCTGCCCAGCCCTATCAAGAGGAAATTTATACAGAAGTATTATAGAAGATAAGTTTACTACCCAACCCAATGCCTGGGAAGTTTGTGTGCCTGCAGGATTAGCAGACAGACACTTATTTTAACTTAACGTCCCTTCACCCCATTTTGGATTTGGGTTCATGTGCTGTGTCCAAACCTACTGTTCCTTCTACACCCCAATCCCTACAGATCAGCCCAATCTCTGATTATTAGCTTTTAATTACAGCCATGTCAATAAGTCCTAAGGTTGTCCGAGCCCACCAGACCCTGCTGCAAATGCTGATTTTCGATGCTGAGCCGCTGTATTTCAGTTGCAGATAACCTGCGCAACACCAAGGTGCAGAGCATGATCACTGCCATCATCGTGATGCTGGTTCTCAGTTTACTGAGCTCCCTTCTGAGCTCTGGATTCACCTGCACTAACGCCGTCAGTAACCCCTATCAGACGTTTTTGGGGCCCATCGGAGTCTACACCTGGAATTCCTTATGTGGTGAGTAACGCATCCCATGCTGACCACTTTCTGCCCACCATGCCGATGAATACTGTATTATGATAGATTCCAAGATGAAGACACATGTATTTGTAAAAGGAAACACTTGTAAAGGTATTCTGTTCAGCTGATTTTGGTTTTTAACCTGAAAACTATCCTTTAAGTACCAGTAAAATCAGATTATTTACTCAAAGTGGCACCATCGATCAGTAGGAGCCCAGATTCACCAGCAACAAAAATGGAAGTTAAGAAGCCCCAACAAGTGTAGCATCACTTCAAGAATCATTTCATGCATGATGCACATGGAGAAGAACGGAGTAAGCGGACAAATACAGAACTGTAATAGCAAAATATGCACTGGATGTGACTACAGTGCAAGCTGTAACCTCTTTAAGACCTTATGTCACTATGTTATTGTATCTGTAGTATATTTGTTGCTGGGTTACCTAACAAATTAGGCCTCTAAGGTCTAATCTATAAAATGGACTCTAGCTTCATTTCCAAAAAATGTGTTGAATTGAATACATCCGCAACAGCACTAACACGGGGGCACAGTGTTTAGGAGGGCTGAGTCATGGAAAAATTTATTTCCTTCTCCAAAAAGTACTTTCACAAAATGAATTAAGTTTTAATGTTCCCTAAGCAGAAAAAAATGGTAGAGACGTTCAGTTATCAGAGACGTGAACCCCGTCAAAAGCTCCCTGGAGGGCTGACCCCTCCTTCACCTGGTTGCTCCTAATGCACCTTCCTCCTCTCTTCATCTTGCTGCGGTAATGACTACAGCTCTCGTGTTCAATTAATCTCAAGAGGATTATGTGTTCCTCTAATACGAGGTTTGCACTCAGAAAATTTTCTTTAAGGACATCTAATTACAGAGTACTCCAGCATTGGCGTTTTGTCCCTCAAATGCTCTGAGGATGCTCGGCTCCTGCTCACTCTCCCCTGAGCCTTGCACCCGCCCAACAAGGTCCTCTCCTGTGAGCTGCCTTTGCCAAAAATCAGACCTTGGTGGAAAGGGAAACATATAGATAAATGTAGTTTTAATCATACGAGTACAGGTAGGGGTGTGAAACCCACCCCTTTTTCTCCAGCCATGGCTAACACAGCGTGTAAAGACAGATGCTGTAACAGCTATAGATGCCTTGAAACACGACACAAGAAGCGAGCAAAAGCCTAGGTTAGACAATTCTTCAACTTTTGAGACAAGCAGACGGTTGTCTCACCACATGAGAATGTTTCCCAAGCCCGGCACCCGTTACGCAGCCTGAATCTCCAAGCTTTGACCTGAAATGAAAGGACCACGGGCTTGCCAAAATAAATACTAGTGAGAAAGCAAACCCCCGTGTTGACTGATCATGGTTACTTTTTACAGCCCTGTAAGTGCTATGACCTGGAAGTCTATTTTACCGTGGGCATATTTTATGAAAAACCATGCATCATTTGATGTGAGTGTGTCTTGAAGGTTTCTAATTCTCCTACCAGATGGCCTGAAAGTCAAGTGTCCTCCTGAAAAAAAAAGTGAACCCGTTTCAGTGGGAACATGTGCAGGGTGGCGTAACTATAGGGAAGGAACAGAAATATTTTCATCAATGTTCAGAGATTATACCTCCATTAGCACTATGAAAGTAGAGCTGTAAAAGCATTATTTACATAAATGTCAAAGTAACTTCAACTATATTCAGAAAGCTATAGGAAAAAGATACAGATCTGATAAGATCTCTCATTTTGGCTCATCCCAGAGTCATGGAATAATTTGCATCAGAAGGAATGTGAGGTCTCTAAGTCTAAAGTCTTCAGCAAATGTGAGCAAACCCTGAATGCAGACTAGTTTGCTCAAGGTTTTATCCAGTGGTGATATTGTACATCCCATATCAAATAGGCATTCTGCAAATCACCCAAGGATTGAATATATTATCCTCATCAGCCCTAAATTCAGTGAAAAAAATTACATTAAATGCCCTTCTCTAAGAATAGTCAGAATCCATTAATTTTAGCAGCAGATATAGTTGCCCGTGTCAAAACACTGGCAGATACTATTAGGTGGGGTAAAAATTATTTAAAAGCCCTCGTACTTTACTAATGGAAAATGTTCACCTTTGTCCTAGTCCAGGTATTCTAACCAATTTAGGTAGATTATTTGCAAGTAGCCACATAAATAGTACTAGTTTCACCTCTAACATTTGTATTTATATTTTCTAGGAATCTTCACACTTATAGCCATGATACTTTTCCCTGTGAACATCGAAGAAAATGGCTTGTCTGTAGAATTGGCCCAGGGATGTTTTTCTCTTCTGCAGACAAATACCAAATCTGAACACACTTACGGATATTCATATTGGATCATGCTGCTCATCATTTTTCTGAATATTGCTTCTATCATCATCATATATTTCTATGACCACGCAAGATACTCTAAGAAGAAAGAACAGGAAAGACCCATTGAAAATGCACCAAAAGACGTCATTCTATTTTAAGGACACCATTGAAAAGAGGGTGGAAAGAAAAACGACTGTTTAATATGGACCATCATGACTGATCATTTCCATTCAAATTGAAGATGTGTGTATAGTTCAATTATTGTGTCTTCAAAGCAATTTAATTTTATCTTTTTGTTAGGTATTAGTGTAACACTTACAAGTTTCCATTGGTAAGTGTGCTGCCTAAACGTCTCCGAGTAGATACGGGCCAAAGCGCCCAACGCCAGCACACTTCTGTGGGAGCAGACCTCATGCGCCTTAGAGCTCTGCTCTTCCCCAGAGCGATGGCTGTGAGAACACACTCCTAGAATGGTTCTTCCTCGTTCCCCCTCTCCGTTCCACCTCCACCGCCTTTCCGAGAGGACTTCTGCCCTCTTGCCCATACAGGGCAGAGGGGCTGGTTCCCACCTCCTGCTTTCTGGATTTTTCTGGACCACAGGACAGCCCCGCGGTGGCTGCCCCAACTTTCTGCAGGTTGCACCAACATCGACGCCTACGGGTGCATTTCTGCTTCGTCCTTTGGGTCCAAAGCAGAAGATCAGAGACACTTTTTGGGTTGTGCGTGTAATTTGGGATCTCAAGGGGCAGAAGCTCTGGCAATGAGCAGAAATGGTCACTAAGATATTTGGGTGTCGTCTTGTCCTGCTGTCCTTTCCCTGCTTAGGGACCTTCTCCTGCAGGTCCCTGTGACCATGGGCAGGTTTGCAGGCTCCTGTTCATGAACAAGAGTGTGAGCACCTGGACAAACTCACTTGTGGTCCATCACCTTCACATCAAACCTCCCAGCAGCACAGACCCCGTCCATCCTCCCCTTGCTCAGTGCTTCATCCATGGCTGGGGGCATGGACAGGGCAGCAGGAGGAAGAGGATGGGCAGAAGACACCATAGGAGCCCAGTATCTGCAAGTTATTGATTTGTAGAACGTTAGCAATATCCCATTTCAGGCTGTTTATAGACCCTTGATTGCTGCTGAAAAGCAAACAGCAAAGCTGCACTTTGAGCAGGTGTGGCGCTGCTTTCCCACCTGCTACACTGGGCTGCCATTTTAGCCCAACACAAAAGCCAAAGAGCGGGCTTTACTAAGGATGATTTATGACCAGTATCATCCCTATGTCTAGTTTAATTAGTATTTAACACGCACACACAGACACACGACTGTAGAACTGCACGGAGGTGGGGAACTCCCTTCCTCTTCCACCCAAGGGAAAGCGAGCAGAGGAATGTGACCTTGGGACAGATGCCATCGTGCAAAGTCACACCTAAAACACATGCCCCGGGAGAAGTGTGCCATGCCAAACGCTGGTCAGCATCTTCTGCTCCTCTGCTCCTCACCTCTGCAGCAAGGAGAGCAATTTTACCGCGTCGCTTTCCATTACAATATGATTTTCACGGTCGTGTTCGATAGCTGTCCTATGATGCAAGACATGCTCATGTAGGGAAAAAAAAAAAAGGCATTTCTGAAGAGGGGATGAGAAGATACAAGAGGTGACTTCTCACTACTTAATGTCAAAAAATAAACTTTCAGCATGAAAGTGCCCAATACTTCATGCAGCTGTGCTATTTCAAAGGAATCAAAGCATCCTCCTTAAGCGTTTCTCTAAAAGGATGATAAGGGCGGAGCGGGGGCGGGGGCGGAAATAAAAGCGGGTTTTTAAGACTTGAGGGGTGGCATAGGTCAACAAAATAAGAGATGTTATCTGCTCTCCACTGCTGACAAGAACCATGCCTAGAACTGCTTTTCAGCGCTGTAAACATTGCAGTTAAACCGTCGGAGACCGTGCGCCTGGAGCTACGCTGGCCCAAAGCCAAACAGTTGCCAGTTTTGCTTCGGCTGCAAAAATTTTCACACAGTTTCAGCATGCATCTGTCACTGTTGTACCCAGCCAGCATCCATCACGCAATACAATTACACTTACATCAGGCACTTGCAGAGAAATCAAGTCGTTATAACAGAATAATGCTGGACGAGCAGCGGCTCCTGCTTTGGAAAACGGTGGTTAACTGTTGCTTGGGCATTTCTGTTGCACTGAAGTACTAATTCCCATGGAAGAGCCAGGAAAAAAAAAAAAAAAAAAAAAGAACGTTCCCAATTTTCTGTGCCTGTTTGAACATCTGGCTCTGTTAAAAAATCAGTGTGGAGGTCTCAAGGGACCTTACGCTCCCCTGCTGAAAAATGTGGCTGCAAAGCTGGAGGTGGCTAACCAGGCTACCCTAATATCCTTAGTCCGAAGGTTTTATTTCAAATTAAAGACAGGACATTTCTTCTCAAGCTCAAAATGACTATCTCTGCCCTGTGCTACGTACTTTCTGCTTCATGCAATGTTGTTGGCTTGGCAGATGTTGCTGATGGAGGTTTGGCAGATGTTGCTGATGGAGGTTTGGCAGATGCCAATGAGGCCAAGGAAGGTGACGGCTCCCCAGGGTACCAAGTCCCTACAGGATGAGCTTGATAGGGAGAGCGATCAGGGGAAGCGGGCAATGCGAGAGGGAGAAAGCACAAAATTATTCCAAATTTTTCTCCCTGTGTTTCCCCCAAAATGCCACGACAGCCCTGGAAAGTGGTAGCAAAGCGCTGTGTGCCCTGGGGACTGTTATATTTTATAATGAGGCCACGAAAGGGTCAGTTATCAGGCAAGTGCCTGGATTTGGAAGCATCTGGTCCAAGTTAAACGGCAAACGATGAGAGCTCTGGAATTACCCTGTCTCCCGAGAAGGCAGCAGGGAGTGCAGGAGCCATCCAGACCCTGGCAGGAAAATTCTCAGGATGAACAAAAAAATCCAAACTGTTCAGGTATCTGTTTGCTCAATCAAAATCTCGGTGAGAAGGGATTGTGCATCTGTGTTAAAGCCGCTTCTACCAGAGGAAGAGAAAAAGAGAAAGAAAAAAAATAAAGGATGCGACATATTCCAACATTGTATTTATCTTTTAAGATATCACAAAGGAATTGGTCTGGCTCTTGCCACTCAGACGGCCTTTGAAATGAATGGAGCAGTGTTCAGTACACTTATCCTCTTAATGAGGACAAATTCTGGCAGTTTACCCTTAGGTAAAAAGGAAAAAAGCTTGCACTGTCAGCTTGATGCACTCTTGAAAGAAAAATCAAGCTCCCATCTTATCTAAACCTGGGGTAATTTTACACATTCATCACTTGCCAGCAGTTGAAGCACGTTGCTTTTCACCAGGAGCTGTGTCTGATCAGGTCAGGGGAAGGACCCAGCAGATATTGCGGAGCCTGCCAGGAGTTTGGCAGGTGGAGGAACAAGAGGAGGATTATCCAGCAAGGCACCAGTGGCTCCCCTACGTGCCCCCCCGTCTGATGGGCATAAAATGGCTCTTTTCCTTCATTTTTCTCCCCAAGGAGAAATCCTAGGCAGCCCCTTGCTCCCAGCCCACACTGACCTATCCATAATGGTTGCTCCAACTAAATAAGTGACTTATTTTGCTCTGGCTAAGTAAGTCACTTGGATGCTTCTACTACAATGATCGCGATTGAAATATCTAACAGATTTTTAAATAATCATACACAGCATTATTTGGCAATACATTCCTCTGCTTCCTATTTATGCGAGATCTATTTTAGCTTTACGGTTCACTCCAAAAGTTCCCCTCTGGATAAAAGTTCCACCGAATTCGACAACTGTAGAAATGCTGAATAAAGGCAGCTTTTTCTTTGAAAACAGAGAAGATCCTCAATGCCTGGTAAATTATCAGTTACCTTAATGTTTAGCAGCAGCTGGAAACATTTAATAAGACACACTGCAAACCTCACAGCAGGCAAATGCAATATTTTTTGGGGTAGGCATATCTACCTGACAGCATGGCAGAAGCTAGTTAGCTGCACAATTACAGAAAAAAAGAGCCAGCGCAGCTTTGCTGTTACCCACAGGCAAAGAGACTCAGTCAATAAAACCAATCCCTGTCCCCCAGGAACTATTCTGCTAAAGAGTCATCCGGCTCCTGCTATTTAAAAATCTCTGCTGGTAGGAGAACTGCCAGAATTCACAATCGATGTTCTAAATCAAGCACAGTATCACCGGCACAATCACGATTTTTATTATAAGAGCATCAGAGAATTAAAAATAAATATACAGCCCCGTGGCAGGTCTGGATGGAAGGCAGGAGAGCCTGAAACCAGGATCACCACGGGACAGGGGGGCAGCGTCCCCCACTCTGTCACAGTAGCTTTTGTCATGGCAACTGAGTGCAAAATGCACAATTGCAGCTTTTTCTCCGAGCATCCTTTCTTTAAGTGAGACAGCTACTCAATCATAAGGCAGCTCAAGGGATTTTTGGCATGAAAACAGGAGAGCTTTAGACTGGCACATACGTGAGCATTTGATTCTCATAAGACAGACCCATGTTGTACCAGGTTTCCAATATTGACTGTCTTCGCAGCTGGATGTTTTAGAACTCAAGTACCTTCTCTCTGCGTGAGCAGATTCCTGTGTGCCATAAAGCCACGTTGCATAAAATGCTGCTGTCTGTTTTGTCACAAACTAGGAAAAAAGCAGAGATATGATGCAAACTGGGAAAGCACAATTTTGCAACGTGCCCATCGACAGCTCCTCCTGCCCTTCCACTTCTCACCTGCTAAAGCCTTTGCTTTAAAACCATGACTTAGTTTTAACGAGCTCAGCGGCCAACATGGGAAATCATAGAATCATAGAATTATTTTGGTTAGAAGAGACCCTTGAGACCACTGAGTCAAACCATAACCTAACTCTGGCACTAACCCATGTCCCTAAGAGCCTCAACTCTACATCTTTTAAACACCCCCAGGTGTTAGGCTGAGCTAAGATATGGGGTTCTTAGGTAAAGAATTTCAAGAATTTTAGCACTGCTGGTGAAACACACATTACTGCTGCTCCAGTATGAGTAACAGAGCCTCCAGAAGTCAAAAAGCCAAAGTTTCCCCCTTTCTGGAGAGAGTCAAGTCCCACATGGAGCACAGATCAATGGGTGATGGCCAAAGCTTCACGCATGAGAAGCTCTGGTACTTCATCCCAACACCACCCTGAGCATCTACAACTTCTATGATGTGTCTTTTGCCCCACACTTGGAACATGGTTTCATCAGGACGTGTTTCCAGCAGCATTTCCACCAGATAAGTACTTCCCAATGTCCTTGAAGAGCACCCAGAACATGGGCATGGGACGCACGCTGCTCTGGAAGGGAACACTCCTGCAGAAACATCCCAAAAGAACCCCTGTCCAGAAAAAAATACCGCAAGGACAGAAAAAGATCTTTTATCCTCAGTTTAAGTGTCCCCTTTCTGGATAATTTTGATCAGTGCTTTGAGGTGAGCTTCTCATTCGGTCTTCAAAAAATTGGGCACGAGCTAATAGTCATTTTTCAGGCATCATCCCATCTCTCTCCTGTCTATTCATTTATCTTTTAAAAACAATCTAGATAAGAATTGCAATGGTGTTCAATGAGGATCTCTTTGGATTTTTTGGAGACGACATTGTGGGTGGAAAACTTCTCAAAATGAGCTTAGATCAGTGTCAAAATTTAGTTCAAAGAGAAAAAGTCTGCTTATAAAAGACACACACACACACCTGGGCTCTCTCATAGATCACAGCCTGCTCTTTTTTTTTAATAAAGCAGCTGCAAATCCTTGAACATTTTGAACAACTTAAAGCTCAGCTTTCTAGGCAACAGGATATAGGTGGTGGTGACAAATATTTCTGTATTTCATCCTGATGCCATCAGTTATCTCACGGCAATGAACTCCAGGTTTCTGCTGCTGGAAGAGCAGTTGTGGTCAAACCAGAGCAAAATCACCTCTTGCAAGAAAAGGAACTGAAAAATAAGGAAATAAAATCCCACAAACCAGCATTCTCTGCAGTAATTCAGGGCATTCAGAGTTATCCTGTCCTGCTCAGCCCGTTGGGTCAAACAGCTGGTTCTGCTCCCGGGCCCTGGAAGAGGCTTTTGCTAGAAAATAAGGGGGATGCTCCGAGCTGCTCATTAACCACTTTCCTCCTGGTTATTCGCCTCGGGAACCATCAGAGGGCAGCAGCCCCCTTCCCAGCCTTGCCTGGGCTTCTTTCTTTCCTTTTCTGTTCTGTTTTCCTTCGAAGGGGAGAGTGAAAAAGAGAGGGAGGGAAAGAAAACTATCTAACGCAAAGACAATACTGTATTTCGCCTTCTTCTGAGACACAAAACCAAACAAAACCAAAAAGGAACGACACCAAAAACCAAACAACCAACCCCAAACAAAAAGAACAAAAAAAAAAATCACAAAAAGCATTACTCAATCTGCACATTAGTTTTAAGTGCTCTAATCAACACCCCAACTCCGTGGACATCCTGGAAATGAGCACAAGAGGTACAGCACGGAGTGGCGGGTTGTTTGTGCATCCACTGGAAAAGTTTTTATTGGCTTCTTCCCAATATCAGAAGAGATAAATTGCCAAAACAACAACAACAAATCCCCCAACTCCCTCAAAATCAACAACAAAACCCAAACACACACAAGAAAACCACAGAGGCAAGAGTAGAAGATGTTCAAAGCCACTTTAATCAGAGCTGCTGGTGTGGACGCTAAAGAGCTGCCAAAGTTATTGATTAATAATCATTAGAAATACAGACTCAAAGAGAAAATGGGGTTTTATACACTCCCGGTCTTCAGAGTAAAGGTAAAAATGCTGTGTTTTGCAAAGGTTACCAAGACAACCTTCACTTGTATTTCTTGATCAATAGGGTATGAGCAAAAACGTCATCCCAAACAAGAATAAAACAAGATGGCTCAAAATTTTTTTCCAAATGTAGTTAATTGTCTCTCAGATATAGGAAAGAGAGAATACATCCCTGACAACTGGCTGGGTGGTTTCTCCCATTCTTCACCCAAGACTTTAAAGAAAAGGAAGACAAACCCTCATTCTGTATCAAAAGCTGGTATGTTTAACCCAATTGCCAACTCCATATGCAATGGAAGCAGGTTTTTCAGCTTCAAATATGCTCTGACAAAAAAAAAAAATTCTTAGAAGTGAAGTAAATATTCTGGAATCAATATTGCCATTTTTTGGACTCCAGATTTCTATACGATGAAAGAAACTGATTGAGAAAAAAAATCCTAGGAAAACGTAGGGTGATTGTGGAGATTAATTGCACTCTTTAGGTACTATTTGTCATCTAAATCTACATACTAAAGCCCCTGAAAAAGCATCAGACATATTAAAGTGAATATTAGTATATTCAGATTTAAGCTTCTAGGGCAAAGAGCAATTCTAAAAGTCAGCAGTGCAGAAGAAAGTTGTGCACAATTAAAACTGAAATTCATTCAACAACAATCATGAATGTAGGAAGATACAGATGCACACTGGAGTTGTATTACTCTGCCATATGTATGCAATTTTAAGTATTAAAATATTCTTTTCCAACAGAGAAATGCCCGCTTTTCTTAGAAAGTGATTTAAAAAAAAAACAAACACAAAAATCAAAGTTTAATTTTCAACATTTTGAAAATTTTCTAAAACTATCCCAAAAGAAGAGATTACTGGTTGGAACCGTCATCAGCACTTGTCCTCTGGTCTTTGGTTTGGTTTAGCAGGTGATCAAGAAGTAAAAAAGTTAAATACTTTTCCATGGTTCCAAATTTTCTGATGATCTCTGAGATTCATCTGATAATTTTTCCTTGTGATTATCTATGCTGTATGTATATAATTCTGATGTCATGCATTAATTCTTGCATAATATCATATAAAGGAACATTTTACTCTAGAACACATTACTTGAGGAAATTCTTCATGATGACCTTGATATATTTAAAGAAGATGGATTAAACTGTTACATTTACATTTTCCCTATTCAAAGAATTTTTTAAAACCTAACAAACAAACAAAAAAACCACACATACAAAAAAAACCCCTGTTTGTTTTCATTTATGTTTTCACGTGTTAAGGATCAGATTCATCTCCTTTTTCTCCCATCTGCCACGTCGGAATATTTGAGAAGAAAAGTGTCCTTCAGTGTAGAGAAACTAAAGTGAAGGGAAACGCCCACAGATTTTTGCAGAAAAGGGCAAATACATCAATGTGCTGGTGCTCAGTTTGTCTACAGCCCCAAGGAAGCTGTCAGTGCTAATAAGCCACCGAAAGATGGATGATATCCTAATTATAGGAACTTCAAAGAAAATCACTAATTATAATAAAACTACAGCTTAATTTCCTAAGGACTTTGGTTTTCAGTCTAGACATCTACCCATGCTGTATATATAGCATTTCTGGCCTCATTACTGAATCCGAGGATTTCATATATGAGAAGTCATATCAAGGATAAGAAAAAAAAAAAAGGCATTTCATGTAAAGTGCCAAGAAATCATGGGTTCATATTCAGTCACCTGAAGAAAATTATCAAATCTAGTGAATTCTTTCATTGCACCATTGCCAAATGCTTTCACAGAAATTGTTTTAACAGCGGCTTTTGGCAGCAATTTCCCAGCTAGAATAGTCAATAGCCAAGAAAACAGTCAAACTTCAAAGAGAAGAGGCAACAGGACAGTAGTGTCAACAAGGCAAATGTAGAATTATGTGATTTACGCTACAGAAAGTGTTTCCTAAAATGGTACCTAGCATCTAAATATAAACTCCCATGGATAGCTCACTGCAGAGCTTGGACTTCTGTTATCTGGAGTTTTCCTTGCCATGAAAAACACTGCAATATACTAATAAAATGAAGCGGTGTCCCAGGGCCAGCCCTCGAGTTTGGGAGAAGCCTTGAGCCATCGCATTAGATGATCCACAAAACTGCAAATAAATTCTGTGAACATAAATGCACAATAGGCAACTCACAGGATCAGACGCACAATAAACCATGCACCTGTGTTCAGCCTAACAAAGATCACATTGTCCAGATTTTATGGAATCTTCCTGGATTTCCAAGAAGATTTTACAAAGTTTCCCAGCTCGGACTCACATAGCTGTGGCATAAGGGAGGGTCTGGCACTGATAACATATGTAAGGCAGGAAACCTATGGTGGGAGTCAGTGATCGGATCTTGCAAAGGATGGAGATCACCATTACTGTTCCACAGGAACGTGTGCTGTTCGGAATAGGAACATACTGACGGGAGAATTGATGCATACTGGAAAAGTATCCCTGTTCACATTTGAAATTCTGTACACTGAGTTGACTCAGACTGAGACATGATGATTTTTAGCTCGGTGCTCATCGGCTCTCAGAAAAGCTAATCAAATGTTGGGCACAGAAATAAAGACTAATAAAGGAAAAGACCAGAGATGACAGTATAATCCAGAGCATTCAGGAGGTGTGATGAAGATAGCTGAAGGATTGCACAGGGAAGCTTGTTGAACCCAACATAGCAGAAGGTTGAAGAAAGGTGCATCAGGATCTAATTATCCACAAAGAGTCAATGTTGTCTTACAGGACTAACACAACTTTAAAGAATAAAGTTCCATCACATACACAACTCTAATTAGCATCTATGCAGACGTTAGCATGTATCTTGTTATTCTTCTTTTAAAACAAATAATAAATCATATTCAAAGTAAAGGCAAGCGGATAATACATGCAAATTATTGGTCTATGTACACTATTACTCTGTGCAAGAAAGACTACAACCTGTGCTGGAGCAAATCAAGATCCTCCTGTCAACACATAAGGTAAATGTAATAAGATGACAACTTAAAATTTGTTACCAAGGCAATAGATGAACCTTTCAAAGATTCCATTATCCCACCCCTCAAAAAACCCTGCAACCGAGCAAACAGAAGAGCTGGCAAAGCACACAGGTGGTGCACACGGAGCAGGTGAGCATCTCTCATGGTACCTGTCCACATAGGCACCTCCCACCACTGTATCATCTCTAACTTGGCAGCAGCTCAATTTTTCACTTGCCAGCATTTTAAACTGCCTTTTCAAGCCTCTTCCTAAACCTTACTGCGACTTTTGATTCTTTCCAGCAGAAGCACATCACAGCACAGTGACCGAAAACATCCTTTCCCAGACAGTGAGCTGCTCTGTCTTTCTGCATAGGGAGCAACAGTTCTGCTGGATTTATGCAAAATAACAGAAAATAGGAAAGAACAGGAACTTTCATTGACTTGAGTGGGCTTTGGATCAAGTTTTGAACAAATTAACATGACAATAATGGAGATCTTTTCATGTTTATCCTGTAAGGGGAAACTGATGGGGATTAAAATATCCCCACTAATCTCAACTTCCTTTCCCCACCTCCATTTAAAGAGAAGGTAACGTGGATTAGAGAGCACCAAGGGCAATTTTGGAATCAACCATCAAGTTCTACAGACAGTTTTGCATCTTTTGGAGGAAGTAAACAAAAATCAAAACAAATCCAAGCATACCTACATTGACCTAATCAAACAATACTGACAATCAAGCAGTTTTGTACACACATCACATCAAATTTTTCTTGCAATACTGACACACTGCTGAATAAAAAAGCACAAGTGCTTAAGTACAGCAATTAATAAATGAGTTATAGCAGTGCCATCCTTGGAAACCTATAAGCAAAATTATAAACATTGAAAATTAACCTTAGTCAATATCTTCATGAATATTTATATATAACTATTATCAGAGCTAGATATCTGTTGCACTATAGGTATTTTGGGACTATCTCAAAAGACCCATTTATTTAGGAGATCACAGCATGGCCATTCTCAGAAATGATACACAATGAAGATCAGGTGCACTCATGAGGCTCTTACAATAAATCTTGAATGCATCACATCTCAGGAAGAGCTGGGCAGAAGACTTTTGCAGACACTATTATTGGGTTGTCTTCCCCATCCCTTCCCTCTTCACAAGACAAACAACAAATTCCCTCTATTTCTTAATTTCCCAACTTGATCATTTTTCTACAGCTCAGTCAGGAAAACGCATTCAACGTAGCATGATGAAACTAATACATAAACTGCGTTTATCAGTCATTTTTTCTCTCTGTTTTGAAGTAACCTCTGCCTTTTTTTTGATGGGACCGAAACGCGAGCAATGCTACAGCCATTGTTACATGGCCATAACAGAAAAAAAGACAATGTGTTGCCACAGAGCTATTAAATTCTTGCAGGATGACTCATTATAGTTGTAAAATAAAAGACATTTCAGTGCTGAGTGCGCAAGACTGAAACCTGCCTATCTCCTTTCTCAGCAGAGATGACTCTCAGTTTTAAGAAGCAAATCTCCACTTCCCGGTAGGTGGCTAAATCTGGAACCTCACAAACACCCCTGAATTGGAGATTTTAAGATAAGGGCTTAGTTTTCTTTCAATTTTGCACATGTGCAATCTCTGCCCTTTGGGATGTGGTGATGTTTCTGCTTTTATGTCTAAATCGGAGACGAAGAGCTTGTGGTTCAGGCTGTGGTCGAGGTCTGGGAAATGCAAGAACCACAGATGCGATCACTGTTCTGCCACGTGGTGCAAAACCTCCAGGGCTAAGATTGCAGATTTTAAGTCTATAGTCCTGAATTTATCAACATTATAGCCATAGGAATTCACCTCGGTTTTCAAACGAGCAGTTCAGGTGCTCAGCTTACAGACCATGGTTTCTTTCTCACCTGTCCCTCATCACACTGCACCCAGCTACCTTCCAGTATATATTACACAACACTTCAGCGTTTGCAGTGTAGAATAAAAAGCCCTGATATTATCTACAGAAAGTGTCAACGGCTTGTTTCCTGACTCTCTTTTGAAAAAGATTTTGTGGAAAACCAGCTCCAAGGGACATGGAGCAGCTGGGCTGCAACCTTCACACCAGTATTTTAATGGGGTGTTTTACCAGCAAGCTGGAAGTAAGAAAAAAACCCCAAACTTTTAAGAACAAACCCATGTATTTATCAGATTTAACACTGTCTGCAGGGAGGGAACAATAGCAAAAGGGGCTAAATGAAGAGGGTCACGATATACACTGCAGGTTGTGTGTTAGCTTTGATGCTGCTGTCAAATCCCCAACCAGCAAAGGGGGAAAAACAAACCAAAACACGCACAAAACCAGAAACCACACTGAATTATCCACAAGAATAAACTTGCTGCTGGCTGTGGATGACTATAAGGTCAGACCAACATGGTAAACCACCTCTCAAGCAGCAGTTTCTAGTTTATAAGTAAGGTGTCTCAGCCCATAAATTGCTGTTTTCCAAGCACGGCATGTTACCTGCAATATAGCTGTAGAGGTGGACAAGAAGAAAATGGACAACCTATATTCATCCATCTTCATCTGTCTTTCAAGAAAATGAGAAGATAAGTCTGGCCTCATGTCACAGCCCTCGCCTTTGCTCACCGATACCATCTTGGTAGTTACTTATCACCATCTCCCCCTTTACTCTGCTTCCCTCAGTCCTGGCCTCATAAGTTGAGACATGCTCAAGTGACCACAGTTCCTAGATTTTGAAATAAGGTTGGTTTATTTTTCCAACAATTCACTGGAAATGAAATTTTGCATGAGAAATAAAAAAACCACACCACAAAGGGATATAATTCAAAAAATATTTAATGGACACATCAGTTAAGTTTTAAATGCTATGTGCAGTTGCTTCTGTTACAAACATCACAGTGCTCCCTGCAGATCAAAACTGTTGCACAGTATATTGGATTTTAATAGTACCTCTAGGTTTAAGATGAGATAATGAATGAAATATGCCCACAGATGTTAAAGTGTCCTGCGAGCAAGTGTGCATTCAAATTATTCCATTGCAGCCAGAGGGTGACTAATGTTAATCTGGAAATAATTTCCACTATTGAAAGCAAAGAAAAAGAAGGCTACTGAAAAGGATCTGTAGCTTCTGATTAATTCTGGGGTGACTATTCAGACCTTTTTTTATGAAACCCAAGCTGAAAACTTTCAGGCAGCTTATTGCTAAGCAGCACAGCTAGTGCAGGTAAGGCTGATAGGAAGCTATAAGAGAGCATCCAAGTCCTCAGTCAAAGAGGAGTGCAGCAGGTAAATGAAGTCAGGTATAAGAAGGAGCTGAACAGGGTAGCATCTTCTGGTTTCCCTCTAAATATTTTTAAAAGCGTCAGGGAATAGGCCATTGACCTTTTCTGTAGAAAATACTCTTTATCCCTCTTCAGAGAAAAGAGGAGGTCATCACTTATTCCAAGAAATGTTCCCTGGCATTGACTTGCAAGAATAAACCCCAGAGTTTTATTTCAACATTTATATTGATTTATTACATGCGTCCAAAATAATTTCAAGAGCAAATTTTTCTCTAGGAAGCTAGCAAGCACCAACCGTGCCCTTGCAAGGATTGAGAAATCCTCTTTCACATATACACCATTATCTGGTAATTCTGAAAACCAAAGCCATCTTATGTATAGACAAACATACAGTGTGTATGTGGACTATTGTCCAAGATTAATTTCAAGACTAAATATATTCATCGGAAAGTCATAAAGCATCTTGAAGAAGGATTTACTCTGTGAGATTTTCCTCTCTCACAAATCCCCAGCAGCTGTAGCTACTTGTTAGCATTCATTAAGACCAAGAGCACTCTTGTTCTCATCTGTGAAACAGCTTGAAGCCCAAGGATGGTTTGATTTCCCCAGGTTGAAAGAAAAGATCCCTCTGATCTGATAGTGTAGTGGAACTGATTTAATTATGGCTGGGGAAAAAAAAAAAACCAAACAACACATTTTCAACATTTATGAGTCAGTTTTCACAGCACGCCAAACTAGGACTTATATAAATGTGGGACATATCTATGGACGTACTTAAACCCGCTGAGATGGTGCAGCAAGTGCTGCTTTTGTCCAGGGGTCGTCTCCTCTCCCAGTGGCAGGTGGTTTGCTGATCAACGATGGGGAATTTGCCTGCGGGGATGCTGCTTCCTCCAAATCCTTTTTAGAGGAAGATATTGAAGCCAGTACATTCCTACATAGAAATGGCAGGCAAGTCTTATGTTGAAAGTCTAACAAATAAAAGGACTCAATTTGTCAGTGTCAGGATAGGGCAGTGATCTTTTTTCCCCTTTGAGCAGTAAAAACCTCCCAGCACCTAATGGTACCCGAGACGTGATCAGATGGAAAGAGTCTCTCAATCAAAACAAGATCCACTTGCAGAAAAAAAAACTAGGTTTAGGCCAAGATGTGGCAAATACACTATGAAAAATATTACAGGCAGTATTAAATATTTCCAACGGGCTTATGACCTAGTAAATGGTGTACGACTACAACAAAAAAGTTTGGTTTTAATTCTGGTTTTCCCGGTATTCCAAATTCTAGGCTTGTAAGCCTTACAACGTGTTTATTCTGCCTCACACAATGTTTCCTGTTTCATTTCCCACATATCCAGCTTCTCTGCAAATCTAAACACCTGGACTCTGAATTAACCTACAGTGGATTGCCATTAAACCCTGTTTTTTTCCCTGGCTTATCTTTGGGACAGACTTTGTTCTATTCAGAGCATATTTATCCTCTATCAGCTGTGTGACTGCCTTTCTCTGATTGCACAGCCAGCCCAAGGAAGGTACAAAAATGCTTCAGGAGAGATTGTCATATGGGGTTGTCATATGCAGGGACGGGAGTGGGACTCGATGATCCGTGTGGGTCCCTTCCGACTCAGGACATTCTATGATTCTGTGACTCGCGAAATCCTTAATTCTGACACCATTCTTAAAGAAATGGAGAAGAGGGTTAACCACACCAAACTAAGGGGATATTCAGATAAAATGGAGGTCAAGTGTTTAGGCATCTAGTACAGAAGTGAAAGAGCTGTGTGCTGGCGTTCATCCATCATCAGTTTTGAAGATTCCCCAGAAACATGGGGTTGTCTTCACAAGATCCAGACCTGTCCTCCATCTAAAGGAAATCCAGTTTAGTGTCCCTCCTCCCTCTCTCACAGCTACATGCTCTGCCCTCCTCTGAGGAAGAATTTGTTGAGGTTTTCCCAGCCAGAACGGGAGATGACATGAAATGTCCCCTTTGCCAGCCTTCTGTCCCCGTGGCAGTGAGGTTCTCCTGGGCCTGGTGCCGCCAAGTTGCTTTTCATGGCAGGCAAGAGGAGAGAGTTTGAATCCCTTCAGCAAGAAGCAGCAATTAAACCTAATACAGGTCTGCCACTTCTCACCTCCTGAAAGGATGAACCAACTCCTGCTGGTTTGGCCTCATTTCAAGCAGCGTGGAAGCGTTGCCAGGCTTCGATCGCACCTCCAGCTGCGAGCTCAACGTGCCTGCAGGCACCATCATAGGCCTGGACTAACACTCATCCTCGTCCTCAGGGCTTTGCTGCTGGGTTCAAAGCCCACCCTGGCCATGCTGAGTTCATGGAGAAGTTCAGCGTCTGCCAGGGGTTTCTGATCTCCGCTGGAGGTTGTCGTGCCTGGAGGCTGGGCACTGTTTGATCAGATCACAAGCCAGGTCCTCGCAACATGACTTTTATTTTACATTCCGGTCAACTGAAGAGCACTCGGGTTTCTCGTGTGAATCATAGAAACTGAACAGTTGGTTTTTACAAGCCCATTATCACATTTGATACCATTTTTTTATGGTTCCTATGTATGGGCATGGAGAAATAAGGAGAACTCCAGCTGATTTTCCCATCCTGGATGCCATGTTAACAGATATTAAGTCTACTTCAGCGTTATTATAAAATTGACTCAAAATAGTTTGTCTTAAGTGCACTGATGAGCATTACAAACAAAAACCACACACAATTTATCAGCTAAGCTATCTGCTGAAATGAGGAACAAAACATAAATGGTTCACATCAAACAACAGAATATTAAAAGCGCTCAGGAGGACACTGGTACTGTTAGGAAAACCTCACTAGATGTCCAAGTCACCTTGGCCATAACCCCCAGAGGAATCAAATGCCTCTGAAAATCATCCGCATACTTTTAAAGGGATAAAAGGGCTCTTGTGTTGACCCCAAGAGCCACAGTGTACTTTGGAGTAGCTCTTCAGAGAGCAGACTCATTTTAGGGCAGTATAACGAAGCGATATCGCCTGGGTCAGTGCCCTCAGATGTTGAAGACTTCAGAATAGCCGTGACTAAATTTTGTACAGAGAGCCTCCAGCGTGTTTGAGAAGATATAATAAAGAATTTACCAATGGGCACACAATTCAGGTAAATGCTAAAGAACTCTGAAACAGAATTTAAAGTGCTGTCCTTCTCTAGCGCCTACGGGATCCTCCAGCAAACACAATAGTGTGAAACGAAGAATAAAGAAATAGCAAAGGTCACTGGGGTCTGTGGAAGGGGCAAAAGAGCACAGAAATTATGAAAGGGAGCAGAAGCATGGAGGAATGCCGCGAGACCCGCGGATCGCCGCAGTCAGCACTGCCCAGCAGAGCTCTGCTCGCAAACACTGGATTAAGTATTTTAACTATGCACTGCCAGGGGCTGTCACAAGGATTTGAAATTTCATTAACCCACAGGCTGTATTTTTCTTCTTTAGAATTTTTTTTTTTTTTTTTTTTGCTACACTACCCTAAACTCACCAGTCAGCCTTAACTCAAAACAAAGAAGCCTGCAATGAAACCACAGTCCGATGGGAAACCGAAGCTTCTCTGCAAGTAATGCAAGGCTGTATTTTGCGCAGCCCTCTTGTTACCCCCCTTAACCTGCTGCACACACCTTCAGTCCACCCACAAATGAGAAAGTTCACCTGACATCTGCAGTCAGTGTTTGCTACTCACAAAAGCCAGCACAGCGCTTATATGTAGAAAAACAACTTGCTTTTCTCACCGGCACAGGATATAGCCTCCTTTCCATAATGCTCCATCGTGCTTCAAGTTGCTTTATATCAGAATGAGAGGGGAAGAAAAAACACACAGAACACAAAATATGAAATAAATCAAATAATATTACTGAAGACTCATTCTCTCTCTAGGACCTTTCCCTTCAAGGAACTCAACTTCTTGCTCTCAGAGAAAGCTCCTGGATTGCAAGGGGACATTTCTTTGAATTGCAATTCTCCAGCCAACTACATTATTTTATTTCTTTCTAAAAGTATTCAGGCTTTGCAGTTTTGAGTTTGGCTGTGGTCTTCGTTTAATTTCTCCACCGTAAATCAATAAAAATGCTCGCTGTTTCAGTGTCCTACCACGGGCTTTTGAATTCTCAGTGGTAGAAACCGGCAAACCAGACTTCATGGCCTGGACCAGAACCATGTTAGAAAACCAACCTCAAAGTCCAGGCTGCAGAGCTCAGGCCTGCTAATGGCTTATTTTCAGAATTAAAACAAAAAACCCCAGACCTCAACCCACAGATAAGGAGAAATACCATGACTGGGACACGCACATGTAAATACACGCAGTTTGTTTTAATTATTATCTATTATTGAGCCTTGGGCTTAGGCCTTTGTTTTGTTTGTGCGGGTGACACACTGATTTGATTTTCTGTACGTAATACTTTTGCTTGGAGTTGGAGCCAAATCTCCACAAACACAAACTTCATTAATGCAAATAGCTTGAAAAAAACCTATGTACTGCTAAAGAGATCTGCTTGGGTCACAAGCACTTTCCCCAACAAGCAGACTCAAATGACTTAATCCAGGTACACAAATGGCTCATCTCAAATCCAGAGGGATTTACACTTTGTGTAAACCCTGTAAGGTGCCTGCTGCCCATAAATAAAACTCAATGCAGAAAATTTAAGTTCTTACTTTGTTTTGTTGGTTTTGTTTTTTGTTTTGTTTTGTTTTTTTTTTCCTCCAGGCAGGAGGGAAACCCCAGTCAAGACTTTTACTTTTTGTTAATCTCAGGTTTGGTCTGCGTATTGATGCATTTAATTCCCACAAGCAAAGCATCGCATCCGTAGGCAGGCAGCACCACAGGCTGTGCTTGCACAACAATATTTGAAGCAATTTTGTATTTTACATCGTTCCATCTTCATTTGGGCACCACAGTATGGTCTTTATTGGTGCTTGTGTCTCAACTGTGAGGTATCCAGCACTGCCAGTTAAAGTTTACTATTTGTTCAGTTAAAAAAAATATATACATATATATGACTGGAAAACTTCCAAGAGCTGTAACTCAACTTTAGTCATTTGAAGTTAAACTCCAGAGTCATTGTAACCAGGATGTTTCTGGGTGGTTTTTTTTAATGGAAAAAAATGGCCCCACTGCAAACCCTTTCGAAAGAAATCCAACCATAGTCCTGCATGGTAAGTCTCTCCAACTGCATTGATTTAAGGTAAACTACAAATATTTGGTAGCAGGAGTAGCAGCAGTAAGTACATATTATATACAAAATAGGTGTGTTTGGGTTTGTTTGGTTTTGTTTTTTGTTTTTTGTTTTTTGTTTTTTTTTTTAATAAAACCATCTCTGAAGCTCTCACCAAGTATTTATTTCAAGGACCCAGATATGCAGTGGTTGCTGTATGAATATATTATAGCAAAAGGAATAAGACCTCAACTATTGTGAGCAAAATTAATTATTTCCATTCTATTATTCCAGCACTGCTCTTAATATTAGAAAACGGAAGCAAATAGAGAAAGAGTTGTGAAAAAGCAAGACAGAGAGCATGCAAGCTCGCTGTATGAAGGAACAGTGTTAAAAATAGTAGATTTCTAAACAGATAAGGTTGTTCCTCTCACCTCTAGTGACCCCAGCGAGGTACTAATTACTGGGCTGCTAATACCTTTAAACCAAAAAAAGCGTTAATTCAGCCTGGCAAAAGATGACATAGGAAAAGGATGGGGTGGGGGGAAATATGCCACTACCCTTCTGTTGACAATATTGTTTCATTTGCAAACCGACTTGTTTAATAGTAAAGTTCTAAAACCAGGTGTCAAGCAGCTTTCCTTTGTAAGGTTCACAACTTAAGCTGACACCTGGAATGAAACGACCCTGATTACCGAGTTACTGCACTAGAAGCAAACAGAACTATGAGGTTTATTTGATCCCAAGCTCTAATGTGAAGCTTCATCATACAATAGACAATCCTGGCAGATGGGGATTTCCAAGCACAACTGCAAGCCAAAACAAATTGCTTGTGGGTCAGGTACAAGACAGCGAGTCAAGGCATTTTTGCCACAAAACTGAAAAGATCATAAACAACTTCATAGAGCAACAGTATTATATTTTCTCTCCTGCATGTGCTGGCGGACCAGAGAGGATCAAGTCTTAGATCTTCATGCTGTTCAGATCATTATTTTCTCTGCTAGTAAGTTATTAACTCAAATGCTTTGCAAGAGAACCACAGATGTGCAAAAATCAGAATGAAAGACACGCAATTCTTTAGGCAACTATGAAGAAAAAGCCTAATTGCTGAAAGAGGGGGGGAAAAAAAAATATCCATAGCATCTTGTTAGATTTCTTCTCTTTGGCTTTGTGGATGGGGTTGTGCCTGTCCTTGGATGATCTCCAAATGACAGTTTAAAAAAAAAGTTTAAAAAAAGAGTTTCATTGTAGTAGCAGTTTGGCCAATAACCTCTCCTTCATTTTTCTGAGATTGGCACGTCTCTTCATGTTACTGTAGTGACAAAGAAATAACATTGCAATCTGAAATAGATATAATGGTGCTTCAAAAAAGCCAAGGTAAAGAGGAAAAACAGGTAAACAAAGGTTCTTAAAAGAGTGCCCACTGAAGCAAAAAGTCAGCATTTTTTAAGGTAAAATATCAGGATTTATAGAGCCCCTGACTCCAAGGTTACCTTCCCTCCTCCTGCCCATTTCTTCAATGTGTTTTACCCTCTGGTGCCAGGTATGAAATTATAGTAGAGAAACTACCATTTCAGCCCACGTGGGAAACATTTGGACAAATGTACTTTCTGAAAGCAAAGAAAACATTTTAAGACCCACAAGTATTTTGCCTCAGGAAATTTCCTCTTAATCTTTGCGCTGACACCTCTCTCAGACACTTCTCAGCACTTTAAACCATCCAGAAGGCCAGCAAAAGCTATTCCCAAGGTATTTAGTTTCTCCCCGCAGATTTTTGCAGTGATTATGTGACTTCAGATCTGAAAGGCTGCTCTTCTCCTTAAATGACAGGTAAATGAAAGGGTGTGCAGTAAGGGGCTGAACAAAGATGTTTCCTCCAGACCAACCTCTTTCCCCACCCTCCAAAGGCAAGTGCTTCTTACCTGAAAAGGGGGTACGATTCTCAGCTAATACTGTCTTAATATATTGCATAACAAAGTATGACTGCAGATTTGGATTAGACTTAACGAGGAAGTACAGCAAAGATCATTTGGAGCATCTCATGCCAAAATGTGATAACAAAACCAAGCAACATGTAGACAAATAGTGGCTTTTGGGGGTGACTCCAGCTCCAGCCCCTGGCGTGGGGTCACACCCAAGGGGGCATCTTTGTGGGAATAAAGAATTTCAGGTGTTGCAGATGCTGCATCTACGTGTTTACGAGACAGAAACTCAATTCTCTCCATATTGCCACCTAAAAGCAATGTCTGCTCACACAGACAAAAGAAAGCCAAGTGTCTAAAAAAATTTTAGCTATGTAAAAAGTTCCCAAGATTCTCTACCAAAACATTATAGCTGCACTGTAGCATGAAACCATTGTGAATAAGGAGCAGGGCCACGGGGATAAGAACTACAGCATCACTATAAAAGACACAGAGATGAGGTTCATAGGGACATGCTTTAGTGACAGAGTTAGATTATGGTTGGACTCAATGACCTTAATGGTCTCTTCCAAGCAAAATGATTCTATGATTCTATTCCTGCTCCTTATTTCCGCTTCGTTTTAAGCGTGCAATATTTGAATTTTCTCATATTTCCCTCTGTTTTGTAGGCTTGAGTCTTGGGAAGGTGGGTTTTGGCACCCCAAGGCTGTGCAACCCCTGTCTGCCCACCCTGTTCTGATGGGTAACAGGGAGTACAGGAGCTGCAAACACCAGCCCAGAACCATACCCGGTTAGCACTGGGCTTTTGATGAAGAGCATTATCACAGCTGACAACACGAGGCAAATTACGGCTCTTCTGAGATATCAGCATATAAAGTTGGTGCACTTATAAAAGATCTGCCAGCTTATCTAACAGGATGGTAATATATTGTGAATTTCAATTAATGTCTTTGAAACTCAGAGCCATTTAAACCCCATTCAAATTCTCATTCAGTCTGGCTTTAACAAATTCTACTGTGCAGCATTTTATGCCAAGATCAGCTACTTTGCTATTTCCTCAGGTGAGACACAGGAAGGACACTTCTGTCAGTCCCCAGACATGTGCAGACTGCTACTTGCTCTCAGCTTTCCACCTATGAAATAAAAGAAGTTCTGGGGACATGAAAAATCTGAACTCAGTAAGGAGAGAATTAGCCCGGCGTGAAAGTTTTACAGAAGTAACTGTAGAAGTATTTCTAAAATGGAAATTAAAAACCCCTCATTTGTATCGCTATCTGTAAGAGGGAACTGTTTTAAACATGACTTCCCAGCCATCTAAAACAGATTTTCTTTATCAGTCTAGAAATTATCTTCACCTATTCTGAAACTCACTTTAACTGAATTAAAAGATCAAACAAATTATTTTTGAGCATTGTAATATTTTTTGATAGAATGAAGCAAGGTCATGAACTCAATATTGATGCGTTACATTCAGTAGGCAGAGAAATATTGCAAGTTTTTTTCTAATCAGTACCAAAATTCCCAAGTCTCCTAGTTTCTAAGGAAACTGGGAAACCAGAAGATAGAGGAAGTCTCAGGGTAGAGGTAAATTCAATAGCTCTTTTATGACAGTCATTTATCACCACTTTCCAGCTTTCACCTTGGCTCTACCTCTGCTATCAATAGTTTTGAGCATCATTTAAGTGACTCCTGTCTCAGACAGACAAGAAATAAGGCAAGAAACTTGAACAAGGGATCACATGTAAGTGCACATGGGGTGGCAAGAGAACCCAAGCGCAGCTGCCTGGTGTCCAGGGTGGGCTGAGATCAGTACCCAGGTGTCAGGATCAGTACCCAGGTCCTAGTGACTAAGGATCACTGGTGTGCAACCAGTTTGACCTCTGAAAACAGCAGGATGTGAACACTGACATGGGAGAAGAAGAAAACACTCAAAACACCTACTATGGAGGAAAGGACGTAGCATGGAGATTGGGCTGCAAGCAGAGCATGAACCAGGACACACAGTCCGCTTGCTCTGGAGGAGCCAGATATTCCAGCCCTTCATTTCCTTCTTCAGTGCCTTATTTGAGATATTTCAGAGATTTTTCTGATTTTTTTTTTTTTCCCCCTCTCTATTCCATCTCGTAACAGCAGCTACAGTCTCAGGCACTGAAAGGCAACAGGTTGACCTCAATCCACAAAGACCACAACTGACATATTAAAGTGTTCCAGGAACTACTCAAGGATTTAAATCACTTGCTGCTGTTCCATAACCCTCAAGTTACAAGGTATAAAGTGGCCACATTTTGCTTGAAAACAAAAGGTTTTCCATCATGCTGGGGATGGGTGAGTCAGTTCAGAAATGGAGTCAGGAGAAGGTTTTCCTCCATCTCCTGGTGACCTCCATGCCCAACTGCACAAGAGATTGTCCAGGGCAGTCAGTATCCAAAAATCTCTTCGCAGTCCTCGTCTCCAGGAGCAGCAGCTTGTGGGCACACTGCTCCCTTCTATGACAAATGACCCCACAAACAGGCAAGACCTGCCCAGAACCGGACAACTGGGACAGAACTCTGGTCCTCAGCAAGGATCGCCCCCATCATCTCACACCTGCCTCAGGGTCTGAGTCATCCGTAGAATCACAGAATGTCCTGAGTTGGAAGGGACCCACGAGGACCATCAAGTCCAGGACAGCCGCAAAGTTCACACCATGTGTCAAAGGAAGCAATGCGAAAACCAAAATAAATGCTTCAAAAAATATAGAGGGTATGTGGTTACTAACTCACCACCTATGAACACCGTAGCCTTCTCCACACAAGCTGCCTGGGGATTTCAGTGTTCACTGTGCTGATCCAGGAACTTTGCTAGATTTTTTTTCTTCATCAGCAATCACAGCAATTCACACAGCATCAATGAACTGAAGAGGTTCAGCCAACCCAAATCAGTGCACAGCACTGTGAAAAGCAGGTTTCCATTTCAGGACTGTGCTACCTGTTTCGGTTTCATTAAGATGAGTCCTGTTGGCCAAACATAGCTGTCTGCTGCCATCTGATTTACCCTGGCTGTCAAGCATCCACCCAGGGATAGCAGATAGTATGTGGGACCTAAAAAAACCCCACAGGTTTGGTTCATGCTGGAGACCATCGGGATAAAATAAATACCACTGGGCATCTACGTGCAGCCGAGTGAGCTGAACCCTGGGAGCCCACATGCAGATTTATGGCACACCTGAGCCAAAGTAAAGCAAAGCAAAAAGAAAACCAAATTCTCCCTCCCACAAGTGCTTAGCCTAAGCCAGCAATCTGTTTTCTTCCATCAGAAACCAAGACCCCAGAAGCAGAAAAGGGCAAGTAACATTTTGGTGGAGGGCACAGCGCTATGAACGCCTGTACGATTTGTAATGTTTCAGCATTTTGATGCCTGGGCCAGAGGTGAAAATGCAGCACGACATTATTACTCTGAATTATATTGACAGTAAACAGTCTGAAGCTGTTTCGGCTGTTATACGGGGAGGGAAGACAGGTGTCTTGATGGCTTTTACAACCGTGGAAAAAAA